>NW_026000068.1:23291439-23344268 GCF_001458135.2 Marmota marmota marmota
AAAAAAGTCCCCCAATGAGCAGCTCCGTGGTCTGAAAGGGCAGGGAAACAGCCCAATGAGCATCACCGCAGAGGAGCCAATCAGCAAGATGTTGCTGGGGCCGCTGTGAGCCAATCATCAGCCGGCAGCTGGAAGTTTGCTGGCAGCTGGAAGTTTGCTGGGGCCCCTTCGGCTGTGGCTCTCAACACTCCCTAATGGCCTATTGATTCTTGAATTTGTCTTTCCACTCATGCCCAGTTCAAAATCTGATTTTAATTTTATCTCTCCACTTCCTAATATATTCCTCCCAGTCCTCCTTCTGCCTAGCCACCAGTGTGATACATTTTGTTCAAATGTAGTTGTGTTTGTTCTTTAAGTTCTTTAATTGCATTTCCTACCAGTTTTCTTCAGGGCAGTTTTAAAAATCTTTACCATGACAAGGCTCCATGAGTCAACCTCATGAGCTGCTTCCTGCTTATCTCTCCAGCTTCTCTCTTCATGTTTACCACTCTGTGCCTTGGACTTGTAGGCGGCAACACTGAATGGACATTTTGTGGCTTGTGTTCATGCTTTTACTCATGCTGTTCTCTGAACCTGCACTGCCCCTGCACTCTCCCCTTTCATTTGCCCTTTCTGACGTCCTGCATGATATTCACTGGGAAGTTTCTCACAACCCATGAGCTAGATATTTGTCCTCCAAGGTCACAGAATATACCAGGCACCTGTCCATCATTGCTCTTATTACTTTCTGCTTATTCCCTTGTTGGAATTGTCTCCTCATGTTTCTCTTTCCTCATCTAGTCTTGAAAGGTGTCTTATTCAAATTCCTACTTTAGTGCTTAGCAATTACAAGGTGATTATAAGTGAGAAATAATGATAAAAATATAACAAGATACAATGTGAGCGCTACCTATATAAAGATGAGGCATGTGTATTTGATCTTGTTAAAATGCTCACCACGCCTTAAACATAGTGTTTATTATTTCCATTTTGCAACAAGGAAATTCACATTCAGAAAGATAGAGTATCTGGACCAAGGTTTCCCAGTCAGTGAGTGGCAGAATTAGGATTTGAATCCTCATTTATCTGACTCTAGGAACACACTCTTTGCTCTCTGCAAACACATGTGTGGTCGATCATCCCTGCTCTGATTCCTCAAGTATGATGAGATGGAAGGCAGTGAAACCTGCTGATAAAGTCAGTGCAGTGAGTGTCTAGCAGGTCACACACCCCAGGGCAAGGGCACCATTCCATCGCTGTTTGCATTTCTGTATCCTTCATTCAGGATAGGCCTGACTGAGGACACTCAAACATGTTTCACAGGCTGACGTGGCTGCCGAGTTGAGAATGGCACACAGATTTTGGTGATGTGAAGATGCTGGAGGCCTTCCAGAGAAAGGCTACCTGCAGACACCATTTCACTTGGAGTTGTTTTTTTCCCTCATGATTTGTTAATTTACTAATATGAAGAATTCTTCAATATAAAATGAAAGTTATCAAAACACATTTTATTTTGAAATGAACAAAAATCTGTGGATTCAGGAGTGTTCCAGAAAAATGGAGAAAATATGCACATTGTATCTTAAGAACCACAGTGCACTTACAGTAAGCATTACATTGATGGAATCTATGGATGTTTCAAAACAAAATTTCTGTGACTTAAATTAGTATCTGACATTATGACAGCTGCAAACCATCCCCAAAGCCTCTCATCTTTATGTGGATTCTAAGCCAGCCCATTAGTCAGCATCAGATCAAAATCCCTCTTCATGATGCTGGCAAATAGATCTCATTTAATTGAAGAAATCCAACAAACGTTTACTGAACATCTGTTGCAAGACTTGAGCTAAGGCATGGCGGATGATACAAAGATAGTGCATCTCTCCCTTAAGGCTCTTTCAAAACAGTCTCAGATCAAAAGTTAACATGGAATACAAGGTGTTATATTGGAAGTGAATGGCACAGACAGTGAATAGTAAAGATTCTCCTGCCTCAGCTTTATATTTCCTCAGCACTATTTCCTGAAGTCATGCTATATAAATATGTCTATTTGTGTGTGTGTGTGTGTGTGTGTGTATTTGTTGTTGTTATAGTCTCCCCACTTATATTTTAAGTTCAACAAGAGCAGGGACTTTGTGTGTCTTGATCAAAAACATATCCTCAGCAACCATAACAGTGTCTGGCACATAGTAGGTGATCAATAAATGTTTGTTTATTGGACAAGTGAATTTGGAGAAGAGAGAAATTACTGTAAACAGAACTGATTAAGGAGAAGGGGGCACAGGATGAAGTTCGTGATGAATGGTGACTACTAGGTAAAAGGCAGGGAGGCATTTCAGCAGTGGGTTTAATGAGAGCAAAGGTTTGGGAGTGGTAAGGAGCAGTGGGTAGGCCTGCCTAGCTGGAGGTATATTTCCTGTTGTGGATTATTTAGCCATAAGATCAGTAGGGGGTAAGTTGACCAAGTAAGGAGTTACTTCTGAAGCTTAGGCATTAGAACTATTTGAGAGACTGACTCCTGTCAAAGCAATTTTGTTTCCCCAAGTTGGAGGTAGTCTGTGTTCATAATTATGGTTTGTTGTACCTACCTGGGACTACAGGTAGGTACAACAAACCATTTGCTGACAGCAAATGGCTAATAAGGCCTGTATTGAGCATCAGTACTGAATGGCTAAGTGTTCTACTCCACTGAAAATAACACTTCTTCGCCAATATATTTTTTCAGAAAAATACTTCAGAGTGGTAACAATTGTTCTTTCAGTGTGTTTAATTCTAATAATTTCCCCACATGCTAGAAGATACAGCTATCTTGATTTTTCTCCCAGAGCACTTCCAAAGATTAATAATTAGCAATTGAGAGTTCAAAATCCCAATGTAGCTAGGAACTTAGCTCAGGGGTAGAATGCTTGTCTAGCATGTTCAAGGCCCTGGGCTCAATCCTCAGTACAACACACACACACACACACACACACACACACACACACACTTCATTTGAAACCTCAGTGCATCCCATACACTCCTCCAGATATTTCTGCATGACGATTCAGAAACCTGCCCTGCTGAGTCACTGTCACGAAGGTCATCTTTAAGGGGGATTAGGTTTATATATCCCCACTTTAAATTCTAACTTTTGATGATGTAGGCATTCTATGGCTCACTTGGAGCCTATGTAGAAACTCTAAAGCTATTAATTTTTGAACTCTTTTACATTATTATTTGTTCCTGAAGTTTTATCAAATTTGATTTTTGCTTCATATTCTTGCCTCAAGTTTTAAAAATGAAGTACAGAAAAGCTTAATATTTTACTTATAAAGATAACCTTAAAATTGCCCAACATGTATAGGATCATAGGTTAATGTTCAAAAACAGACTGTTTGGATGGAATCCTCTAAGCCCCAGCAATATATAGAACAACAGAAGAGAATTCCTCTAGTCAGAGAAGTGAGCTAGAGCGCCCTCTGGTGGTTGTTTCTCTTCTTCGTTCCCCAACCTCACCCTATGGCAGACACCATTCTTGAATTCCACTAAATACCACTTGATAGCCACAGCATTAAAATGATACAAAAGAATACTTCATTGTGTCACTATAAGTACGTTAGTTCATCCAGGGTAGCATCTAGAGTAATTTCCCCTACTATACTTTTCTCCCGTGACAAATTATGCCAAGTGCTTATTCTGCAAAACACCCTCTTCACATCCTGGGAATTTAAGATGGGAAAGCACTGCTTGCATCATGTTCTAACCAAACTTTCAGCATCCTTGAAATAAATATAAATGGTTCTTGTGGAAAAAATATTTATACTTGCAAAATTCTTTAGGGTTTGCCTGTACTCTTAACATTTTGATCATTTAGTACAAATCTACAGTTAGTCCACAAAATGGGTGATGGGTCTGAGTTAGGAAATGTTACACAGCCCTTTCATGCCACCAGGCCCTCTATTGTTCAGAAGCTTTTGTTAGTCTTCAGTACCACCTCCCTCTCCTGTTGGTTAGTGATATTGGTACTCCTGTATAGATGGTGCATGTGGCTAGGGAGGATGTAGAAAGGAGATGAGTCTTAAGACAGACAGGTACGCAAAGGATTGAAATTAGGTTTAGCTTTTACCCTTTTATTTTATTCAAGAGTCATAATCCTTTCATGTCACCCACAGTGATTTTAATCATGTTTGAAAACACAACGTCCTATGTAAAGTACTAGTTCAAAGTAATTAAACAAGAATTTACCAAAATCACATATAACTAATTACATTTGGCAAAGGGAATCCTTGTGTTGAGGAGGGGTAAACAAGGTGACCCATGGGTTGAGAGAAGAAAAAAACTAATGTTTATAGTATTTTATAATGTTTATAGTATTTTATTTTATTTTTCTAATTTTGTATCTTTTACACTATAATTATAATTGTGCAGCAGCACCAGTTTATAATTTAAGGATACATACCTATACATGTATTGAAGTATGTTCTTGAAAGATTTTAGGGATAGAAGAACTATTTCACGTGGCTCTCAGTAAAGAAAAATTATTCACCACTTTATCGTTTAGTAGTTCAAATGAGTACATAGCCACAAAGAGGGACATAAAGACACAATGAAGACTCTGGCACTGCACAAACCTCGGTACAAATCCCCACTTGACTTCTGCTGTGGTTTCTTCTGATGGGGTTTGTCCCCCAGGGTTCATATGTTAGAGGATTGGGCCTCAATGCAGCGATAGTGTAGAGCTTATGCGATCTTCCAGAGGTGGGGCCTAGTAGGAGGTCCTTAGGTCACTTGGAGGTGTGCCCTCTTAAGAGATTGTGAGACCCCAGTCTCTCTCTGGTGACCTGTTTGCAATCTGTTCTTTGCCTCCCACGTGAGTTCCTGCCCATGCCCCACCTACCCTCCCATGATCCAGTGAAGCTGAGAGGGCCCGCATCTGAGCTGAGGCAATGCCAGCGCTTTATCCTGGCACTTCCAAAACTATATGAGTTAAACAAGCCTCTTTTCTTTATAAAGTTAGCATTCCACAGGTAGTTCATTATTGTAATGAAAAATGAATGAACACAGCTGATTACCACCCTGGTTATCTAGTACAATTTTATATCTTTGAACGTCAATTTTCTCGTCCATGGCAAAGGGATAATAATCCCATTATTTTAAATGGGGTAATTCATTTAAAGTGTATACTAGAATGTTTGGCACAATAAATGTTATCTATTATCATTTGTAAAATCCACTATTCAAGTTGTCATCCAATCTGCCACATTTTCAGCTCTGTCCATGTAATATGGTTACATTAAAAACATAAATAATGTCTAGTCCCTTTGACTAGAATGACACATAGATTTTCTTGTCCTCTTCAACTCTTGGACCACCAAGGCTACATCCTGCACTTATTAATTTGTGTGTGGATGGAGGAGGTCTGTTGGTTCTTGTCTTCAGTGGGCTCCGTTCTGCTCTGCTGTGGCTAGATTAATGCATGTCCACACCCGCATTGCAAGATTCATTAAGAAAAGAAAAGTCAGTTCACACTATGTGGTTAAAGATAATGGAAATTTGCTTATTAGAAGTCTTCCGGAGAGCAAATTTCTTAATTACTTGCTTTTGATTAAAATGAAGGTAAATAGAAGCAATTTTCAAGTGAGCCTGTGATTGTGTTTTTCCGAACACAGTGTGGGAGTCTGACAATTAGGAAGCAATTTCCTCCAGTTCTCTTACATTTGTCTGAGTCTCAGACAGTTTACAATCAAACTAATAAACAGGGGAGTCACTGAACATACCTTTTAGAAAAAGGTGATATACAAGTGTAGAGTTTACCAAGAACAAATCACAACAGATCCGTCTAAAACTTTTTATTGGGGTTTCTAGGTCAGTTAGTCAACAGAATGCTATAGACACAATGGGTCTGATTTCAGAAAGGCAGTTGCAGGCTATATTGGTGGGCTTTATAGTCAACATGGGAAATGTGGTCCTGACCATATGAGGCTTAGGTACATAGGATTCCAGTTGACAAAGAACATAAAGTGATCTCTTAGGTAGTAATGCTCTGAGTGATTATTTTCAGGGGCATGGTTAATGATACAACGTTTTTTTGCATAACAGGGGATTCTATTTTTTGGTATGGACTGTAAGAAGAAAGTGATTCTTCTAGTTTTCATATTTAAAGTGCTCCTTAAATTACTACAGGTTTTAGAAAACTCTGATTGCTTCAGAAAAAAATATAACCATGAAAGAAAATGCAGACAGACATTCCACACAAAAAGAGATCCAATAGGAAAAAGAAAGAAAGAAAGAAAGAAAAAACTGTGGTACCTCCATTGCACTTAGCAGTCAGAAGAAAGAGCTATCAAGCCATGAGAAAACATGGAAGAAGCTTAAATGCATATTACTAAGTGAAAGAAGCCACTTCAGAAAGGTTATATACTGTGTGCTTCTAATTTTACGACATTCTGGGAAAGCTAAAACTGTGCAGTTGGTAAAGACTCGTTGTTGCAAGGAGTTCAGAGAGGGTGAGGATGAGGAGGCAGAGTACAGAGGATTTTTAGGGCAGGGAAATCATCTGTACTGATGGATGCAGATACTGTCATGGTGTGTACACGTCACCATACATTGGTCCAGACACAGGGTATATACCCATAAGGATCTGTTGTTGCTCTTTTCAATGCCAAGAGTAAACCCTAATGTAAATTGTGGACTTTGTGTAATCATAATGTGTCCATATAGGTCTACCCATTGTAACAAATGTCCACTCTAGAGGGGGAGGTTTATACTGAGGGAGTCTAGACATGTATGGGGAAAGATAATATATGGAATATCTTTGTACTTTCTGTTCAATTTTGCTATGACCTAAACCTGCTGTAAAAATAAGTTCATTAAAAAAAGAAAATAAATGAATTTTTTAAAAAAAACAACACACACACACAAAAGAACTCCAAAGTAGCCTCATCATGAAATAATTTTATTTACAAGTAAATCAGAGGATGAGATCCTCCCACAGTAATCAGGGTTCAAAAAATGATTACTATGGTTGAAGGCATGAGTAAAGACTATTCTTCTCCTTAGTAATGAAAAGCCTTGAAGAATCATGTGCTGGTGTTTAACAGCTAGATATTTGGAAAAATTGTGTGAGTATGAATATCATAGAAGTAAATAACCTCAAAACCAAAGGGAGATCAGTAGAGGAAAGGGTCCAGGCTAGCGGGTGAAGTGCTGGGGAGTGATATTGGCCCATTATACTGTTACATTGTGTATTGTGAATATATGCGGATATGTAACAACAAATCCCATCAGTATGTGCAACTATAGCACACCAATAAAAAAAAGGAAGTCAATAACCTCAAGTGCATAGATAATAGTAAAACAATTAGGAAGTGATGAATTTAGAGTACATATTGCTTTGAAAGTACCTTTATTTTAAAACTTTTAGAACTCAATATTTTAAAATAATTTTAGATTTACATAAGAGGGGCAAGATAATACCAAGAGATCCCATGTACCTTTTGCCCAATTTCCCCTATTGTTCACGTGTTACATAACCATGGTTATTCATCAAAACTAAGAGAGTGACATTGTTTTAATACATTAAAGAATCTACAGACTTTGAATTCCACCAGTCTTTCTACCATTATTCTTTTTTCCATCCCACTATCTCATTCAGGATACCATGCTGCATTTAGCTGTTATGTCTCCTTATCAATCTTTGATCTGTGATAGCTTCTTAGGCTTTCCTCAGTTTTTCATGACCTTTAATATAATTCACTTGTAAGTTTATTTTTTATTTAGGTACTTTATAGGTTCGTAATTTATGAAAGCACAATACTCAGAAAGTAATTTCATGAATCAATGTCATATAGATAAAAGTTTCTAGGGTTGTGCTCAAGAGGATGCTGCTTATCTTTTCCCTCTGAAATTAATAATTTAGAAAAGACAATCACTGCCATGAGAATCATATTGGCAGATGGTAAAGATCTGAAAATATAATAAATATTTTAGACAATAGTTGAGAACCATGGGGACTACAACATGATAGACAAATCTAACAGCACGAAGTTTTACAGGGATGAATGTACTACCCAACATTTGTGTACCCCAAACTACTTTCATAAATATGCCTGTGAAGGTGTGCTTTAACTGTGCATGCTAAAAACATGCGTAGGGCTTTTTGGTCATCCATGTACCTTTAGTGAACAGAAAGGGCACCCTGGGGCCTGCCAGGAAGTAACTTGGAGGCCACTGTGTAAGAACAAATCACAGCAGATCAGTCTAGAACATTTCCAGGGACATGCCAGTCCAAAATCAGATAAGTAGTCTAAAATGTGATATAATAAGAGGGATTTAATTTTCAAGGGAGGGTTCAGAATCACAAATAGGTACTAGTAAGGTATGCAGGGGCCTAGAAAGGAGAGACCAGGCAAAGTTCCCTTAGTCAATGGCCAGGTAGCCACAGAGGCCTTCCTCAGGTTGCTGTAGCAAAGGGCAGGGTGTGCCCCAGGGCTGGAAGATGCTCTGGACGATAAAGGCACGAGTAACTGCAAGTACCATATGAGCCATGATGAGAGTTGACTGTCTAAACCTACCCAGCCTATTCTCTACCCATAGAAACACAGTGTGTAGCTCTGAGGACCCGATAGTCTCACTGTATCTACTACCAAATCTGAAGCATTACAGTAAAAAATTATGGACCCTGAACATTTTAAAGAAATATAGGCTGAGCCATTAGAGACTCTAAGCAATGCCATTTGAGATGCATATATAAAATCGGGATGGCTTGGCCTGATGAAGAGCAGTTGGTGAGGATCAAGATTACCATTTCTGAATATCTAAACAGCTCTCTGTCAGGTGGAAGCATGGTTGGATATGGATTAATGGGTAGGCACTACAGAAAGACAAATTTCACCTCAGTGTACATAAGAGCTTTTAATTATTACAGCTCTCTAAAAGTTGAGTGGGCTATTTCAGGCTGAAGTGTTCAAGTAGAAGCAGAATAAACACTTGGAAGAAATGCTATCTAGAAGATTGATTTAAGTCTGGTATGCTATGACACGTGTTGCTAAAAGTGACTTAGCTCTCAGGAAGCTGTTCGCTCCTGGAGTGGTTTCAGTTTACCATATACATTATGTTGGACATTCAGGACCTTCCCCAGGCCTTCGTTGATTTGTACCACCACTAAATGCAATGTGCCTCACTCCACTGAGCACAGCAAGCCATGGAGAACAATGCAGCTCCCTTGCCCATTCAGTCCAGGGTCCTTGGGCTCAGCTTGACCATGGATTCTGACTTAGAAGTGCTTATTGTGCAATTCTTCCTGGTCTTTGTAATTTTTAAAACTTGGTAATTTTCTCACACCATGATAAAAAAAAAACCCTCCCTTTTCTTTGTTCCTTCCTCCCTCCCTCCCTCTGTCCCTTCCTACCTTCCTTCCTTTCCCCCCTTCTTTCCTTCTTTTTCCTTGTTTTCTCTCTCTCTTTTTGCATTTAACATTTTAAAAACCACACTAGTGTTTTTCTATTACTATTTTGCTAATACTTTTCTTACCCAGTCACATATGTGTTCAGGGGACTATCCCTATGTCTATTGTGCCCACAAGCTCAGGAAGTTTTAGTGTGATTTGGAAGACTAAATGGTGAGAGAACAGAATTTTCATATTAGATGAGTGATTGGATTCAGAGTATTGGGTTCCCACCCTGATTGCCCATTGTAATCACTGAAGGAGACTTTAAAATTTCAACCTCCTAAGACTCGTCTCCAGTGTCCCAGAGGCAGGACCTGTGACATTGTATTTTTTTTTAAATTTATTTTTTAGTTCTAGTTGGACACAATACCTTTATTTTATTTATTTATTTTTATGTAGTGCTGAGGGTCGAACCCAGGGCCTCACACGTGCTAGGCGTGTGCTCTACTGCTAAGCCACAACCCCAGCCCGACAATGTATTTTTAACAAGTTCCTTTGTAGCCAGCCTGGAACCGACTGTGAAGCTGCACTTTGGAATCACTAGACAGATGATCTGTGGTTCCACAATTCTATGATGCCACCCACCTCCCCTGACATCTATTAAGATGAGACATATGCTATCCTTGAAATAGTAAAGCCACAGAATAAACACTCCAACGTTGACGTTGACAGCTGCCCCAACTGCAGGGAATTTTAAGTGTCAAGCACAGTGTGCATATTAGAGTCACGGACATTTTGCAAGATAAGCATCTCTGGTTGAAACAGCCTTGAAGTCACAAAAGTCTTCATATTGTTAAATTTTAGCTCTCAAGAACATTGTGTTTATTGGGCTTATTTAAAAGGTGAGTTTATCTTTCAGTCAGTCAGAAATTTAAACAGATGAGGAATATTCTGAGGCCAGAATGCAAATTGGGAATTAGACTTCAATCCGTGACTATTTTCATCCCAGTGAATTCTCCATCAGCATGGGCATTTTGACATTATCGGAAATCTTTATGTGTGAGAGCTGTTAGTGGAATAGGAAGGGCCGGGGGTGGAGGGGGTCAGCATGGAGGTATGTTGACTCTGCAGCTGGTCGTTGGCCTGGGACTTGCTCAAGTCGATTTTATGGCCATTAATTTCAATGCCCTGCTTATAAAATTGACTTCAAAGTCCATTTGGATGACATCTGCTCCCCATTTCAATCTGGTCTTTCCCCCTCAGTAAACACATTTCCATGACGACTGCTTAACTGACAATTTAAAGCCAGCAAATCTTGAACTTTCCACGTTAAATAGGGATCTAACTTTTTAGAAAGTTATCTATAGCAGTGAAATGTTTTCTCGGTCTTGTACTAAAGCACAAATAGGCAGCTGAGCTACAGGGCTGCTGCTGTTGAATCTTGATAAGAGAAATGCCAGGAGGTTTGAAGAGGAATAAGAAAAACCTGATATAAAGCTGCGTGTCAGTACTTTCAGTAAATTATAGGTCATTTATAACCCATCCCGGTTGCCTCATATGCAGTAGGTTTATTGTAGCAGAACAGAGATTATGCCCTCCCCTGTGTACTTCGGATGTTTGGTAAAACACATTTAAAACAGGAAACTTAACTGAAAAATCAAAAATGAAAAAGTATTCCTTTTAAATATCTTGAAATGACTAAGCTAATTTGACAACTGCCTCAACTGCCACAGAATCCACATCATGTCAGAATGACTAGTGACGTGGTCTGCAGCCAGGAATGCTGGGCTTTGCAGTGACTGGCCCCAAAATTGTTACCACCTTTTCTGACTTCTTAGCCTCATAGTCTTTACAATAATGGATCAGGTCAGAATTGCATATCTCCAGTTCTTTTCTAGAATAGCATGTGCACAAAATCATATTTTAGTGGATACATTTCCATAGGTAAGACAGAGAGCCAAAGATTTATCCAGATAACCAGAAATAAATGATTTGGGAAAGGGAAAGGGTGAAAGCAAATCCCTAGTAGAAACCAGAATCCTTGTCACCCTCTACTCTGAGCAACTAGGTGAGGTTAAATGCAAAAATTTATCGAACCCTACACCCCTTTAAATAAGCAAAACCGAATTGGAACCTTCAATTGTCTCTAGGCTATTTCTTCCTTTATTTATTTATTTATTTATTTATTTATTTATTTATTTATTTATTTATTTATTTGAGATGAGGTCTCACTATGTTGCCAAGGATGGCATAAGAGTCCTAGGCTCCAATGATCCTCCTATCTCAGCCTCCCCAGTAGCTGGGACTATAGGTGGGTCACCATGTCCTGCTTTCTAGTCTACTTCTTAAATGAAGAACCCTTATCAGAAACAATCAATGATTTCACAGAAAAATTACTGAAAATATGGACAAAGAATTAGAGGAGAGGAAGAATAGAGGAGGTTAAAAAAAGGGAATAAAAGAAGAGAATGAAAAGAGAGGACGGTATTTGATGTGTTTTACTATATTTGGTGAATTGTGTACTATATTTGATAGACTGTATACAGAAACTTCTTAGAAACATCATTAGAAAGTGACTGCTCATTTTCCAGAGAATTAAGTTAAACACCAAAACCATTTTGTAGTTAGTTTTGTTACTCTAGTATGAGTTCCTGCTATTGCAATTAATTTTCTAGAGTACTATCAGAAACCTAGTACATAGTAGATGCTCAAAAAATGCAGGTGCTATTTGCTTTTTTATCTTTAAATAAGTATTCACCTGTATTGTGGATTGAATTGTATCCCTCCCACCCCAAATCCATATATTGAAATTTTAATCCCCAATGTGACTGTATTTGGAGATAGAAACTTTAAGGAGATAATTAAGGTTAGTTGAGGTCATAAGGGTGGCCCTAATCTGATAAGACTGGTGTCTTACAAGAAAAGGTGCACATGTGCAGATGAAAGACTATGTGAAGTACAGTGAGAAGGTGGTCATGTGCAAGCCAGGAAGGAAACCCTCACCGGAGACCAACTCTGTTGGCACCTTTGTCTTGCACTTCCAGCCTCTGTAACTGTAAGAAAGTCAATTTCTGCTGTTAGGCCACCCTGTCTGCAGTATTCTATTTGAAAACCCAAGCAGACTAAGACAACATGGTTCTAAGATTAAAAGGTAGTAGTGACAAGTCTCCCTCCTACCCTGGCCACTTTCTCAAATAATTATATCCTTTCCTACCTGTAAAACAGTGGACAGAATATTACTGAGTGATTTTCATGTAGACTCATGACTAATATGTCTAATGGTAACAGGATAGAAACTAACATGCTGTAGGACAGTGGTGTCCTATGACTGTGAGGCTGCGGGGCTTTGAGCCTTCATCCTTTTTACACCTGCACGGTGGTAACTTTCAATTTTGGAATTTTTAAAACTGGTTTTTAATTTTTTTCCCTCAGACATCAGCAGTTATTGGGCCTATTAATGTGCTTCCCATAGCATCTGCTACACATATTACTGATAACCAGCTTTTAAAATCTTGATTATAAAATAGGTGTCAGTAGGATCTAAGGAAGAGGCAGCCTTCTCTGTATGAGGAATACACGAGGGCTTTGATTTTTTTTTTTTTTTGGTCTTTTTGGGAGTCTTTTGCCTTTGTTTTCTAGTCTCTGGCTGTATTCTGGGAGTTGGGGCTGCCAAAGAAATAATTTCCAGTTAGTATTTTGTATTCATAACTGACCAATTCTCCTCCATAATTTAAGTGTAAAATTGGCTCTGCCAGGAGATGGTATTGGTTTGTCTTGTAGCTGAAACTTCGGGCTTTGCCTTCGAGAGTCATTTTACAAATGTCCACTTATTCTCAATGCCATCAGTTGAATATTCCCAGATGAGTTGATACACAAATTAAACTATTTGATGCAAATGTGACCAATTGAGTAAGGACTTCCTTCCTTCAGTGTGAATGTATCTAGTAGACATTCATGTTATGCTCTCTAGAAAGGGCCATAGTGGGCAGCACTCAGGCTGAGCATGAGATTTATAGGGACTGTCTTGTCACCAGAGGGGGTCTAAGGAGATCCTCAGAGAAAGGAACCCTAACTTGGAACCATCTAGGTCCTTCTTTTTTCTTTTCTTCTTCTTCTTCTTTTTTTTTTTTTTGGTACCGAGGATTTAACTTAGGGGCACTCGACCACTGAGCCATATCCCCCGCCCTTTTTGTACTTTATTTAGAGACAGAGTCTCATGAGTTGTTTAGCACCTTGCTTTTGCTGAGGTTGGTTTTGAACTCGCAATCCTCCTGCCTCAGCCTCCTGAGCTGCTGGAATTATAGGCGTGTGCTACCACACCTGGGTCCATCCAATTTCTTGATACTTGTCATAGAAAGAATTTCAAGAGGCATCAGTATGCAAGGCACAGGCAAAGATTGATCAAAGGACAGCAAAGAAGGCATGTGGGTGATCCTTGTCATTAGGAGAAGATAAGTGACACACCAAGATTTAAGTTCTCTGATTGGAAATAAGCCTTTTAGGACATCGAATATGAAATTCTAACCAGGAAAGCCATTGTTAGATTTGGAAAGTATTCACAAACTTCCTTAGAAATCAGATCTCATGGTGACCAAGTCGCATGATGACCACTCATCATGGTGATCAAGTTCCACAGCAACCACCATCTACTTGGAAGGCATAATGTTCCTTTTTGGTCAAACAGTCTAACCATTAGTCACTCGTGGGCCCTTGGTTAAGTTCCTCAGGTTGGTGACATTTTAATTAATGATATGTCTAATTTCTTATAAGCATACATCAAAAGTTCTGTTGATCTTTAAACAAAGAAAAAAACTTGACATAACTTGTCCTGTTTTCAGAGCTATCCATTTACTAAGGGTCTCCCCACTACCTCACTCTGAACCAGTGACTTCTATGTACGATCACTGTCATAGATTACAAAGTAGGAGAAAACTATTCCTTAATTCTCTCTCCTAGTCCAGAAAGGAAGGAGCAACTTTCTTGCTTCAAAGCTGTGGAGTGAGGCTCAGATAACTTTGTTATTTCTCCAGAAATCACTATTCTGGAAATCCTGATTTAATCAAAGGTTCATCATTGCTAAATAATCTGTCTCAATAGGAAGCAAATATCATTCTTATGTTCATTCTTTAAGGTAGATTATAGCATTTTTTTTTGGTACTGTGAATTGAACTCAAAGGTACTTGACCCCTGCAAATGGCTGAGCCACATCTGCAGCCCTTTTTTTTTTTGTATTTTATTTAGAGACAGGGACTCACTGAGTTGCTCAGTGCCTCACCATTGCTGAAGCTGGCTTTGAACTCATGATTCTCCTGTCTCAATCTCCCAAGCTGCTGGGATTATAGGCATGTGCCACTGTACCCAGCTAGATTACAGCATGTTTTATCCTATGAGAGATTTAAAAGAAAACCTCACCCCAAAACTGTTTATGATAGAGAATTTGATACTTAGAAGAATAGTAAGCTATCTGGAGTATATAGATTCCATATATAGAATATATCTGGAATCTTTAAGACCAGTCTAGAAATTTCAGTTTTGCAAAAATCTCTTAATACTCCAGAATATGCACAAGGAATTTACATTCTCTTTGTTGGATTAAATCAGACTTTTGGGATATCTTTAGTGCCCAATATAATAGTTTATTTAGAGTGATCTGTGACATTACCTCCGGAGTGACCAATAGCCTTAAAGAGGAACATTCTACTTTAGTTCAGAAAAGCCCCCTTGCCAGTCATGGGTCATCCTCCATGACTATCACCTCAACTGACTAATTTATTTTTTAAATTAAATGATTTGTCTTCCATATAGTTGGATGCCGCAGTCCAGCTGCAGCAAAATAACCAGGGGGGTGATGAACAACTTGTGTAGATTGATACAGCAGGAGTGGGAGCCCTTTATTGTAGGACAACAGAGGTATTTATACATTCCACACAGCTTATCTTAATTAGCATAAACTAGATACATCAGTGAACCAATAAGGAATCTCCACACTTAATGGCTCGCTGGCGGTTACTTCACAAACCACTCCCTCTGACAAAATGCCAGGCGCCATCCAGACTTGTTTACAGACTCTAACAGTTGGAGGGAATCAGTTATCCTGAAAACATCACTGTCTTCTTATTGGGTATCTTCACTAGTGCCACACAAACACACATAGGACAAAGAACGCTTCTCTGAAGGTCCTGATGAAGGTAGGGTTCTTTTAAAATGATCCAACTCAATACTCAACTTCTCAGCAGGGAGCTGATGTCCTTCCTGTGAGAGGAAAATTCCATATTCAACAAATTTATTGAGTTCGAGTCCAGGTCTCAAGGCACAGTGAATGTAGTTTTATACTTTGCATGAAGTCACATGTAAGGAACAGACATTTCCTTCATGCATGTGACACCTTAGGATAAGGGACACATTATCAGGTAATGAACATTGTATCACAGGCTCTCCGTGCAGGAAAAAAATTTACTCTGGTTTGGAGGCGATAGTGGGAGAGTTGGAAGCTCAGGGAAAGCCACACAGAGGACAACAGCTGCATTTTGGTTGGAGGTGATTTCCAATGTCTGGAGGTATTTTGTTTGCTTGTTTATGTCACATGGAGCAGTTAGGGGACATGTGTGGTGAGGAGAAAGGTCTACTTGTTCATTTTCCATCTCCAGTGTAGTATTTGACTTCTGGGAGTTCAAGTTGGCATTTTAGGAATTTCATTTAGACCAGTCTTATGGTTTTCAATTGGCAGTAATCTGAGATGTCCCAGATGATCTTTTACACTTTGGTTAAACATTGTGATGATGCCTTTATAGCCCATGCAAATGGCCGAGCCACTTGCCAAATTTTGAAATGTAGATCGTTAATCCAAAGAGTATGACATTTGGTTCACATACAAAGAGAATTACAAATGCAATTTTAGCTCTAGACTCTTCATCTAAAACAACTTGCCAGAACCCTTTGCATAATTTAATAGATAAGATTATTTGTAAACTTTTTAGCAATCTAAAAGTGGAACTTCTCTGATTATTGACTGTGCACAGACATCAATAAGATACAGTCTAATTAATGTGTCCTATTGATATCCTGAGACCACTGGAGAGACCCAGGAATTTTCAGGAAAGGGTTAGTTACCTCTAGGAGTGTTGTTTCTTCCCCTTTCTCCGATCACCGAATATTTTTGCATTATCTTGCATTACCTCTATAAAAAAGTAATCTATTTGCTCTATTGGGTCTTTTATCTGTGATATCTTATGGAAAGATAATTCTGCTGAGTTTGCTCTTAAATTTCTGTGAGTTCACTTAACAGAGCCATAATTCTCTCCCCATCTGACTGAGGAATGTTCTTAGACTCCCTTAATCATTCAGGACTGCATTCTTCCAGTGTAGCAACAGCATGTTTGTAACTCTTGCTTCTTGCTTCTTCACAATTGGAGTTTATCACATGATACTCAATGACCACCTTTCATGGTGTGAATTACATAATATCATATACATATGATCAAATGAGATGATGGGCCAAATGAGATAGTGAACATTAAACACTATATATATATATATATATATACACACACACACACACACACACACACACACACACATATGTGTGTGTTTGTGTGTGTGTATCTTTTTACAGGTGGTGTGGTGGTAACCACACTTCAAGGACAGTGACCCATAGTTACTCATCTAATGAATGATGAGTTTGGGATCAGAGTCTTTAGTTTCCAAAGTCTATTCTAAGACTCAAAATAATTCTTCGGTTTAACTAAGGCCGTTGCTTATTTACATAAAGCACTTTCAACTTTTTAAGTATCTTATTTCAAAATATTTTGATTACTATTGAAAAGGCCTCACATCAAAGCAATTTAGTAAAACAAAACAAAAACAAAAGAAAGGAATTTATTTATATTTAATTTTCTGCAGAAGAAAGCTGAGAGTAACCGATAGCACGCACGTAGGGACCAGGGATTCTTGCCCTGCCAGGCCTCTCTTGCCTTTTCTTTTTGCACACCACCTTCAGCACTTTTGTTTTTATTTTTGTTTTTCCTCCCAGACAAACTTACTCACGTAGTGGGAAACAAAGCCTCCTCCAACAGCCTGTTTTTTTGCATCACTTACTCTCTGGACTCATCAGTTGTGTCTAAAAGAATAGGGTCCTATAACATTAGGCTTCCATCAGATCCTTCCTGTATCTGGAATCAGGAAGAGAGAAGCTTCCACAAAGCAAGGGTTAGCATTCCCTGAAGGAGGGTGGCATGACCTCCCTCCTGGGAGACTTCAGTGAGATGTTAAATTGAAAGCTCCAACCTCACTGTCCCTAATTTCATAAGAGGTTATCAACTTACATCTTCATAGGGGTAGAAATGCACTTCCATGTCCCTAATTTAAATCAGAATTTCGAATCTTCTTCTGCCATACCCACATTTCCTTGTGTGACATTGCACCTAGCACAATTCTTGACACCCAGATGTTCAAGCACTGTTTGTGAAAGTGTAAATACATGTCACCATTTTCACCTTCAGCCCACTGCCTCATCACAGATGTGTCATGCCTTCTCATATTCCATCTAAATGTCTAAAACATGGTTTAGTACCTTGTGAAATACAGCAGTTTTTTTTACTACCACCACTCTAAGATAGTATGCTAAATTGTAAGAATCCTGTGGTTTTCCTAGGGAGACATCTTTATATGTAGAAAATACAGTATTCTGTCACTAGCTGCTCATCACCAATAGCCACAAACCCAGTTCTCACTCTGGCTCTGAAATTTCCTAAATGACATTAACTTCTCAACATAAAGGCATAAATGCAACTGGAATCCAAGCCAGAACAGAGTTTCAAAGAAAAGAACTCCAGTCCTTCAAACAAAGCTAACTAAAAACAATTCAAATTTTTATCAAACTTTCAAATATAAACATGTTGACCTAATTCGTAATCCCACTGTACTCAGATTTTCCCCATCCATTCCTCTTATTCTTAATTAAAATTTCAATAATCTTTATTAATGTCTCTTACATGTCAGACATGCTCTAGAGTGAACCAAGTTTCCATTGAGCTTGCATATCTCCCATCCTCTCAAATCTCCTGACCACCCCCTTGCATTCAAATCTCAACTTCAAACTGACCCCGGTCCAACCAGAGGGCCCCTGACATCCTTGTTCTCCCTTTCAAGGTCTTCTTGCACTTTTCTTCTTTTAGTTTTTTATAGCAAGAACCCTTCTCATTCTATGTAAAGTCTATGACCTCATGGGCAGCTCTTGTCCTCCCTGGGGAGGTTTTGGGGGTGGGAAACAGGGAAAAAGAGCTATGCTGCCTAGGAAGGGATTTCTTGGGTTTGGGTGTTAAGTAGATGGGGATGTGGGTGTGGGAGGTGGCAGAGAGCAGACTTCAAACATTAACCAATCCATCATCTTTTACCTAAGGGACATTTTTAACAAAGTGTTTTCCTAAGTTTCAGAGACCCAAGAGGGGGACAAAAACAGGTGGGAAAATGGTAAGAGAAAATAGGAGAATGAATCTTGATAAACTGAAAGGAAAAGAAGAGATTTCAGCTTCTAGGTAAGCTCTCGTCACCTTCTGATTTCTCTCTTCATTTTATTTCATCCCTCCCTACCTTATACACTAGCCCCCTTGTCCACAGTGACTGTCATGGGGGTCATGTAGCATACCTGTCTCTTACCACTGAGGGAGAGAATTTCATTTTGTACAGGTGTGTGGTGGGGGAAACAATGGTTGGATGCCAAAGAAGTAATAGGAGTTAACCAGTAAAATAGGCTTAAAATCAAAGTGCAGGTGTGGGGCCATGGATATTCTCTTCATCTAGTGAAGCCTAATCTAGAAACTTCCCTTGGCTTTTATCCAATCAGGCATCTCTTTTCCAAATAGTTCAAAAGAAAGTAAACTAACAGCTTTCGAACAGCCAATTGTCATGTACTTGAAAGAAATGTACAGGTTTCATTTCTTCAAGTCCAAAGTCATTCCTTTCCATGCTCATCAAAAGACAGGTAGCAGCTGTTTCAGGATGGAAGGAGAACTATCTCGAAGTTGATGCTAAGCAATGTGAGGAGACTGTGTGTATTTTCAAATAAACTTTGAACACTCTTGAGATTTGGGGAAGGAGGCAATAACACACTGCCTATAGCTGAGCCTCATGGAAGCTTTCATGGGGTAGAAGAAATTGATTGAAGACTCACTTAGGGCTAAGAGATCTTTTATTGGAAACTTCTGCAGTTTTGGAGGCCCCTTATGATTTAAAGACTGAGTTGTAGTTTAGTTAACAAGCAACTAAACCTGGCGGTAGAAGGAGTTGAGAAGAGTTTTTAGTAAATCTACCTACAACCTCATCAGATTTTCTTGGTGCCTTCTTATTTTTAACAGTTGCCTCACTCAAATTAGGGCAGTCTTTTAAATTTCTGCCTAAAATAAACTGGCATCTTCAGGTACATTGGCATCATTTTATTTTATTTTTGGTGGTGCTAGGGATTGAACCCAGGGCCTTGTGCATGTGAGGCAAGCACTCTACTAACTTTATCCCCAGCCACCATTGGCAGTATTTTAAAAATCCACTTTTTAAAGAGTATTTGTGTAAAGAAGTGTATATGCAAACTTTTGTATCAGGCAAGTTTCCTGCAGGATGTCTTCATGTGTCTATCTATAGCATTTGGCAAATACCTAGTTGTCACTCAAACAAAGGGCTAATGTTCAAGTTCATCTCAATTACTTACTCAAAGTCCGATTTGTTTTTGCCAAGCTGGCAAAAGAAATGAAGCAGTTTCTATTTGAGGAATAGCAGGGAGGGGAAATAAAAGGAAGTGGTTCCAGTGATTTAACTTAATTCATATACTTTAAAATTTACATTGAACATTAGAGAGTTCTTTAAGCAAATATTGAATATTAGTCTGTCATTTAACATTAGAAGCAAAATGCTTAACTCCTCAAACCAGATTGTGTTAGTCATTCTTACTATTAATCAACTGCAAAATTCAGGCCCAAATTCTTTATTTACAGTCATGAATAGCCAAATATTAATGACCAGCTTTGCTGACTTAACTCTGTGGATCATAAGTCTACAGGCCTTGGGGATCAAAGTAAGGGAGTTCTAGGGGTGTTAGATGTGGAGTTTGTAAAAGTCTGTCATGAGGCTCAAGCAGGGCTGCCACTCACTTCCTTATCTCTGAATTGTATTCACAGTGGACAGCCTGGGTGTGACGAGGACTGACTCTATTGAGTGCTTTTGGTTTACCTACACTGTATCCTTTTCTTTTTTCCCCTTCCTAGAGAACCCTGATTTAGGTATCTCCTCCTCCACGCAGTCATGTGTTACACAGGAAGCTAATCCCAGCCCTAAGGGTGGGTCTGCTGGGAGAGACATGGATATCATCCCCTGGCTAATGTATGGTTCAGTGGTTTGTATGTGACTCAGTTCTGACAAGTGACGAATAGGTACCTCCTACTAACTAAGGGCAGAAAAATGGTTCTGAAGAGCATTCCTCAGAGAATTATAAAGATACACACATGCCTGTTATTCCTCTGAATGCTGTTGTACTGGGCTGTGATGCCTGGAGCTACTGCAAGCTCTGTTGAGACTGACCTGAGGATCATGCTAAGACTGAGGAAGGCATGGCAGAGCTAAAGGGAATCTGTCTCCTCAGCTACCTCTACACTTCTTTCTATGTGAGATAATAAATTTCCCTATTGTTAACATCACTAGGTTTCTTTTACTGCCAGCCAAATGGACCGTAACTGATAAAACTGTCCAAGGGGATTTGGAGCCTTGGTCAATTCAGTTGCTGAAATCGCTTTTTAGTGCCAGAACTTATAATAACATAGACTTTAACTATTCTATCAAAGATGAAAGCTGTATGAGACAGCTAAGTTGAGTGTAGACCATTTTAGAGCAAGAATCAAAGCTAGTCTGTGTGATCTGGGGTGATCCAACAAACTTCAGTGTCACTTATTAAATTGGGTGAAAAGAACCTCTATTTCTCAGGAGCGCTTTCAGGATAAATTCAATTATACAGTTTTAAAGCTCTTTTAGAAGAAAGGTATGTCATGAATTCAAATAATGATAGCCTTTTCTGACATGTTTTTATATCCACATAGGAACAAAGGCTACTAACATTTTCTTTCACTTGAGTCTACAGAGTAATCATGCTTGTATGCTATTGCAATTTCAGTGAAGTAAATAGTTAAGAGCTTCATAGAGCAAATCATTATAGAGATGTATTTCCCAGATCCATTCCCATTATATTAAAACCAAGTATCCTCACATAAGCAACACATGAAGCATATAGTTTCAGAGCTAGACTTTTGGAATATTAGTTGATGGCTTATTCTGTGACATCATGCAAACATTCACAGAATGTTTTTTAAAGCAAGCTTGAAGAAATAAAGTTAAGATTCAGTTATTTATTTTAAGAGGAGAAACATACCATTTTTGTGAACAGAAGGATTCAAATGGAAGCATGCTAAATTTTTATGAGCAACAGAATGAGTGAATATAATGAAATATTATGCAGCAGTGAAAATTAACAAGCAATCTTCATACATTTACATAAATGGATCACACTTACATAACAATGAACAGAAAGGGCAAGCTGTGGAAGAATGTGCATAATCTTATTGTATTAATGTAATGCATAGGACCATGTAACAAAATATTTTTTGAAATATGCATGTTTATAGCAAGTATAAAGAAACCCATGCTGATGGTAATCATTGCACTCAGGATAATTGGGTGTTAGGAAAGGAAATGGGATCAAAGGGAGATGTACATGGAAACCTTCTTTTTTCCCCCAAGTTGAATAAGAACCTGAGTCTGCACTGTTATTTTAATAGCTTTTGTGTTAGTGTGAAATTTTATAATGTGTTTAAGACAAAACAAAATCAGAATCCCTATTTCTCCCTGTCAGGCAACACAATGGTTCTGACAATGTCCTTGGCCAAGTGAGAATGAGAGACTCACTTATTTAAAAAAATGCTATTTTCACATTTTTTATTGGTTCTTTTCAGTTATACATGACAGTAGAATACATTTTGACATAATTATAAGACCATGGAATATATCTTGTTCTAATTCAGTCCCCAACGTTTCCTTCCCTTCCCCTCCCCCACCACCTGCTTCCTTCCCTCTGTGGATATTTCTGCCATTTGCCCATAGTTACTTTATTTTTTTTAAGTTAATTTCCTGTGGATGTTCACAGTATTAAAACTCATTGTGGTGTATTCATACGTGTACATGAGAATGTTACATGTTAGATTCATTCCACTGTCTTTCCTCTTCCTATCTCCTCCCTTCCCTTCATTCCTCTTTGTCTGCTCCACTGAACTTCTATTCTCCCCACCCTACTCCCACATATCAGGGAGAACATTCAACCTTTTGGTTTGGGGGGATTGGCTTAATTTACTTAGCATGATAGTCTCCAGATCCATCCACTTACCAGCATGTCATAAAGTCGTTCTTCTTTACGGCTGAGTAAATAGCAGATTCCAGGTTCCCCATTTATTGTCGTGTTTTCTAACTATATATGCATTGAAGCTCCTTGATACTTGTACAAGAAAGCTAGACTAACATTTGAATCTAACCAGAGGCCACGGCTAGTTTCTTCTCATTGATTTTCTTCTAATGCACTGGACAGAACCCTAAAAGGCAGGTGATATCACTTGGGTACTCTATTTCTTGCCAGGTAATTGTGATGGCTTATTTTATGGGTTAATTTGTCAGAAAATGCCCATACAGCTGGTTAAACATTATTTCTAGGTCTGTCTACAAGGGCACATCACCATACCAATTCTAGCATTTTTAAAAAAATTTTCTGGAGAGCTGATTTTTTTTTTTTTTTTTTTTTTTTTTTTTAGCATTTGAATTTGTGGATGATGGAAAGTAGATGACCTTTCCCAAATGTGGGTGGACATTCACTAACCTGTTGAGGTCTAAATAGAACAAAAATGGGAGGAAGCTTCAGAGTCCACCCCCAACCCCCCTTCTCTCTCTGTTTCTGTCTCTCTCCTCTCTCTCTCACCGCTTAAGCTTAGACTCAGTCTTCTGTCCTCGGACTCAGTCTTCTCTCCTCGGACTCGGTCTTGTAGCATCAGTGCCCTGGCCCTCAGGGCCTTTAGACTTGGACTGGAGTTTACACCAGTGCTTCCTGGGTCTCTAGCTTGCTGATGGCAGGTCATGGGACTTCTCAGCTTCTGCAATCATGTGAGCCAATCCCTTACAGTAAAGCACAGATACATGGTTCTATTTCTCTAGAGAAACCTAATACAATAATTATAATAATTTTTTCTTATATTACATTGGCTCATTGTCCCACTGCCATCTTACAATAACTTTTCACCACATACTTCTCCTTCATGGTATTGAGTGTAGTTGTATCTTAATTGGATTTTTAAATTATTTGATCAATGTTTATCTTTAAGATTGGACTGTAAGCTTCAAAAAGGCAGACCATATCAGTTGTTTTTTTCATTCCTGTATTCCCAGAACTCAGTAAAGTGTCTGGCACAGAAAAAGTGTTCAATGTATATTGGCTGAATAGATGGAATAGAGTAAAATATGGCCAAAAGAGCTTTTTAAAAAATTTTTCTTCACTGCAGCCTACTGACATCAAGACCTCAAATTTTCCCCAGTGACATGAGAAAATAGTTTACTATCTTCCTTTTCACCAAATCTTTTTTTTTCTTGATCATTTTCAACACTATTTAATTATTTTATTTTGTTTCCTCAAACAAAAGCCTGACTTGGGTTCAAATGGTACCAGAAAAGATGAAGAAGGAAATGGAATGAATGAGACAGTAAAGAGGAAAAGCCCCAGAAGAAAAGGGACCCAGCTCCAGACTTAAGAGGAGAGGGCCTAGAAGTCCATACCACCACCTGAGTAGCGGGTCTTTATTCCCTGAATGAATAAAGAATTTGCTAGAAATTAAGCAAACTAGAGGAAAGACCAGTCAAACCAGTTGGCCACTACTTCATTGCTCTGGTAGGTTCTGGAGATATAATGAGATTTGGTAGCCAGAAATAATTCAGACAAGTATGATTTTGAGTTCTGCCTCTGCCATTGTACTTGTTGGGATGCTTTGGGCTGCAGGTAATGGAAAACTTGACTCTGAGAAACATCTACAATAGGGGAATCTATTGACCTAGCTGAAAGTTCAACATAGGGTAGCCTTCAGGTCTGGCTTAATCCAGTGACTCTGGCTCTTTTCTTCATTATATTTCCCTCCCTCAAGGAAGGAAAATCTTTGTCTCCAGCTTGTTCCTCCTTGGTGACTCTACATGCATATCACCCTCCCAATTCTAGCATTTTTTTATTTTCTGGAAAGCTGATTTTGTTTTAAACCTTTCTATACACTCAGGGAAGTCAGACTCTTTGCAATCTAAAGGGGAATTTTAATTAAACCAAATATGACAATTCTACTCTTCTTGCTAGAAATTGGTTTAGTCCTAGGCTTGTGATGCAACTATGGCCAATGATTAATAAGAGAAGTCTTTTGGAATATTATTGAAAAGTCTTCTCTTGATTGGAAGGAGATACACGGGAGGAAATATCTGATTATCTCAGGAGACACTGTTGCACACACCTGTGATTTAGAATATAGGATCATGCCAACATGCTAAGCATAGATAATAAATATGGGAAAACATGGATTGGTTATTTTATTGCTAAGCCATTAGATTAACCTCCAAATACCTAACTAAGTCTTGGCCTTCTGTTCATGAAACAAATTCTCCTAATTGTGTATGCTACTCTTCATTTGGTACTTATTTGCTGCCAGAAGTAGTTCTAACTGATACCAGGGCACAAACCTCTAGAAGTTCCAAGCTTTATGTCTGCAGATGACTGTGTTCATGTAAAAAGAGGGACTTGATTACAAGGGCTGTCCTTTCAGAGCAGGGAGACTCTTGCAGGAGCTCCAGGCAGACCTGCCCTTGGTGCCTCATTGGTTAGGTTAGGTGATATTCCCATTCTTGAGGCAATACTTGTGTTTAAGGAAACACCAAGTGCTAAGAATCATAGCTTTGGGATCAATTACTGTGTTGAGGGTGCTGCTGCTGCTGCTGCTGGTATTGTTCCTTAGATACATGAGGGGCTTTTCCTGAAGGTCAGGCTGGAGTATGATGGAGGACATGGAGTAATGTTAGATGACAGCTGGATGGATGCTGGGTAAGCAATGTCTTCTTCCCATAGCACTTGCAATCCATAGCTATAAATGAGGCTCCTAATTATACCATCCTTATATGAAATAACATTCATCCTTAAATGAAATAACATTCTCACACTTAGCATAAGTGCTTAACAAGTGTTTGTTATTATTGTTGTTGTTGACATTCAGATGTTTCTCTCTTTGCGTAGTCCAGGGGGCATTCAAATAGCCCATGTTTTCACTTTACAATTATAAATTTATTGATATTCATTTCACATTGTGATTTGTAAAGAAAATATAGTATTGGTAATGAACACAAAATTTTATAGTGATACTCACAAAGGATGTAGTAAGAACAACTTGATTCTATTACATCATCTATAGGTTCAATCATTGCAACTTCTTTCAGAAACCTTAAGAACTTTCTTTTTTTTTTCAAAAAATTTTAAATTTGTTCTTCTTAGATATACATGACAGTAGAATGCATTTTGACACATTGTACACAAATGGATCACACACACATTCTCATTCCTCTGGTTGTACATGGTGCAGTCACATCAATAGTGTGATCATATATTTATATAGGATAATAATGTCTGTCTCATTTTACGGTCCTTTTCATCCCCACAGCCCCTCCGATACCCTCACTCCCTTCTGCACAATCCAAAGTTCCTTCATTCTTTCCTCTCCCTTCCCTCCATCTATGGATCAACATCCATTGATCAGAGAAAACATTTTGTCTTTGTTTTTTGGGGATTGACTTGTGTCACTTAGCATGATACTCTCTAGTTCCATCCACTTACCTGCAAATGACATAATTTCATTCTTCTTTAAAGCTGAGTAATATTCCATTGTGTATATGTACCACATTTTCTTTATCCATTCATCTGTTGAAGGGCACCTAGGTTGGTTCCATATTTTAGCTATTGTGAACTGAGCTGCTGTAAATACTGATGTGGCTGCATCACTGTAGTATGCTGATTTTAAGTCCTTTGGGTATAAACCAAGGAGTGGGATATCTGGGTCGAATGGTGCTTTCATTCCAAGTTTTCTGAGGAATCTTCATACTGCTTTCCAGAGTGGTTGTTCCAATTTGCAGTCCCATCAGCAATGTGTGAGTATACCTTTTCTCCCACATCCTCACCAACACTTGTTATTGCTTATATTCTTTATAATTGCCATTATGACTGGAGTGAGATGAAATCTTAAGAGTAGTTTTGATTTGCATTTCTCTAATTGCTAGCATGATGAACATTTTTTCATATGTTTGTTGATAGATTGTATTTCTTCTGTGAAGTGTCTGTTCATCTCCTTGGCCCATTTATTGATTGGGTTATTTGGTTTTTTTGGTGTTACATTTTTGAGTTCTTTATATATTCTGGAGATTGGTGTCATATAGCCCATGTTTTTAATTCCATGTTACAGTTTGGCAATTTTAATAGCAAAGAACAGAGAGAAGTTCATTGGATGTTTGTTAAGAAAAAGAGAACTTAAGTAAAGGGTCCAGATAATCAAAAAGTTGTGCCTCTCTTTCATCCTTACTTTAACAGACTAACTGTCCTTGGGGCATTGTAAATATCTCTTGTTGATAAAGAAAAAGACTACAAGAAGTGCAGGAATCTCTAAGCCACAATAAGGTGGGAGAGGGGAAGAAAAGATGTTCAGTAGATTTGACAAAGGGGAATGAAGGAAAGGGAAGGGGGAGAAGAAAAGGAAGGAAGGTGGAATGAATTTGAAATAATTTCCTTATGTAAATATATGAATATACCATAGGGAATCCCACCATTGTGTATATCCATAAGATAAGGTACTGATTAGAATAAGATATATCCTGTGCTTGTATAATTATATCAAAATGAATTTTATTGTTGTGAATAACTAAAAAGAACCATTAAAAAAAAACAATGCAGGAAACAAAGCACATCAGAATGCTTGGGAATATATCGTCCTTATTACAAATATCCTTAATATAAGTAGCTGAAAAAGAATCTAGTTGCTTTGGTTCTCAGTTTAAGCCATGTCATATGGGTTACTGACTCTCTTGGTTGGGTGTCCTCCTACACCAATCAGCTATAGAAGACTGAATTACATGATCCACACACAAAGCAAATTTCATGGGATTCTGCGTGGGGCAGCAGGCAAGATGGTTATACTGAGGCTTTCCCAGGCTATCAAACCAAACTGTGGTCACAATTCTTCATCTCCTCTTGTTGACTACTGTTCAGCTACTTCCTCCATCCACATCTCCCTGATGCTTCCTGGCTTGAAAGAGCAGACATCCCCCAACACAGAAACTGGAAATGCAGGTGTTGCCAGCACATTTTACACCTGCAGAACAAGCACATGATCTTAATATGGCCAATGACACTCAAGCTCTGCACCTGAGGTCTAGAAAACATTTTCCTTCCTGACACAAAAATGAAATGATTCTCTTTCTCTCTTTCTCTCTCTCTCCCTCTCTCTCTCTCCAGAATGTGTTTTATCTGAATATAATGCCTACAACTGCTGTGGCCATCTTACAACCAAAAAAGAGTGAATACTAATGATATTCAGGAATTTGACCAAAAATATGGAAAATACTGAGTCCTAGACCTCTTTGAGCACTGCAACAACCTTGGGACTGCTTTAGCCTTTTTGTTATGTGATTCATCAAATGTCCTTAGACACTTTTAGTTTACCATTTTGTTCCTCAAAGGCAACTCCCTTCCCTGTCCTTATAATCTACTTACATCATTCTATCTTCATTTTATACACCATCTAGTATGTGCTTCAGGCTGATATGCTATTTGTCACCCCAGAGTCTGCTGTTTGACACTGAACTTCCATTGTTCCTGCTTGCTGGTGCAAGGCCTTGATGGGCACAGATTAACATTAAAGGAGGATTCAGATATGACTTGAGGGAATAAGAAGGTTAAAGAAATGCTTTTAGTGAAAGTAGGAGAAACTGAGCATGCTTTAGGCTATGGCGAAGGAGGTGGCACAAAGGCAGAGATGGAATCAATGAAGGGGGGAATATGTATCCAGAGATATTGACTGAGCGCTGATGGTATTCTGGGCACCATATTAGGGACTGGGACACAGATGTGTGAGACACAAGTCTTTTTTTTTTTTTTTCATTTGTTCTAATTAGTTATATAGGACAATAGAATGCATTTTAATACAGCATATATAAATGGAGTATAACTTCTCTTTCTTCTAGTTGTATATGACATAGAGTCATACTGGTGACAAAACTCTTATCTTTGAGAAGATTTCTATGAACTGGAAGATACTACTACTACTACTAATAATAATAATAATAATAATTCAAACTAATGTGACAAATTTATGATGAAGTTTTTCACCAGAGAGTATAAGTCCAGAAGAACTGAATGAGCTCTATCTGGCTTTTTCTGCTCTTAATCTTTGCCTAGGGAGTTGTTACTGATGGAAGTCAGTAAATAGACCCCCATAAGATTTACTAACATTAGTTAGAACTTCACTGCTATTTGTAAATTTTTATGCATATTTAAGTGAGCCCAGTTTTCACTACTTAAAATAACTGTTTAAACCCTTTGCCATTCCTTAGGCCTCGATCTCACTCCCACAATCCACATCATTGTCCTCCCTTTTAATGACAGGCCTTGACTCTCATCTCATGAGCCGTCAGGATTGCTGCCTCCATGTCTTCAGCACCCTCTTCATCCTCCCCTACCTCTGAAAACGTGTCCTTTGATCTCTCCTAGGCTAATATTTTCTCCTACCTCAGCACCATCCATTTAGCAAACATTTGTTGGGTGCCTCCCATATGTGAAGACTGGAAGAACCAAGATGAAAAAAATAAAGATTTTGCTTTCTGAGAGTTGATATTTATTTACAGTATCTAGCCTTGGTCTGACACAAGTCAATATTCAGTAAATATTTTTTTTTCTTCTTTACCTTGATTCCCTTATTCCCCCATCCATTGGTTTAATCTCTTCCTTTCCTCTACCTCCTTCCCCACAACCTAAATCATGCTTGGGTCTTCCTCATTTCACTAAAACCTCTCCGTTGACCTTCTTATTCCCTCAAGTCACATCTGACTCCTTTAAGGTTGATCTGTATCCATCAACTTGTCTTCTTTTCCCCTCCTTTTCCATTTGTTCATGCCCTCATCATATCTGGCCTAAACCACCGCCATTTCCTTCTAGATGGTCTTCTTAATTATAGTCATCTTTCCTGCTCCAATTCATCCTGTTTAAAACATCACTTTGATCAAGTCATCCTCTGGTCAAGATTCCTCAATGAATTGCTGTCCTTGCAATAAAATCTGTCATCACACACTCACTACCAGAGTCTTCTACAACAAGGCCCCAAACTGTCTGTGCAAATGTGTCTCACTTTTCCCTATAGTTCGGCACCACACTATCCCCTGGGACATCTGCTCTCCTTTCCTCCTTCTCTGCATTCTCTTAATTCATCTGCATTTATTCCCAACTATCAAAAATTCCTGGCACTTTTCTTTCTGACGTGTATGCCTAGGCTAAGAACCTTGAAAAATGTGAAATTCACACATTCTCGCCAGATAATGGAGGCAATATTTTGAACAAAGGAACATTTTGGTGCCTTTCATGGTTTGTACATCCATGCCTAGGGAGACCCAGTTATGTAGAATGGCAGGCAGGAAGGAAAGGTGTTGGGAGGAGGGTTAAAAGCATGACAAGATAGAATTGAGGGCTTCATTTACTAAATCCTGGATTATCATGGCTTTGCAACTAATGTTATTTGAAGTTTCAGTAATGTTGAATTTGTGTTGAATTCTAAACTTAATTAAGAACCACATGATTCTGTGGAGTGGCCCACATAAGTCTTATTGAAGGCTGAGAACAATGGCAATGAAATCAGCATCAGCGGCCCACGTAAGTATTATTTATGCTATTTTCTTTGGACTAAAGTTCACTGGTGCTGCTCCTGGCATCTTTGTAAGGTATGTCTGCTGTATAAGCACTTTTGAGTGATTTATTGAATATTCACTGCTGTGTTGTGGAGGGTTCCATAGCAGGAGGTATGACTAAGTAAGGACTAATTTTACTTTCATAGCTTATTGAGAACCAAGTTCTTTATTTTATGGAACATCTCAAATTTTAGCATATGAGGGAAATAATCAGCTTGCAATTTTAAACATGGAAATATTAAGGTTTTTCTTATAAAATTGTATTGGTTGATATTAAGAATTTGGAAGACACAGAGAATAATAAATACAAATTAAAATGATTGCTAATATCACTAGTAATTCTATTTTGGAAAATTTTTCTATGAACACTTTAAAGATTTTTGTCTATGTGGGTTATCTGTGTATCTGTCTGATAAAGTATGCTTAAACAATTTAGCTTTTATTTATATTCAGTTAGATTAGCCATATTTAATCTTTCCTTATTAGATATTTATTAGGTTTTTAAAAAGATGATATTGTATATATCTATATTTATATATATGAAATTTATATAGCTATTTAAATCTGCATGGCCAGGTTATGTCTTTTATGTAAAAGTATAAAGTGTAAGAAATTTTCTTGCAGTTGATAGTATTGTTTTTTTTTTTTTTTTTTTTNTGTGTGAGAGAGAGAGAGAGAGAGAGAGAGAGAGAGAGAGAGAGAGAGAATGTCAGGATGCAGAGCTTGGTCCCCATCACCTGTAGGTAATTAGCTGGGATTTCAGGGTGCATGGGGTCATTCTTTTAAACATCAGTCTCTGTTATGTAGAACAAGCAAGGGTTTCTTAGCCTGAAAACAACCCCCCACTAACCTTGGTGAAATAGCAGTAGCATTCACAGCAGCTCTGCTTTGATTAAAAATTAATGGTGATGTGGGCACTGGGAATTAATTATGAGCTGTGAAATCTATGTCTGATACATTTAAGAAAAAATGAAAACTACGACTGCTCAAAATAGACTATTTTCAATGCATGTTGAATGTTCCCTTCATACCAAAAGAAATTTAATTGATTTTGATAGTGGGTTGTGTTTTTTTTTTTTTTTTTGCTCTTTTTATTAATGAATACACAGTGCTAACTGCTTGTTTTGCTCTTCTATGATTAAAAGAAAAAAAAACTCAAATAGTATTTCCTTCCAAATAATTCTTTATAATAAAACTGGTAATGTGTTCTTAATTTTGCTGGCGATTTGGATACAAGAATGCTAATTCTTATTGAAGGCTTAGAACAATGGCAATGAAATCAGAAGAGATTTGTTGTTTGCTGCTCTCTGTTAATTGTTTAATATTTGTTTCTGTTAATTATTTGAATTACATGAAATATGTTTTGCATGAAATATTTCAGTATGAAGGAACAGATGCTTGGGAAGATAGAAAACAATCCTTTTGCCTTGGGAATTTTTTTCTCCCATTTTTCATGATTTGGTATTTGGTACTTTTCCAAGGTATTCTGGATGCTTAATGAGGTCTTGTAAGGATGAGATGACAGGCCTATAGAAGGTGCTAATTTTTAAAAATGCTTTCTTTCAGAATCTGCCCTCAAGATTTTACTACCTTACATTTTAAAATAAAAAGCTCAGAGATACTTGTGTGCTGAAATATCTGAGAGGCACATTTTTTTCTCTCTCTCTTTCCTCCCTCCTTCTTTCTACCCCTCCCTTCCCTCTCATTTGTTTATTCCTTCAATCATTTATTTATCCTCTATATTGATTACCTCAGGTGCTGCAGGGGGTTCTCTGTAGGTGGGGAGGATAAAACAAAGCCTTACTCTTCTCTAATCCTTATAACAACCCTGTGGGTTAAGGTTATTATTATTATTTCCATTTAAGAATCAAGGCTTAGAGATTTTAAGTCCTTTCATGTCCAGGGTCACTCAAGGTAGTAAGTGATAAATCAGGATCCCTTTTTCTATCTCTGCCTTCCCTGGAGCAAACCCTTTCTGTGTGTCAGAGAGAGCTCTGAAACTAGGTCCTTTGATTTCCAGAACATAGGCTCATTACATTACACTATTATTTATTCTGTATTCACACACAGAAAAATGTTTGGAAGAGGAAAAATCATTGAGACAAATTAAACTAAAATTTACATAAAAACATGCAGAATAAAACCTTCAGGAAGTTAATGTTAAGAAGAATAAGTACCCTTACTGAGTGCTATTATGTTCAGGAAGTATTTACAATTGCCATCTCCCATTCTTCCAGCATTGCTGCAAGGGTTGAACCATCTACAAGTGGAAACTGAGGCTCAGCTTGAAGGATTATCTTTTTTAAGATCACAATGCAGTTCTAGAAGGATATTTTGAATGTAGGTGTTTAGGTTCTTCACAGAATAACATGTATCTTTGGAGGACGAAGTCTTAGCAGTTTGGTGTGGCAGAGAGAAATCCACCAGTCAATCTTTTACATATTCTCTATTGAGTGCTTGCCAAGCCCAAGCAACAGTGACTGTGGACAGACGAAAATTCCACTCACAGAACCTTCTTCCAGTCCTTCCAACATTGAAATCAAAGCTGGTTTTAGCTCACTGCCTACAAGAATATTTTTTAAATGCTTAACTCTTTTGACTACAGATGGTGCATTAATAGGGTCATAGTTTTGAAAATGTTAATTAGGAGATCAGTTTTCTGTTTTCATTAAAGGCAAGTACTTTTGGTAAGGAAAGGGAAGAATAAAAGTTTGTTTTTAATGAAACACTGGGCTACACTAACCCTCACATTATCCTTAGGAAGAGAGTTGACTTTGGTGTGAAGTTTGGGATTTTAAATATTTAGAGCCCTCTCGTTAAAAAAAAAAAAAAAAAGTTGATATGGTTACACCTTATCCACAAAGGTGAAATAGTTGAGAAAGTGACCTAAAGAAAAGATACCGTGTCACACATCTATTTATGTAATTTAATGTAATCCTCACAGCAACCCCAACAAATAACTTTAAACTTCCCATTTCACAGAGGAGGAGCCTGAGGCAGGGAAAAGTTAAGAAGTATGCCCAAGAATCATGGGAAGCGTGGATATTTGAAAGCCTAGGTAGTTTATGATCCAAACTGATCAAAAGTACTTAACAATTGCTCGTCTGTCTTTTTATTTTTGCCAGTGTATTTAAACATAGCAGCTCTCATTTAGCTTCATTTAACAATTTTGCTTCAAGTTTTCTAAAGTGTTATAATTATTTATTGTTATTTCAAAACATTTATTTAGCACCAGCTACATGCCAGACCTCATACCAAGTGGCCAACACAGTGTTTGGCAAATGCTAAGGTAATGTTTATCTTCCCAAGTTTTTTATTCAGGTCCTACAATGTTGTATCTCCTCATCTTTCTGAGAAAAACTACAAGCCGGCTGCAGAACGTCAATGAGTCATTCCTTTCAGTCCTTTCATCTAAGACATAATTCATATTATGGAAAGGGCTGATTTCTAAGTTTAGGTGAGGTAACATAACACATGTGGTACTCATTCACAGTTCAATTTTTACAGCTTTCTAAAATCCATATAAGAACTCCAATCCACTTTGCTTGTTATTATTACTGTTGTTGTTGTTATTATTATTATTATTTTTGCAGGATGAACTAGAGATGAGGTAAGAATGAGGTCAAGGAAGCAAGAGTCCAAAAAATTCATTGACAGGCTTTGGTTATTGTGGTGAGGTGCAATCGGACAGTGGTTAGAGAAGGACCATTGCAGCATCCTGTCTCCCCATGTGGGCAGGAGGGAGGTCAACACTGAGCTGCCTGTTTTCAGGCCACTCCCTATGACTTTGATGTGCTGTGTCTGCATGTCATTCCCCAGCTCTGATCTCCAGCACTTCATTGTCAGATACCCTGCTGCCTCTCACTTCCATCATAGGGCCAGCCCCAGGCAGACTGTTTTAAAAAAGAAATAAATCCATCTTGCTTCTCTACAGATGGAATATTTGACGTGAGAAATACTCCAGCTGAGTCTTTGCTCCACAGTTGGAATAAGAATGAACTGGTCTGTGGTTTAGTAGTGGTTTGGGTCAGGAATGTGCTAGGCCTGTCAGAAGAACGGGAAGTTATGGTGGGAATCTGTGAACTTCTGGTTTGGGGTGGACACAATGTGGTCTGATAGTGTTAGGTGTTGATTCTAGAGTTGGACACAAGGTCAGGTTCTCATGTTATTCACTACACTAGTACCTCTCTTAAGCCTTAGCTTCCTCTTTTATGAATTCAAAAGTTGATGCAAGGAGAGATAATGTTCACACAGAGTTTAGAATATTGTCTGATACACGCTGAGTGCTCAGTTGATATTATTTTTTATTATGTTATTTTGGATTTTATTTCCTAAAAAAGGGAAAGTAGCCCACTTGTTTTTAAATCTTCCACCGAAGTACGGTCACCAATGTCCTATAGAGCTGCTAACAATGTTACCGCCTTCACATAAAAGTCCCCTTCCTGCTGCTGTTTTTCCTAGTGTGCTTTGCTGTCTAAGCATGTAAGTGTGAGAGGACCTTCTACTGACAATAAATTGCCTTTTCACAGATGCCACAAATGATCCTCTTAGACTGTATTTCAACAGCCATCTCCTCTGTTTTCTATATCCTTACTCATTTTTTTCTGAAAGAATTACTTTTAAAAAATTGTACGACGAAGATGGTGGATTTTAAATTTTTTCCTTGTTATTTTGTCAGATTTACTTTAAATGCTCTGTGCTTATATTGTTAGAAGAATGCAAATTTATATTTATTTTACTCCCCTGGAGTAATTGTAATTTGATGCTGCTTATTATGCACAGTCCTTTTTAAACTTGAATAGTACTTTCTGATTCAAATTTTCTTTTGTCTAAAATTAATATTGAAGCATCAGTTTTCTTTTCCTGTACAATGAACTATTTCTCAGCAGTAAAAAGAAATGAACTAATGATATGTATAACATGGATGAATCTCAAAAAACATTAAACATCGTGAAAGAAACCAGACGCAAAGATTACATGCAATGTAATTCCATTAAAAACTGTAGGAAAAAAATGATCTAATTTATAGGGACAAAAAGCAGATCAGTGGTTGCTTAGGGCCAAGAGTGGGGTGGGAAATTGCCTGGGAAGAGACATAGGAAACCTTTCCCAGTGATGAAAATGTTCTGTATCTTGATGGCAGTGGTAACCATTGCAAGTTGTGTTTATTTGTCAAAACTTCACAGTGTGCTGTCAAAATGGACAGAAAATAAATTTCAGCAAAGTTGAGTAGTAGAAAAAAATCTGAGTTGATGATTTCTCTCTTTTATAAGGTGAATTTATTTTGCCATCTCATAAATAATAGTTTTTATTATCAGATTACTAAATTAATAGCATTTTAAACATGTCATTTTATTATATACATATTATTGCTGGGGAGAAACCAGTCAGTCCAATTGTTGATGTGTCTCATTTTCCTTCTCTAGTAGGTTTGAAGATTTACTTTTTATTTTGGTTGCTGTGCATTTTCTCTAAACCAGTCTAGTTGTGGATTTTTTTTTTATTCATCTTGCTTAAAATGTGGTAGGATTCATAAATGTAATGACTTCTCTTTTCAGAAAGTTCTTGAAAATTCTCAGCCATATTCTCTTTGGATTTTGTTTTTTCTTCATCCTCTCCCTTCCTTACTTTTGGAATTCCTATTAGATGTATGTTAGATTCTCTTACTTTAATATTCATGTTTCTTAAAATCCCTCTAATATTTTACATTTTCAATATTTTTATCTATTTTTATTATACTGATGCTGAAATTATTTCCTCAGGTCTATCTTACATTTCATTAATTTACTTTTCACTATGTTGGGATTCTTATTTCAATTAATATGTTGTTTTTTTACCACTACAAGTTCAATTTCATACTTTTCAAACATGCCTATTTGGTTCTTATATTGTCTAGTTCCTCACTCATGACTTCTGTTTCTGCCTTTACCTTTCTGCACGTTTCAGAGTTTAGAATATTGTTTGATACATGCTGAGTGCTCAGTTGATATTATATGTGTTTATTGCTAATTTTCTTTCTTTTCTTCTTATTCCATGTCCCAGTGTGCTGTGCTTGCTTTTGTGTCTGTATCTGACTTTCTTATGTGGTTTCTGATTTTTGATCACAAGTTCATTTTCAATGAGGCTTGTTTACCATGTGACTACCACAAGGCTTGTGCTGCTGAAGTGGTTTTGCATTGGCCTCTCCCAGGTTCCTAGAGGTTTTATTGATCCCAGCACAATTTTTATGTTAAACTGCTCTATGGTAGATTGTGTTTCCAGAGAAGGCCACAATAACATCTCCCCTCCTGAAAGCTCTTTTGCAATTGATCTTGCCACTCCTCTATCAGGAGGTGGAATTTATTTCTCCTTCCCTTGATTCTGGGCTGCCTATGACTGGTTTTGAGTAATAAAATGTGACAGAAGTGATACTATGTGACTTCCAAGACTGACCTTATGAGATTCCTGAGTTTTACCCTGACCACTTGGCATGCTCCCTCTTGGAGGCCAACCACGCTGCTAGAAGTCTGATTCCTCTGAGGCCACCATGCTGTCGAGAAGCCCACACTGTCTACACATAGAGAGAGAGGCCAAGCAGAGGAGCACCAGCACACAACCCTGTGAGAGACTTCTTGGTCCTTTCACCCTCTCTCAACCCAGTTGAGCCGACTGCAGATGAATGAACGACTCCAGCTTCAAATAAACAGAAGAACTGTTCAGTCAAGCTTGGCCTGAATTCCTGACTAACGGTTCATGAGCAAATAATGTGACTCACGACACAGCCTGAGGATTCTGATTCCTACTGTTAGTACTTTCCCATTCAAAGTGTAGGTGATGGCAAACTGTGGGTGTAGCCCCTCAAGCCCATGAAATGATTGGGTTATGAGTCTCTTAACTGGATCAGTAAATCCATCCCCTGATGGGATTAAATGAGCTGTAACTGAAAGCAGGTAGGGTGTGACCAGAGGAGGAGGGTCACTGGAGGAATGCCTTTGGGGTATATATTTTGTATCAGGCAAGTGGAGTCTCTCTGTTTTCTGACCATCATGTGAACTGCTTCCCTCCACTACACTCTCCTGCCATGGTGTAGTGCCTCACCTCAAGCCCCAAAGAATGAAGCCTGCTGTCCATGACACTGTGGACCCTCAAAATAAACTCTTTCCCCTCTACAGTTGTTCTGGTCAGCTCTTTTAGTCACAGCAGCCAAAAAGCTGACCAAAACAACTTTGATCATAATAAGGACAAATGAATAATTATGTCCTCTCTCATGACATCTCTCTGCCCACAAACAGATAATGTTTTCCAAATACCTATGAAATGGAAGTTTTATTTTTAATTTGAGATATTTTTACCAAAAAAAACCCATTGTTTCCTATCTCACTGTTCTTTAAATATCTGTGCCTTAGTCAGACTGAACCACCTCCTCTTCCTGTACATATCCTACTTCACAGTCTGCCTCCATAATTTTGCTCACATCGTTCTCTTTGCATGAAATATCCAACCTTCTGGGGATCACATCTAGACCTAACTCATTTCATGCACTGCTAAAATGCTTCCTCTTCGATACAGCCTTTTTTTTTTTTTTTTGCTAGCTCAAACTATAATAACAATTTAAAAATATATAACTGTCTTATAATTTTTACCATCTTCTGATTGTAAAGCACAGTGGTTTAGAGGAGAAGTTGACAAATGACAACTCACCAAACAGATCCAGCCAATGTCTGTTTTTGAGAATAAGGTTTTATTGGAAAACAGTCACACTCAGTCATTGATATATTTTCTGTGGTTACTTTTCCACTACAATGGCAGTGTTAATTATTTGTGACAGAAACTGTATGGTTGGTAAAGCCTAAAATATTTACTCTCTGGCCAATTATAGAAAAATGTTTGTGATAACTGGTTTAGAGCATGAGAACTGGACTCTGCATCACACCTTACCTTTCCTAGCTGTGGGATACAAATGGGCTATTTTGGAAATTTTAAAGCATGAAAATAGAGTATTACCATTGTTGTTACTTTTGCTCTAACTTAAAGTATGTTATGGTTTGCTTCTAAAATAAACAACACTTACAAAGAAATAAAAACAGACTAAAATGGCATGGTGGAATGTTAGATGTTGTTTCATGCTTTTTACAACAGTGTATATGTATGTACACATGCAGCGCTCTACACATAGGCTTCATTAAGCAAATACCCAGTTTAAATTTAAAGAGATGGAAGAATTTTCCTCAGTAAGCTCTAACATGGAACATTGGGACTGCAAAAGATACAGGTTAGTGTGTACCAGCACGTCTTTGGTTGTTTGTGCAAGATGTCCATCTAAAAATTAGGTTTAGAAACTCAAGAAGTTGACATGGCCATGTCTATCTCTCAGCTTTTGTGGTTTTGCAGAGCCAGATTTTGTAAAATGGAATGTCAAAATTTTATCAGTATGGGTGAAATAAATAAGAAGTCACTGCTACAAACAAACAAACATAAGAAAAAAAAAAACTGACTACATACTGATAACTCAGAAAGAGTGGTGTATGGAGACCTCTTTCTAACCAAATCCCCTAGCCAGTGGTACTTTAAAAGGAGGAATCATGTGCCATCAGGAAATCTTGCCTCCTTAGCTTCCTGGAATGTTATTAATTTTTTTCTACCATGAAGATTCCAGCAAAATACAAGTTGTTTTCTCTATAGTTTGTGCAATGAGATGATGGGTTGGGGGAGGGTGTGCAAGGAGTCACATTCTGCAGAGCATCAAGCCCTCTTTAATTAGTGGGAAGCTGTCAGGGAAGATGTACAATGTTCCCTTTGTTAGGGCAACACAGTGTCTTTCAAAATCATATTTGTTTTTAAACTTGGTGTATTTGCACACAAACACAATGAGAAACACAGTTTACATGGTGCATAAGAATCTGCATGGGAGATATTTGCTTTCAAAAATAAAACAAAAAATGATGTAGGATTTTAAAAACCCAAAGTTGCAATGAGAGTGCTGTAAAAAGTTCACTCTAACTTTGAAATTTGCTGGTAAATGAGTTATATGGGCTTGAGGGGAACCATAACACACATGGATACTTTGAATATGAAAATGGAATGGAAACTATTCTCTTTTGAAAGTGGAAGTACATTTTATGACCATAGATTCTTAGTTGCTTTTTTTTCTTTCTTAGGCATCTTTGATTCTAAGCACATTTATACAACAGTAAAATGCTATAAATTGTGAAAACTTTTCAATGTCTAGAAATTTCATTGACTTGGGCAAGAATGTTAAGAAAGGTTGCTGTCTCCCAGCAGCTTAGTGATGAAAGTCACATCATCCAAGAAATTTTATTATCTACAACAAATGGTCTATTATGGATACTCAGTAATATACTGATATCTTTATTAAATTTTCTCTGAGTGAAGTTACCCAGGGGCAGAGTTACTTGTTGAGATTCAGCCTAGGTCATTGTGCATTTAAAATGCCTTACATTGTGTTTGTTTGTTTCAATGTAATTCTATCATATGCAATGCTGTAATAACCAATGGGCAAACTGAATTATTCTAAAAACATCAACAAACTAGTGGCATCAAAAATAAGACAATTGGAGTGATCAAGAAATGGATAATGTGTGTGTGTGTGTGTGTGTGTGTGTGTGTGAATCATAATGTACAGAATATTTTCAAAGCTTAGGGCCTTTATGAGTCACAATCAGACCTGATGACCTGCCTTACATTACCCTACGACTTTCTGAAGCAATTAAAGAAAAGACACAAATCATTCTCACAAGGAGCCTATGACCTACACAAGTATGAGACATACATGCAGAAAACACTTACGGATCTAGTCAGTATTTATTTAATTTAGTTATAATTGTCTTTGATGTATTATGTGATTTGACTATATTGCTAACTTTCATATTGATGGAGTACTTTTAAAATTGCTAAATACCCATTTGTTAGAAATATAGATGATTTTCGGTTACTGATTACATGCCATGAGAAATGACGTACCACCCTGCAAGCAGGTGATCAAAATCTTCTCATGACAACTGGATTTTTCTGGTTGTAACCTGGTAGACTAATGACCTTGGAAAGAAGTTGTAGGCTACCCAACTAACTGGAACCTTCAAATAACTGAATTTCCCTCCTTGTACTTTTGTTTGATGAAAAAGAAACCATACCAAGACAACAACCAATTGGAGACATTTTTTCAGCAAGTGACTGAACAAGGTTCTAGAGCAGTCTATATTAAGTTCAACTTCCTAGCTCACCTCCATCTATGGCTCGGCTTAGTGAAAACTATTATTGCTAGGGATGACCCTGGAAAATTCAACTTTCAAAGACATTAATTTTGTTTGCACTACTACACTTAATGAAATGGACAAGCAGATTCAGACTCATTTTCTCAGTCATAATAAATGAGGCAAAATAATTTTTGATGAAATTTTTAGTTCATTTTATTGAAAATACAGTTTTTCTTATTTAGCTTTACCTGCACTATTGAGGTAATTAAGTTTTATAGTGTCTGGTAATGTGCTCTGAGGCCTGACATCTTTCTCAGTATTTCTAAGGGTGGTGATATCTCCAAAAAGACCTACCAAAGAGATCCATCAATAAGCCATGCATATGCTGAAAAAGGGCTTTTCCGGGGAAAATCTTTATCAATGGAAAAACTCAGTGAGCTCAAACGTGAGGTTGGATGCTGGTCTAGAAAAGAATCACAGTATGGGGAACTGTGGCTGTGGCTCAGCAGTAGAGCACTCATCTTGCACAAGTGAGGCCCTGAGTTTGATCCTCAGCACCACATAAATAAAATAAACAGGTATTTGTATCCACCTACGACTAAACAAATATTTAAAAAAAAAGAATCATAGCACGGTAGGAGAACAAATGTTTGGTGAGCACCTAGTGTTTACCCATTAATATGTCCATAGTTCTTCATTTACTTCTCACAGAAACTGTGTTTCATAGAAGAATGCTGCAGCTCTATTTTTGCTACAATATTTAACCTAAATCTAATTATAGAGAAACAATCAGACAAACTAAATTTGAGGGACGTTTTGCAAAACGACTTTTCAAAACAACTGTTCAAGGCAACTCTTCAGGGCTGATGGTGTAGTGTAGCTCAGTGATAGAGCACATACTTATCATGTGTGAGGCCCAGAGTTCAATCCCCAGCACCAAAACAAAAAGATAAACAATAACACTCTTCAAAATAGTGAATGTCTTGAAAGACAAAATGGAGGAGAGCTATTCTAGATTAAAGGAGATGAAAGATAAATGATAAAATCAAAAGCAATACTTGAGTGATCTTTGTTAGATCCTGATTAAAAACAACAATGCAGAACATTATTGGTACACATCAGAATGTTTAAATGTGGACTTAAATGTAATAATGATATGGGGTAATCTTCTAACATCTACTGAATGTTAGAAGACACATGCTAAGGTATTTAGGGGTGATGTTTCTTAAGGTCTACAACTTATTCTCAAATGTAGATGTGTGTGCGCGCGCGCGCACATACATGCACATGTGGAAAGAAAATGTGACAAACTGCTGAGAGCTATTGAATTTTTGTGAAGTTGTTCCATGTATTAGTCTTTCAATTCTTCAGGTTTGAAGTTTCTGAAAATCAAAAACTGGAGAAACCCAGCTTCAATACAGTGGCCGGGCTGGTGATATGAACTGGGTTCATAGGAGCTGGCTGTGTCAATAACTAAGAAAACAGTGAAGAAACCATGCAGCATAGGAACAAAGGTTTCTAAGGCAGGATGGCTCCGCTGATGACCCCAAGGGTCAGCTCCAGCGCTGGAAGGAGCAAGAGAGAACATGCCTAAAAACTTCTATTTATTGGGGGTAAAGACATTTGAGAAAGTTCCACCGAAATAAGGCAAGGGATTGGGTTCAGGGGGTTGCTTGGTGATATCCTTCGGTCTGGTTGGCAGATTGACTGACATCTTGGAAAGCCACACCCATCTCAGGTGCCCTGCATAAAACTGCCTGAAGAGCTCCCATTTGAGCATGTCCTCCCACATGCTCAAATGCGCATAGCTCTCACACACAGCCCATGAATGTCTCGCTAGAGTAAAATAACCAGCTGCAAAACTGAGATTTAAACCCAGGTATTAATCCCCTTACCAAACAAAAATGAAAACAAAAACAAAAACAACCCAGGTGTTTCTGCCTTATCTTTGGTCTCAACTCCCTGTATATAAGTTACCTACCATCTGGATGGAAAAATGAGTGATTGCTCTCAAAAAATTGGCCTATGAGATCCATTCCCCACACTTCTTTTCCTTTTTTCTCTCTAGCTTCCACATATGTATCTCCTCACAATGTAAAGAAGTATATCCTAACTTCCAAATGACTCAGAGTTACAGTAAAGGCCCTAACAGTGCAGAAGAGGAATTGAAGGCTGCCAGCACCAGAGGCTAGGAATTATATCTGCCTCCTTTAGGGATACCTGTTCAGCTTCTTGCATATAGTAGGTGCTCATAATTAGTTGAATAAATATTTCCTATTTGGGTGCTCATCGTATAGATTGTAGCTTCCGAATTAGGCATTTAAAGGTGAGTTGAATATTGATTGCTGAAAAGGAGAAAGGAGAACATCCAGGTAGAGGGATGGTATGTGAACAAATACACAGGTGGGAGGAAAGTGAGGAAAGAAGGGTGGGAGAGAAGACTGCATCAATCTGGTAACACGATTTGGTGGATTACCCTTCTCTCTTAACTCATGCTTAGACTTGAGGATGATTTTAGAGAGATTTTGTGTTTGAGTTTTATTTCTTTCTATATATTGTTCTTACTGCCATTCCCCAACATACATTTTTAGATTAGGAGAAGGACTATTGCTTATTGCTAGGGTCAGCTTGGATTTTAGCCTTAACCAAAAATAATATCTGGGCACATCTGTTCTGAAGCGAAAGCTAAATGAAGGTTTTGAAAGACTCAAGGAATATTTCATCTGACAGAATATCTTTGCTTTTTTCCAGCGTGAACCCTTGGCTAAATTTTATTTTGCTAATCCTAACTCATAAAGAAGACACTTGAGGTGCCCCTAAAGAACACTAGCATGCCAATTGTTACCATGGCCAGATGGGTGCATGAAGTCTCTGTCACTGTGTCCCCCACGGAAATGCCATCTCAAATGCATCATTTTGCTAAGTGTCCCCTGCTCAATGCCAACATTGATTTGTCTTTTGAATAGGCATGCTTCCTAGAAATTACCCTTCAGCTGACCCCACAGCACACCACACATTACATGCCTAGTGATGTCACTCCCATTCCCTGGCTGCAGACAACAGATGCCTGAGAAGAGGAGGAAGTCTACCATTAAAGGGAAATGAAGAGTATTTATTTGATGTCTCTCATCAGAGGCTCAACGCCGGACACACACATTTCAGGACCCAGTGCACTATGCAGATACACATGAATTCTGTGGTGAGAGTGTGGCAAATTCAAGTGGAATGTGGGGCTAGAGAGAGACTGGAAACTCTTGAGTTATGTGTAACATGAGAGCATTAATTTGTTGCAAGAAAAATTTCAGGTTTCACATAAAGGACAATTTTGGAAAGATTGTAGCTATAGAAGCTGAGGGTTCCTAAAGAATGTTGTAAAATTTCCTCCTCAAATATGAAGAGGTTCTCTTCTTTCTGAGGTAGATTTAGTAAGTGCCATCTTGCCTAAAATTAGGGGGCTAATTGAGATATATGCTTAAGACACTGTTATAGTTTGGATCTGTAATGTCAAAGACTCATATGTTCAGGCTTGGTCCACAGATGGTGGTGCTATTGGAAGGTGATGGAATGTGGGGGTGATGGATGGTGGACCTAGTTGGAAGAGGTGTATTATTGGGGTGTACCTTTGAAGGGTGGATTTTATCCCTGGGTCCTTCCTCCCTTTCTCTCTCTCTCTCTCTCTCTCTCTCTCTCTTTGTCTCCCTTCCTTCTTTCTCTGCTTTCTGGCCACCATGAGCTGAGCAACTTTGCTTTACTATGTGCTGCCCAGAGAGCTGTTCTGCCTCACAACAGGCCCAGAATCAATAGAGCCAAAAGATGAGCCAAAATGAATCTTTCCTCTTTTAATTTGGTTATCTCAGGTATTTTGTCACAGTGACAGAAACCTAGCTAACACAGACATTAGTACTTTATATCACTAAAAAAAAAAAAAAAGAATATTTTTGCAAATAAAGGGCTCTGTTATATTTACTTTCTCTGGCTCCTTCCTGGGTAGGGCAAGTAAAAATTTTTTAGTCTCCTGAAAACAAGAGAGGGGGGAAAAAGAAATGTAATTTAGAGGGAAAATGCCTACTTGAGAAATATGAGCACCTTTAATGTTTAAACGAGTATTAGCTAAGTTATTCAACAACAATTCAATCACCATTCTCTGCATAGCTAAAATTTTAGAAATATTTTACGTAATCTCTGGTCAAGAGAAAGATAGAATGTGTATGTTTTTAGTAGAAGAAAATGGAAAGAAAAATAAAATAAAGGATGTTTTTGGAGTCAGTGGGTACATATTTCATTTTAATGCATAGAGTATTTGAATAGAATATGATGTCTAAGACTTAAAGAGAAATAAAATATGGACATTGGGTATATTTTATAATTATTTATTATGATTGTCACTTTTAAAAATTCTGCATATTAAAAAGTTATGAGGTAACTCACATGCATTCAACAAACAGCACTGAATGCTTCTTAAGTGCTTTTCCAGTTGCTTAGATTTAATAAAAGCTTGTACAGAGCACATGGACATTATTAATCACAATTCATATTGACATGTATAATGAATGTGACTCTAGTAATAAACAGTTTACAGTGGGTTTTTATGTTTCTGTATGTTTTGTGAAGAAAGCATAGAACACCTTTGTTTTACATTGGTTTTTCAGGGATGTTTGTATAGATATGAGTCATGGAAGAGAGTGAGAGTATTTCCTGAGGTGCAAAGGGCCAGCATGCCTAAGCCCATTAAAAAAGGTTTAAATTCCTTAAATTCAGAGTTTTTCTCTTCAGCAAAATTCACAGTGGGTTGGCCTTGTTCAATTTGCCTTGAGGGAACTGGGGCTTGGGAAATGGGTGCAAATGTTGATTCCCTGCCAATGAGTAGTTGCTATAATAAATAGTCCTATGAATGTAAGTCATTAATCCTACATCTCTGATCCAGAATGGGGGTCTCATATCTTTAGCCAACAACCATAAAAATGTGTAGGTAATTTCTTAGTTTGCATGTAGGATAAAATTTCAGACCCTTCATAAATCTTGTCAGTTGCTTTGAGTATTTGCATTTTATTCAGACAAATACTTGAGCCAAGCTAGTACTTTCTCAAGGCAAACTATCCCCCCCTGCACGGTATGTTTCTTGTTAACTTTCACCTGGAAAGGGTTAAAGTGGGTTGTAAAAGAAGAAAGAGGAAAAATGGAGTAACAGGAATACCAAAAGTAGTGGGGGAAAAACAGATCAAACAAAAGAGTCGAGGATAAAGCATTTTTATATATTTGGACAATTTTATACTTTAGATTCATCCAATGGCTATGCTAATAGTGTACTTTTATTGAAAATACAAAGCGGTTACTTTATATAGAGAGAAATGGGACATTATTTTTCATGTATTTTTAAATGGCAAATTTTTATTGCAATTCAAGAATGAAGACAGATGTGAATAAATCATTAAAATATAAGCCTACAAGAGAAGAAGGAGGGGCTGGGGATGTGGCTCAAGAGATAGCGTGCTCGCCTGGCATGCGTGGGGCACTGGGTTCGATCCTCAGCATGACATAAAAATAAAATAAAGACGTTGTGTCCACCGAAAACTAAAAAATAAATAAATAAATAAATAAATAAATATTAAAAAATTCTCTCTCTCTCTTTAAAAAAAGAGAAGAAGGAAATATACATTTTTCTAATTTTCAGATCATGCAGTGCTTGTTCTAAATATTGCTCAACTCACTACTTGAAAGGAAAACTAATCTTAGAACATGCCATTATTTAGTATGTAACATCTTTCTATTTCTTAATTATAAAGGTGTCAGCAAAAACTGCAAACTCAGTTATTTAAATGTTTGTTGCTTTTGAAAAATCTAGACCTCTCCTGATGTTAGACAAAATAGATTTATTTATAAGACTATTCATTGTATTTTAATGAAAATAAAGATGAAATAAAGTGGAGCAAACTGAAAAAAATCATAGAGTAAATCAGTGAATCATTCTCAACTAGAATAAATATTGGATAAACATAATGCACTGTGACTGATTAAAAAAGATAGTACAGTGATTAAAAAAATGGTGGAAATAAGGCAGATAACTACTTAGAAGCAAAGCATCACTGATGTCTCAATCAACTGATAACATCCAAAGGGGTAATTTCAGGCCACTCTTGTCATTAAACACGGACTGAAAAATCCATTTAAATCATGTAATCCCCCCGTTAGTTAAAAAATAAAATACAAAGATGATCTGATACATTACTTATAGAGAATTATTAGATAATCTGACAATATCATATGTGATGAGGAAATTAATAATAAATCCAAAATTCTTCACTCAAAAGTTTTGAGTGGCATCTAGAATGGTAAGACAATTTGGTTTTCAATTTTATAAATTTATGGTTGCTGACATCTTGTCACCCGACATTGTTAGTTATCTCTTCAGAGTTGAATGAATAAAATGAAATTAATCGGCATTTACTGAGAATATTAGGAAATGTATTTTCTTGCTGGGAGCACAGCTAGGTGAAGAACGCAAAGGTGAAGAACGCAAAGGAAAACAAGAGAATGAAGCTTGCAATCTATTTGACAAGTAAGGCCTAAAGTAAAAGCAAAATGAAGATGAAATAATAGGTCAAGTTAATATTAGAATGAAAGCCAATAGATGATATATGATTAACTGCCAGAATAATTTTGCAAAGATCAGTTATTGGAAACCAAGGAGGAGAAGCTATGCTAGAAGAAAGTGAATTAACAAGACATCAAGAACCAAATAGGATTTGAGTTGGGCTTGAAGGATGGTGAAGTCTAGATGAATTAAGAGTGCAAAGGTAAAGCCAAGGGTTGGCAAATCTGCAGGGACCAGCAGATTGTTTGTGTACTCTGAAGAGCCAAGAATGGATTGCATGTTTTTAAACGGTTGAGGGAAAAAAAATCAAAGAATGAAATATATATTTCAGTCTCCATAAATTAAGTTTTATTGGAACACAGCCATTGCCCATTTATTTATATCTGTGATGGCTTTCATACTCTAATGGCAGAGTTCAGTAATTGTGACAGAGACCAAATGGCTCACAAAGCCTAATGTTTATATCTGATTCTTTACTGAAAAAGTTTGCTGACCCCTATGTGTGAGAATAATGGGTCTTCATGGTGGGAAGCAGTGTTGCAGGACCATAAATATATCAAGCTTTGGTGACAAAGAGAAGCAATTGCAATTTCAATATAGGAGAAAGCTCATTCACAGTAACAGTACTTGTGGTTAAGGGATTCTCTAAGAGTGTATTTAGGTGATGCCCTCTTGACACTTTCTTCTTTGGATTGCATGTTGTTCTTCTACCTTTCCTTCAGCAGCTCAAACATGTACAAAAAGTGTAGATTGGAAACAGTTCCCTAGAAGAGGTTGGTATTGACACACAGTATTACCAAAAATCTTACCTCTTTCTGGAGGGATTGTGAGGCCCAGATCACTCAATGGGAAAAAAATGTGTTTCAAGCAAACAGACTGCAGGGGGCTCCTGTTAGACTCCCCTCCTGTGAGTGTTTCCATCAGATCCACCATGGATGCATTTCAAATACCAAATTTCTACTCTAATGTTTTTAGGGAAGCATGTAAGAGGAGGCATGACTCAGAGGAGAAATCTTAGATGAGTGTTGAGAAACACATGGGAAGAATCTCATAATAAAAAGAAAATAAACTCTGGGAAATGTGGTTGAGAAATATCAGACTCAATTAATAATGGAGCCTTCAATAGCCTTGGAGAAATCCAATACAAACCAAATTCAAACTACATGCCAGTGCTTCTGGCCATATTTACTTTCTATTTATTATGTTTAAAAAATATTTTAGGGGGGATTCTTTAAGAAAAATAAATTTGGTTAGAAGCTACATTTTTCTATGAAATGAAAATTAGGTAAAGAGCATTAATTTTAGGCTTCTCTTTAAATGAGAAACAGATTTCTTATTTTTTCTTTATTTGGTTCATTTAAAAATTTTGAGAAAAGATGAGAACTTACAATAGGAAAGAACTAAAATGAAGTTAAGGGAGAATGTAATGGAATGGGAAAATATACAGTATTTAAAAATGCAATTTTAAGTCATGCATAACTTGTCTTGGAGTTCATCCCAGATGAGTATCAATACAGTCAGGGATAATGGTGAAATCTGAATTAGAACTGTGCAAGGTTTGAAATAGCAATAAGCTTAAGTCTTGGGAATGCAAACTGGATAACATTTTGGAATGAATGCTATCCAAAATGAGGGGAATGAAACTTAACCCCATACCATTCTTATTATATATACCTTAAAGGCACAACCACAGAGGCTTTTGGATACAGATGTAGATGTAGACATACATAGGGTTATGGATAGACAGACACCTGCTTTAGGATATCAATTAGTTCCTAGGTCAAAGTTGTACTAGTGCAGCAGTTTCTAGGGGGGAAAAAATCATTTCCTATTCTGGCTCAGAATATTTAAAAAATGACTTTCCCATAACATTTTCTAATGGATCTTCCAGTCACAGTCTCAGTCTTCTATGGAAGCATAATTTATGTAGTGGATGACAAGAAGAGTTTTATGATATCTGGAATTCATTTTAAATCTGTAGATGGGAAAAACTGAGATCCAATTAAAACCTTAATAAATGACTGTGTTGAATATAAGTATATTAAATTAATATGTATGCAGGATGAAATTGAAAAAGTTATGGGAGTCTGCATTTTAATTCTATCAGGGAACTGTATGTTATAACTCTAAGAATTACTTGGTAATGGGGATGTTTACAATGAAACTAAAATGAATTTAAATAGCAAGATTTAGCCCATGACTTGTCATAACTCATAAGGTCTCAGTCTTAAGGCAGGTTGAGATCTCACTGAGAAGAAGCCTCAAGGAGAGGGAAGATGGAGCAAATGAAAACAAGAAGAACCTTTGAGGCTGATGTAGGGATAGGGCTAGTTTGCAAGATCTTGCCAGAAAGGGAAGCAAGGCCAGGCAGGCTACTATGTGGCAGACCCCATATAGTAGGTAAGATAAAGCAGGGACAGTCTTGGATGGGAAGAAAGTCTCATGGGCGGAAGATGGTAACAGTTTGGTTGTGTGGAAACCTAGCTGGAATTTTTGTGCAGAGTTTTTGTTAAAGTATTTCCCAGGGGCTAAGGGTTGAAAAATATAAGACGTGTTTACATTCAGATAGAATGTAACTATCCTCCACAGACTTACATACTAACCGTAACTTTTGTATCTGTGTATGTATCCCAGAAATGTTACATTCTTATGTAGGTGTTCTTATGACCAAACCTAAATCTGAATGGTTCTAAATGGTAGAGACTGCCCTTCTGACATACTGGCCAAGTGAGTATAGCAATGAAGAAGACAGATCCAAGCTGGGCGTGGTGGCACACGCCTGTAATCCCAGTGGCTTGGGAAGCTAAGGCAGGAAGATTGTGAGTTCAAAGCCAGCTTCAGCAAATCAGCAAAGGCCTAAGCAACTCAGAGAGACTAGATCTTTAAATAAAATATTTAAAAAGGCTGGGGATGTAGCTCAGTGGTTAAGTGCCTCTGGGTTCAATCCTTGGTACCAAAAAAAAAAAAAAAAGATCCAAAAGTATGTGGGTTCAAGCCCCTGGTCGCCAACTTACCAGTTGAACATGACATCATCTACAAATGTTGGAGGCTCAGATGAGACATTGCATCTAACTCCAGAATGCTTTAATTTTCTTATCCTTATTTTTGGAGCAATCTATTAGCTTTATATTTTACAATTTGAGGGTTGAAAATTTATTCTACACCTATGGGTTAGCCTAAGCTATTCCTGTATTTTGGCTTGTTTTAAAACAAAAAATATCCTGAACACATGCTCTCATCTTCCCACTTTCATTCCCTGGTCGATTCAGAACCTGTTTTCATTCCTATCCAAAATATTTTTTGAATGGTCCATCTGAGACAGTGATTGTTAATACTATTTTATAAATTTTCTGGTCCAGATTTATTCTAGAATTTATAGTTTGTTTTTATATTTATTTTATGAATGTACCTTCATTCCTAACTATATTTGTGTATAAGTTCTGGATGTTAGTAAAAATTAGCATTTTGGGAATTGTGGACATGGTTGGTAGGAGTTTGAGAAAGCCTGTTATAGTTAGTAAAGCCCTCATCATGGCATACCCAAGTCACAAGATGCTAAAAGTTTGCCCCTTGTTATTCATCCTTCTGAGACACCCAGGTAGTGATCATCCTATTCATCTTCTGCAATCTATCTTCAGTGGAAGGTTTTCTTCTTTAGATAATGAGCTACAATTTTAAAAAATTCTTGTAGTGACAGGAATTAAGTGAGTGCGTTCATAAACATTATTTTATTTATTTTAATAGGGATATATACTATTACATAAGGTAAGAATAAAGAAAGGTTAAGACACTTGGTCAAGCTCACTAGAGTCTGATGTGTTGCTTCCCAGATGTGCAGGCTTTCTGGAGAAACCATGATATGCCCTGCCCACCCTTGCTCCTCCTTTCTTAGAGCTTTGCTTCTCCTATGGCTAAGGCCCTTACCACATTGTGTTCTCATGCATCTTTTATCTCTCCCACTTAACTGAGAGCTCACAGTTAGGATAATATTAGAGAGCATGAAAGTCTTTCTCATATCCCTGACAGGTCTGATAGTGTCTTAATAAAGATTTTTCCTCCAGTTCATCATAGCTACAAAAAAAAAAAAAAAAAGTTTATTCTTCTATTTACTAGTACCTCAAAAAGTTTGTTGAATTAATAAAGGAATGGATGAATGAATGAATAAAATAATTGAGTTTTCTGGCCTCTAAAGACCATGAGCTAAAACATCAGTTTAAAGGATACACACAGTCCAAGAAGTTCTTGCTGAAAATACAACTGATCTCCAAGGAAGAGGGAGGGCCAGGAAGAAGGGTTGGCAGTTCAGAGTTTGGTTTCCCAGGGACCAGGGTGTTTGACTAGCCTCCCTCTTTTCTGTGGTTCCTCCAGCTCTCTCAGGATTTTGAATGTTCTCATCAACAAACTACAAAGTCCCTTGGACACCTGGTTTCCACCTCTTGGTTTGTGAGCCAACCACTACCAGCCGGCAGTGCTTTTCCTAACTCCATGTCAGCAAACTAATCAGGGTTTCTCCAAGGGAAACTTCTTTTGGGTAAATATTTTGAGCTACTTTTTAAAGATTTCTCTGACAAATCAAGTGGGGAATGTATGGATATTTGCCGAATTCTCTCTCTCTTCTGTATATAGTGTTACTTTCTTTGTGGAAATGACTGCTTCTGTTTGTTGGCTCTGGCTTGGGAATCTGGCTTTCCTTTTTATTGTCGAAGAGCACCTAGAGAGGAATGGAGAGAGAGGACTGCGAACATCTTTTCCCTGACCACCTGACTCTCAGGTAAAGCTGCCATATTGACTTTAGTTTTAGTTACAATTCAACCTGGATGCTTGTAAAACGACCTTCTGGATTTCCAAGTCTATCAAGAAAGCTTATATCTAATTTTGTTATGAAATTGTAACAAACTTCTTTAAAATCCTAAACCTGTAGAAGGGAAAAGTCCTGCGTATATACACATATACTCACTTCATATACGTATACCATCAATATATATACACACACATATATAATACAAGATATATATGTGTGTGTGTGTGTATGTATGTGTATATATATATATATATATATATATATATATATGCATACACACACACGTTGTTTCTCCATAGTGTGTATTTTTTAAATAAAAACTTTTTCATAAACTTAAATCAGAAAGAGCAATGGCATAGGTGTTATGTATTGCACACGTAAGTATATGTGTGTGTGTGTGTATAAAATATGTTTTTACACACACACTCTACCACTGTATGGTTCATGACTTCTTTCACTGATAGATATTTGCGGTCCCTGATCAACAGAAAATATTTTTACAAATAATTTTACGTAAGCCCATCACAAGAGTCTTGCAAAGTGAAGCCTCCGTTCTTTAACAGCCCAGGGAAAACTTGCCTTGCTACTTCGAAGAATCCTTTGATGCGCCCAAAGCCTTGCAGAAGGGCGATGCCAAACCCGTTTAACTTTTTCAAAAGTGTGAAATGTCTGTTAGGAGTTCTCTGATGTGTGAGAGGGGACCCAACCGAGGAGAAAAGGCCGCTTTCTCTTCCCAGCGGGACCCACATCCCTGCCTGCTGCAGAGAAGAATTTGCATACATTGATCCACACAGAACGGTTTCGCGGGAAAAAAAAAAAACAGAAGAAGAAGAAGAAAAGAGGTAGCAGGCACCCAGGGCTGCG
>NW_026000068.1:23344285-23355704 GCF_001458135.2 Marmota marmota marmota
TGCCACGGTACCAGTCTCCAGCCCGCCGTCGGGACTGCCCCTGACCCAGGCGCGCCCGCTGCTCGGTGGCAGGAGGGCCGGCGGAGCGCCATGGCCTGCATCCTGAAGGTAACGACTCGGATCTGTGGCTCAGACGCGTGGTTGGCCAGCCCCTGGCTGCTAAGAGGCACCGAGTCAGCCGCGGTCCCACCGCATCCTCATCTCAGTTGTCTTTTCCTGGCGTTGATTTTCTTTTTGTTCCTTTGGCAAATGCATATGGAGGGAGATTCTGAAACATGCAGCTGGCACAGCTTCTTTTCCCACCATTCCTGCCTGCTCGCGCCTGCACTGAAGGAAGGAGCTGCAGACTGTTGGCTCCAGGGGAGAGCAGGGTTGTGTGCCGAATAATGGGGATGGCACAGAGAGGAAGGGGTGCTCCCGCGAATCCCCGCAGCTCTGATGAGCCCGAGGCCTTTCAGGGGCCACCGACCGAAGAGGAGTGCCTGGGCGTGGGTTGTTGCTAGTGAGGGGCATAGCGTTTGGAATGGGGGGGGGAGGGAGAGCAAGGGGAGTTCTAGGGAGTATTTGATCATATGAAGACAAAAACTTCTGGGTTTACAGGTAGTCTCTGAGGAATGAGTTTTCTGTGAAATCTGCTCTCCCTATGTGACATTAGCTCTACTTTGGAAAAGTTCATAGGAAGATATATTCATCGGAAGAGGACCTTGGGCTTCTGTAGGTTCATGAATTTGAAGGGACGAAATGATTTTACAACCTATCAAAGTTCACCCAACCACCTCTTTTTGGTTGAGTTCCTTCTCCAAGTCTGTTCTTCAGTTGTTCTGAATATCTGTCTGAGTTCACAGCCTTGTGGCTTCAGGTGATGTGGGGGCTCCCTTAAGAAGAACTTTCTCTCCATCCCCTGGAAGTGCCCCTGCCCTTCCCCACTCCTTGCCCCATTTGTTGTTCACTACTATTTCTACATATGCCTAACCTGACTGCATACTTGAAACATTCACAACGTGAAGGTTTCCTTGACCTTGACTGGAGAAATGTGAAAGCCTGTTTGTTCCCAGCTTGAGGAAGTTGTGTGTGAAAAACAAACCACACCAAAAGACAATTTTTTGGGTTTCGTTGTGTTGTTGTGAAATAGCTTTTTGTTTTGTTTTGTTTTTCTGTAGGATGATTTGAATCACCTACTGCTGTTCTACCTGAATCATCTTCCAACATGGCTTGGTGTTAATGATGCAATTAAGAAAGTAACCTAGTAGAGTTTGTGTCCCTTTCTTGGAAGTAAAGGAGATCAAACATTTCCTGTGACTTTTCTGAACTTCCTCTGTTTGTTTCAGAACATATTCTGGGACATAACAAATGGTAGCAAAATCATGAGGAAATAGTATGTGTGCATTATAATACAGGATTTTTAACCTGAAGACTCTAAGAAATGAATATGAGTAATTTCTACTACTTTTTTATGCTATTCACTGTGGAAGAAATTGAGGGACATAACATTTATTGCCCCTTTTGTATCTTGTGTGCCTAATTCTGTACTTTTTTTTTTTAGCAGATTGCTGGGGATGGAACCCAGGGCCTCACACATCCTAGGCTAGGCATGTATTCTACCATTGAGCTACACTCCCAAATCTTTCCGAATATCTTTAATGCTTATCCCATGTTACATATGAGTATGATCTAACCTTTCACTTCTTGCACCTCATGTTGACCTATATTAGGGCATATCTGATTTTATATGTCTTTCCTCAAAACTAATCTGGGATGCCAATACTGCAAAGAGCAAAAACTTTGGATGCAGAAAGACATTAGTGTGCAACTTATATGACCCTGGACAAGTTACTGAAATGGCTGTGAATCTGTTTTCTCAACAGAAGATCAACCTACTAGCGCCTATTAGTGGGGATGAAATAAATTAGGATAGGAAAAATACTTTGTAGCACAAGTATTTAATATTTGCCAGTTTTTCTTGATATATAATAATAACAAATGTAATTAGTACCATATCCTTAGAGTGTTTCATATAACTCTTTTATTCTTACATAGAAAGCCTGAAGAGGTATGTATCATTGTTTTCAACTCCATTTTATAGATCAGGGAGCTGAGGGTCCTAAGTTTAAGAGATGTGCCTAGGGTCACACAGGGTTAAAGACAGAGTGAACTTGGATTTAGACGCAGGAAAGTCTGCCAACTTTCCTTATACTTTAAAGCTGTTCCCTGTACTTTCCCAGATGACTTTCTAAGATGCCGTAATACCATTTAGTCCTTGCTGCCTTTCTGTTTGATGGACTAGATGGTCTGTGATGGGCCTTTACCCCTTATTGTCTTTGAAGGCTACACACAGTAGAGTGGTGAGAACAGGTTTCCAGAGACCTGGGTTCGGGGCAAGCGTGGCTTCATGCTATGTTTGTAGACAGTCATTTTCAACTTGGAGCCTTCCGTTTCCCCAAGTTGTAGAATGTGTACAATTATAATAATTTCTAAAAAGGGTTGAAGTAAAATAAAATGTTTTTATTTTATTTTTTGCTATGAAACATTTTTTTCTATATTCTGGCCCTAGACAGATGTTGGTATCTGCGAGGCAGGAAAAGGAAAGACTCTCTTAGCTTCTTTGCCTGAGCCTGATAATCAAACTGACAAAACAGGAGAAAAGCATACAATTTTCATTTGATATTAGTATTTTTATGTGTGCAGAGACGTCTTCACATGTATAAGAAATGAAGACCCAAAGAAAGTGATAGGCTGAGAACTTATACACCATTTTAACAAAAACTAATGAACTGTGGAGATGTGAAGAGACAAAGGTAAAAGGGGGTTTGGGGCTAGAGGTGGTAAATTTTAGGAAAGAGATTGGGAAACTAATGGAAAATAAGTTTTTCTTATTGTAAGTTTGTACAGATTTATCTTAGTGTTGACCTTCCACCTTTGATGATAAAAAAAGTTCTTCTCTTTCTTATATAGGGAAAATACCTTTGTCATGGGAACTTATATGCCCTTCTTTTAGGTAGAAGGAGACGTTAGAGGACTGTTCTTACATCTGCTTTTTCTCAGTTGCCTTCCACTCAAAATAATCAGTATTCCAAAGCAGCATATATTGGAGTGGCATGTCCTAATTCCCTTCATATTACAAGATATATAAGCCATTGACCCCATTTTCAAGTGGCTTACCGTATAGTAAGGGAGATGGGAAAGCAAATGATTGCTTATGTTATAATGCAAAGAACAAAATAGCATCAGTTTCTGGAAGCATAATAGAAGATAGAGGAGGAGAGCAGTGAATGCTGTTAGGGGGGTCGTCAAGACAGGCTTCATACTGATGATATTGGAGCTGAATAGGATTTATTGCAATGGAGCTTTTGTTTTAAAAATAACTTTAGAGGTGATGTCAATTTTATTCTTTGGGTGAAGATTTTAATTTTCTCAAAAAATTATCGGAGTAGATTTTACTGTTCACTTTTCCATATAAGAAAACCAAGATATAGAGATATCTATGGAAGTATAATTTTGCCTATCCAATGGTGACTCAAAAAATGCTTATCTTACCTGTAATCCCAGTGGGGCAGGAGGCTGAGGCAGGAAGATCGTGAGTTCAAAGCCAGCCTCAGCAAAAGCAGGCACTAAACAACTCAGTGAGACTCTGTTTCTAAATAAAATACAAAATAAGGCTGAGGATGTGGCTCAGTGGTCGAGTGCCCCTGAGTTCAATCCCCAGTACTCCCCCCACAAAAAAAAAAAATGCTAATCTCTTACTAGCTGAGAGGAGAAGTTCATGTTTGGTGGCTAATGTTGCTCTTTTATGGAATGGAACTGTTCCTTCAAGGCATTGTGCACACCCAGAACCCATTCTGTCCATGCACAGGGCTTGTTCTCATAACAGAGTGGTGGTCTCCTCAATTATTTAATTGTGGGGTCCGAATTCGCTCCACATCACATGGGCCTTCAAGCCAAAAATATGTGGGTTTTAATTATGTCTTCACCTCTTTTTACCACTTATTAATTATAGAACCAGAGCAGGGGTTTTTTTGTTTGTTTTTTTTTTTTTTTATTTCATGCCTCAGCTTAATGGGGCTGACCATGGGTCATTAAAGGGGTTGAGAATGGGTTATTGTAGGAGTTAAGTGAGGTGATCGGTATATTCATTATCCTGAATATACAAAAACAAAACAACTCCAGATCTCAATAGGTTTATTTGTTGCCATACTCTTCTGGTAACTCTGTCACAGAGTGAACAAGCAACACAAGGATTGGTGTCTTTAGACAAATTAGTCATTTGTCTTTCTTCTAAGTTGTAGATGTTTATAATTTTATGTGATTAAAACTGCATATATTGTGGTCTTTTATGATTTCTACATTTGGTCAGCAAGAACTTTTTGAGCACCATATCTTGTACAGTTTCCATATTTAACAAACATTTGATGAATTGTATTGAATTTTTATTTGCTACTGAAGTGAACATTGAGTGGATATGTGGGTACAAACTACTTGTGAATTATTTCTGCCTTAAAGAAGATTACAGTTTTGCCAGGTTGATGAGGATTATGAAGATGAGGCAGTCAGAACATGATACAGTTGGTGCATGACTGAGCTACTGTTATCTTTTCTCTAGTCATGTGTCCTTGACTATTTATCGTGATTGATGGGAAACTGGATGAGTTGTGATCTCAAGTTACGAACTTAGTGTCTTCTCATTTACTTGTTTTCCTCTTGCCCCAGATCTAATCCTCCACCATATTGCATCAATTCTGCCTCAGGAAAGTCTTTCAGATCTGCCCTTTACTCTGCATCTTTATTCCCTTTGCCTTGGTCTGTCTTTTGAAGTAGGCTCTTTTCTTGAGGCTCTTCAAGGTTCCCCCCATCTTTCTTATCACTTTCAGAGTATTGTGTAAAATGCAGTACCAACTAAGCATTTTTTTTTGTCTTAAATGCTGATTTTGCCTCCCCAACCCCTGAGTGATAAACTTGTTTAGCATCCTTCAAATTCCTTTAGAGTCTGTCCCCTGGCCATGTATCTGGCCTTACCACTTACTGATCCAGACACGTATTTAAGCTCTTTGCTTTTGTAGTGTAGCATAGGAACTGGGAGCCTGGGCTCAGGATAGACCAGTGTGTTCTACCAATAAGCTCTCTAAGTCTCAATTTGCTTATCTATGAAATGGGAGCAAAACTGGTCGCTACAGGAAATAAGAGTTCATTTCTATAGAGGAGAACCTGATGTATTTTAAGTCCTTGATAACTATGAGCTACTAGTTGATATTGTATATCTGTTTTTTCTTTGCAGAAAATTACCTCTGCTATCAGTTTCCACCACTGACAAACATTCTACTCATCTTTCAGCTCCTAGTTCAGTATTCCATATGCAGTCAAGCCTTTCCCTGATTAGCAGGCTTCCTCTGTGCTCCTGTGGTATTAGCTCTTATCTCTGAGGCAGGCAATATTATCTGTACTGTCCATGAACTGTTTGCATATTCAAACTCTTTTGATTATAAACACATAGGGGTAGGAGACTTCTTTAGGTCAATCAGACTCATTGGGAAAGCACATAATTCAACTAGTAATTAAAAGTATACAAACTACTGGTACACCAGTGGTGTGGGAGTATAAGGGTGGGTTGTAGTAGTTGCTCAGTTGAGTCTCAAATGAGAAGAAGCCTTGTCTTATCCAACTTAGTATTCCTAAGAACTAGCCTGGCTCTCAGTAAGTGATTGATCTCTAAATGTTTGTTTAATATATTAATGGAGTTAATTTTTGTTTTTAAACTCCAATGACAAACATGAGCCTGAACTAACTTTAATAGACAGCTAAATTCTTCATGGATGTAGCATGGATTTTTTTTTTTTTTAACCTTAAGAGATGAACGCAATTTAGAGTTTATCAATTCGTTTGCTCCTTAAATTCCTTCTCAGTGTGTTTCTTGTAGGTCTATTATCACTCCTTGGAGCCAATTTAAAATTTGGTGGGAGGGATGAGAGAACTGGACGGGATGGAAGAAAGATTGAAAGTATAGGAATGGCATAACTTTTCTCAAGATCATTTATTCCTAGATTAGTAAAAACATACAATCAAAAAACCCCCCCAAAACAAAAAAACCCAAAAAAACCCAAAGAAAAAGCAAACACTTATGACCATACAGGAATATGGTTTTGCTAACTATGAGGTCTCAGAGCATTTAAAAGCCATATGGCTTCCCTGAGCCTAGAACATCACACAGACTTTGCAGGTACACAGATTGAACTCTGAAACTTCTGGAACAACTCCAGCAAGTAGATAAGACAAAGACAAAGCGCCCTGTCTAATACATCAGTGATGACATTTCTTACCTGTGCTCAAGATGTCTGAAGTCTCAGTAGCTGCCTGGTCTAATTTCCAGTCTTTTGTTGACAGAACAGATGCTGTTGCCATGAACATTAGTGCACTTTGGGGAGTAAGTGGCTGTAAAAGTAGTGCTTGGGCTGAGTTGATAACTACAGAAGCTGTAGTTGCGATTTATGAAACAGTTAGAATGCTCAGGCTTGGTCTTGTGCTAAGGAAAGTTATTACAAATGAAGATACTGAGGTTTAGGAAAACTTAAGTAACTTGTCCCACGTCCTGTAAGTGATGGGGATGAGCTTAATTGACTTTCTGTGGTCACATTGAGTGTCTTCTCCCTTCATTGTCAGTGAAGCGAAAGCTTGGAGGGCCTTTGAGTTTATTTCACCATCTTCCACCCCCGGCAGTTCTCAGTCTAGACAGCTTCCTAACAACCGCCTGGCAGGGGCCACTTTTTGCTATGTTGGTTTTTATTTGTTCCTTCCTCTGAGTTTCCTTTGTGACAAGGGGAACTAGAGGGGCCAGAGAGACTAGGGCATGAGAAGGTTTTAATTCTTGTCTAACACTGAATAATAGCCCCTTGACTCTGGGCAAGTCACGTGAATGCCCTGCCTGAAGAACCCACATGTGCTGTCAATTTGGAAGCATGCATGGAGACAAGGGAAGGGGAGGGAGGGAGGGAGGGGGCGGTACAGAGTAGAAGTTAACTCAGGGCTCCGGAAAAGGCCTTAGCACTTTTGAAGTTATAACTTTATATTCATTTTCTCAAAGAGACTCACAAATTGTGTTAACTTCAGGTTCTTCTGCCCCTGAGGCAGTGTTGACTAAAAGAAAGAGTGCTTGAGAATATATTTTGCAAATTAGGATGTGCTTGTACACATATGAAGTGAAAAGGCCCATTAGTAGTAGTAGTATTAATAATGATAACAGTTGGAATCAAGAAAACCTATATTGGGGACTAGTGGTGTTTAGGTCAGAAGAGAATAGGGGAAGCCCAGGAATGACTTCCAAACTTATGAAATCTCCTCTGGGCAAAGTTATGAAATCTCTTCAGGAGGAAAATTTCTATCATTTATCCAAATTTAAGGCACACATGCCTGAGGCCTGGGAGTTGGATGAGTTCTTTTTTTTCTTTTCTTTTTTTTTTTTTTTTTGTTTCGTGGCTTTAGGGAAAAGTGGTAGAAGGAGGCATTTCTTTAATTGAAGAGAGTAGATTTACAAGTACTACCAAGATCCTATTACCAAAACCTGCAGTTAGCTCGTGGTTATTAAAAGGCTCATTATTTAGGTTATGGATCATCCAGACCCATTCTCCAGCCACTCTGATGTACACCTTTTATGTATTTTACTGCCGATTAGCACCTCCACCTAAGCTGGAAAAGGAAGAGGTGCTAAGCTTCAAATTGGTTAATTCCTTTCCTTGTTAGCAGCTCTGTAAAGGTTTGTCAGCAGGAACGTGGTCCAGGTGAAGGGATTATCAGTGCTTTTACTATTGCTGTCTCTCTCAGTTCAAGAACTCGAGAGTGGGCTCTGGTTTTGATTTTAAATAGACTTAAAGTGGCTAAGTCAGAGACCTTGACCCAGAATCTCAGGAGATTTCAATAAACAGCAGCCTGGGGGTAGGTAACATTTTTTTTTGAGAGATCCTTTGTCCCACACTCCATATCTCCAGCCACTTTTTCATTTCCTGTGAGATGTGGAGGGGTGGGGGCCTACAACATCTGGTCCTTGGGTGAGTCGGGGAGAAGTTAACTCCGAAAGAGAGCAATGGAGGACCAGTAAAAGGGGCCCCTGTCCTAGGGTCATTCTGGTATTTGTGTAAAAGCTGTGTCTCTGTGTGTGTACAGTAAATATAAATATACATCCACATTCATAGTCTCGTTTCTTATTATTTACTCAAATTTAAAAACTGTTGCATGTAAAATCCTTTTCCGGAAAAGACTTCTTTCTAATTCCAAAGACTATTTTGTTTCTTGGTGAATTTCTTAACTGTGCATTCATCAGACATAAAATAAAAACTTCCTTGGTCAGTTGTAAAACCTATGTTTGAATCTTACTCTTAGAAGAGTATGATCACAAAGGAATTGGAAGGAAAATTTGTTCGTCCAGAGGTGGATATGAGTCATGATCTAGGATTAAAAGCTGGTCCTGGAGTTCATCTTAGATTTAAGAACTGAAATGAGCAAATTACTTTTGATGTGATTCCTCTCCTTGGGGCAAGTAGGAAACACACCTGTGGAGAGCAGGGTTGGGTTACCATTTTTGGTTGGCCTTAACAGTGGCTGGGCTCAAAGAGCAGTGAAAACCTTTCAGTGAAGGGTTGCCCTATCAATCAGGGAAAATTGTATCTGAGAAGAGAGCAACTGTTCTCTAAGCCATCAGCAGTAAAAAGATCAGGAAGTGCAAAGGTCAGAGCTGAACAGATTTTATGTCTGATTCTAGCTTTATGGCAGAGGTGATGATAAGTTTATTTAACGTTATGAAGCAAAGCTAAAAGTCAGAAATGTAATGTAGCACTTATGCAACCTTACCTTTTTCTAAGAGCCACATTAAAAAAAAAAGTAAAACAAAAAGAAGCATGTAGAATTACTTTAGTAATGTTTTTTTTAACCCAACATATCCAAAATGTCTCCATTTGTCCATGTGATCAATCAATAAAGAATTATAATTAAATGTTCATTTCCCCCTTTTCATAAGAGGTCTTCAAAATTTGGTATACCATGTACAATTACACCACTTCTCAATTCACATGCTAAATTTTTAGCAGAAATACTTAATCAGTATTTAGATTTTACTAATTTTAAATGAAAAGGTAGATTCACATATTCAAGTTTCTCACACATGTTTAAACCTTTTCCCAAGGCTGAGTGCAGCATCAGTTTTTAAATATAAATTCATTAAAATGAAATTAAATAAAAAATGAGAGTCCTTAGTTGTACCAGCTGGGCTTCAATGTTCAGTAGCCACATATGGTTAGCGACTCTTGTATTGAGGAGCATGCCTGCAGGTATTTCTCCTCACCATCAGAAGAGCCTGCTGAACCTAGAGACAATGGGAGTAGTGTGAGGGGATGGGGGAAGGATTGCCCACTGGGTTGGGATCAGAAGGGCAGGACACACCTGTTGGTTAAACTCTTGGCAACCAAAGGAAGGCGACTAATGAGCAAATAATGAGTGCCTGACCCCAGGACGTATTTCAGCTTTTGAGGAGCCCTCGAAATCTCATCTCAAGATGAAGTCCTAGGTTTCTCCATATCCGGATCCCAACTCCCCTATCCCCAGATGTTGCGCAGCTGTGAATTCTCCCTCGAGGTGCTGCAGTGTGGGATGTGTGAGTTGGCTCTTTGGTCTCAGTGTGGTGGTGTGAACTCCTGGAGGCTTTGAGGTTAGTGATGGACTTTATACACTTTTATTGGAGTTGTTTCATTGCTGCAGGCGGGTAGTGCACATATGGGAGCAATTTAGATGTCCAAAATAAACCACATCTTCTTTTAAGTCCACAGAGTAAGGTGATTGAAGTTCCTTTGTATATTTTGCTTATTTTTCACCGCTATTTGTGTGTATATAAGTTAAACAATATGTTAATAATAGATGCATATCCAATGGTGCTTAGAGTGAATAGGTTTGTAAACTTACAGCTCTGTTTTGCTTATACTTTTGCATTGTGTTTCTGTCCTGCTCCAACACTTTTCCAATTTTCCTAGATTGTAGTGTTAGGCTTCTTTCTTTCTTTTCTTTTTTTCTGTAAGCGAACATTTCATTATAATAATGACGGTGGGTGCCATTTGCTGAGTGTCTTCTCTGTGTCAGGCAGCTTACCAGATAGTTTACAGATATTTATTCTCACAACAAACCTTCAGAACAGGCAGTGTTACTTTCACTTGACAGATGAGAAAGCCCAGATTCCTATAGCTTAATAACTTTACTTAAATGAGAGTACTAGACCAGGGTCAGCAAACTATAGCCCCTGAGGCATATCTGTACTTTTAAATGGTTAAAACACACACACACACACACACACACACACACACACTGAATAAGATCTCATGACACAGAGCATTATATGAAATTCAAATTTCAGTGTTCATAAATAGTTTTATTGGAACGTAGCTACATTTATTCATTTCCCAGTGCCTATGTCTGCTTCCTGCCGTAGTGACAGAGTGGAGAAGTTAAGATGAGGACCATATGGCCCACAAAGCCAAAGATACTATCTATGAAGTTTGCCAACCCTGTGCTGAGAGTTAGGGTCAAGGGCCATGTGGATCTCTTATGTATGGCCAGCACTAGCCCTGGTGCCTTGTACCATGAGTGTTAGGGATATTTACTGAACATAAACCCAGTGATCTTTTCTTGGGGGGAGATACTGGGGATTGAACTCGGGGCAGTCAACCACTGAGCCACATCCCCAGCTCATAAACCAAGTATTCTATATGAAGAAGAGGCAGAAGCTTAGAGAGGAATAGTAACTCCCCAAAGTCTCATAGTGGAACTGGAATTCAGACCAAATGTCGGTGCTCCTAAGAGATGTGCTGACAACAGCATGTTCTACTTCAACTGCATCAGAAATCCTAAAGGGCTTATTATACTAGAGATTGCCAGGACCTGCTCCCAGAATTTCTCATTTCATTTGTATGGTGTGGGACCCAAGAATTTGCATTTCTAACAGGTCCCTAGGTGATGCTGATGATGCCCATCTGTGCGCCATACTTTTGGTAGTCCTACCATACTACATCTCACTCAAGAGATAGTTGTTGAGTTATGGAAGCTAGAAAGCAAGGAATTGAACCCATGCATCATCCAAAAGAAATTGACTAGAAATTTACGTCAGTTTAGAAATTTAAGTCCTACATGTTTCAGTCAACTTTTTAGACAATATAATCATTTGATTTCAAATGATTGTTGTCTTTAAATTGCCAGCTTTCTGATTCTCTGGGGGTTCAGGCCACATGCATATTAAAAAGATTGTGCCCAACAGCAAGGGGCTGGGACAAAAATTAATCCCTCGCCCATAGTGTCACTTGTGCATTTCTGGAAAATCAGTTTATAATGATTTATAAACTAGGGAATTTGGTTCCTGCTGATAGTGTGTCACATCTCATTCTGTGCCCCCCCCCCCCCC
>NW_026000068.1:23355726-23373708 GCF_001458135.2 Marmota marmota marmota
CCCCCATTTCTCTTCTGGCTAACAGAAAAGATTGGGGGTTCAGAAAACAGTCTTTAGTTAACTTGTGTTAGCATTGGTCATAAAAGTTAATGCCCTAATGTTAGAGTTCACTATCTTAATTATTGGCTCAGCCAGTCTCATATTTAAAAAGTCATTATCTAAGGATTAGGAATGGGGAGAGTGAAGACTAAGGAGAGATGATACCTATTTTTTTTCCATGTTGACAATTCAAAGCTTTGTTTGGGATTTTAATAAGTAACAAAGAACATTGGAAACGTCTGATTTAATCTATTCCTTTAAGCTCTTATTACTGTCAAGAAGGAGAAAGATCCGTAAAGTTTTCCATTTGCTTTCTCCTGGTTCTCTATTTCTATGCCTCCATCTGTTGTGCAGCTCATTTTTCTGATTTTCTCCCTTTATCTCTGGCTTCCATGTCTCTTTCTAATACTGGCATCACAGGGATCATTAATTTGCCTAAAGAGCCATCATCTCAGCCCCAGAGCTGGGAGGCTTGTAGAACTCTGTAAATGGATAGGTAAAGCCTTCTTGCAGAATCCCAGGAAGCCATTCCATTAAGAATTCTTCTCTGGGAAATGTGCATCATTTCTATGCCTGGTGTAAAGTCATTGGCCTGGTGTTTGTGACTGCCTACGGGTGTCATCTCTCATACCTATACTGTGGCCTGGAGGCTGACTTTACTACTACTTGTGTTTGCTCTGTTATTGCTGACCTTCACCACCCTGTCGCCTTCCTTCCTCCCTATTTTTAGGAGGACATTCATTCCCCAGAGGCAGCGAGGACTTGCACTGTGGCTGCTGAAAGGTTGCAGTCTTATTGATTTTTCCTCACATTCTTTCATCTGGGAGTTTGAGAACCCCTCTCACCTACCTCAGTTTATGTCACTTAATTATTTGTTCCTTGGCAGGTTTGATGTCTGTTTAATTTGGCCATGCTACTTCATCTCAGCAGCCTGGTTAATGTCTGGATTTGAGCCAAGATTTCACCATGTGATTTCTAACTTGTTGGTAACTTAAAGATTTTTTTTTTCTTCTGACCCATATTTGACCCAGGATATTAAAGTCTTATTGAAAGAAATGCTATTCAGACCATATACAAGACCTGGATTTCTTTATCAGAACAACTCAAATTTACTATATATTCTTCGAGATATGTAGGTGAACAGGGTCTGTGTTTGAGCCCTCCCCATGGCCAACTTATCTTTAGCAAATAGAGATGTATGAAAAGGAAGTTTATCAGGCACTTAGAATCCACTCACTGTGAGTAAGAGGAGAGGTAGAAAGAATGGAGTTGAAAGACAATAGAAAATCTGATTCCTTTTTAAGGGAATTATGGTCTGGTATGAGTGATAGAATACTGATAACATTTGCTGAGTGCTTGCATGTAGTTTGTTGGGGCTTTATAATTGTGCATTAATTCCCTTAATCCTTACAAATGTTTTAGGTTGGTACTGTCATAAATTCCTATATAGATGAGGGAATTGAAGCTCAGAATAGGATTGGCTTCCCAGTAAAAGAGGGGCCACAACAGACATTCCCTTCTGCTACTAGTAAAAGACATGCTAGGATTGGAATCCGGGAGTTTGGCTATCATAAAATGCATTTAATAGAGTATAATTTTAAGGTCATTTACAGACAAACCTATTTCCAACTTCTTTACAATAGCAATAGGTTTAGTTAAAAAATAATATGGTAGTTACTATAGTTAAGATATATACATGATCTCCTTTCATCGTCAGCAGTCTACTAGATAAGTACTTTTGTCATGTCTATTTTACCTGTGAGAGAACCAACGCTTAGAGGAAACTCTCAAGTGTTCTGCTCAAGGTTCCATGGTAAGTGACTTACAACTACAGTTGGGCTGGGTAGCTCATGCCTGTAATCTCAGTGGGTTGAGAGGCTGAGGCAGGAGGATCGCAAGTTCAAAGCTAACCTCAGCAACTTAGCAAGGTCATAAGCAACTTATGAGACCCTGTCTCAAAATTGAAAAAAAAAAAATAAATAAAAGGGCTGGGGATGTGGCTTAGTGGTAATAAAGCACCCTGTATTTAATCCCTGGTACTGCACAACAACGACAAATCAGATCACACATAGGAAGACTCACCAAGGGCATATCAGACCTGGCAGAATTAATTTTCTTTGCAAAGGTGGTGCAAGGTGGTGTAATTTGAACTTGAGCCCGTTGTTCTGGATGGGTAGGGCAGTTTTTCTGCTCCAGCTGTCTCCTTGTTCTCCCTGTCATCACTTATCCCCAAATGCCACAGAACAGCCAGAGTCCTTGTTTAAATCTTTTGATTCCTTTCTGTTTCACTTTTGAAAAATCTGAATTCCTCCATGAGGTGCCCAGTGCTCATGACCTTGTTCCCACTTAGTCTTGAGATCTAATTTCCTAGACCTTGGTCCCCTGCTTCTCTTCATTCCACCTGTTCTTGGGCCCTATCAAATTCCTTCCTGTTTTGCTCTCCCAGCTACTGTACTTTGCTCTCCACTTCTTTGCAAAGGTGGTGCAAGATGGTGTAATTTGAACTTGAGCTCATCTTTTCCCCCACCTTTCAAGCCCCCAAACATAGCTTACTGCCTTTGCTGATTATGCTAATGAAATAGATCTCTTCTTGATACCTCTGTTACACTTCCTTGTTTATTAGTGTTGATAGCATTTTCTTAGCATATGAATACATGCATATTTGTTTGCCTATCAGCTGTCAAACTTAAAGGGCAGCGTTCATAACTGTGTTGTTCATCACCTTGTGTGTAACATCTAGCACAGTGTAGTCAACAAACAAGGGAATGATAGAATGAATTAATTTCAGGCGAATAAAATATCATATGCAAAGATAAGATGCCATGAAGGAACAAGACATTTTGGGAAAGTGAAAAATTGTGGCTGGCTGGAATTGAGCTGGTTTTGAGAGCTGAAAGAGATGGTGTAGTTGGGGCCAGATCTCAAAGGATCATGTGGGTTCTGTGAAGGACTGGAGATTTTGTCCCCTAGCCATGGGGACACACTGATGTGTGTTAAGCAGAACATTAAATCAGTGGAGGTGTTGAGCAGAAGAGAATACTCTATTGTCTTTTCAAGTACTCAGAGTCCTCTGGTTGACTCTGGTCATTGTTCTTTGTATTTTGAAATTACTTATCTCAGTTCCGATTTTATGACAGTGATTACATAAGCAGAATTTTAAACAGAACGCTAACAATTAAAATGTGTCAAAGATCTAAGTGTGACTGTTTAAGGAAGAGTTTGGAGTTGTATGTATCAAATTGGGCAAGCCAACATAAAATGAACTTAAACATTTTATACAAGTAACTTATTAGCTATTGTTCAAATTGTTGAATTTTCCATTTAATGAAGGGAAACTTAAGATTCATCATTATTTCTTGGGCTATCATTTCTTCTGTCCTGAGAGTTTATATATGACTAGCAACTGTCTTTGAGCCTTGCCTTGGGAGGACAATGTTATCATCTTTGTAGCAGCTAATATTTATTGGTCAGCTACTATGGCAGGTGAACTAATCATCTTATATTATGTGGGCAAAATGTTACAGCATCCCTTTGAGGTATGTGTATCCTCATTTTACAAATGTAGAAATTGAGGCTCAGGAAAGCTAAGTAATTCTTCCAAGTAAGTGGCAGTACAGCAAGTGAATCCATTTCAGATATATCTGACTCAGAATGCCCTGCTTTTAACCATTTGCTATTGGAGGGAGGGAACCATATAGAATTATTGAAATGAACTCAACATCAATATATGTTAAAACAACTTATGGGAATAATTTTGATCTGAGTTAAAACTGAATATTAAAAAATCAAGGAATGTTGTGATTTTTTTTTTAACTTGGAGAACTTTCAAGCTAGATTACACTTGGGAAAGTAGTTCTTTTTTATTATTAGGATATTATAATAATAGATAATATTGGTATTCATTGCACACACACATAATTTAATTTGGTCAATTTCATTCCCAGGACCTTTTCTTTCCTTCCCTTTTTTTCTCCCTGACTTCATTCCTCTACTCTACGGGTCTTCCAGTAAGGTTGTTTATTTAACACTTAGCTAAATTTGGATTAGTTTCACCAATGACCAGTTACTTGCATAGAATCTTGATGGATAGGTATGAGCACCTGTTATGCTCGAATTCGGGACCCCCAAAAGACCACCAGAGACCAAGATCGATGTAAACAGCAAAGAGATGTTTATTGCGAGCTAGCTTGGTTCTCTGAGTGCATAGAGCAACTGGTGACGGCTGAGAGGCCTCGAGCCCAGGGTTTACAGCAGTTTTATACATTCTTTGGAGAAGGCAGGGACCCCCACATACATCATAGCATCTCTTAGCAAATCATCACACACCGCGGGAAAATCAAATAACAACTCTAAAACATGATTAGCACATTTGCTGGCGGGAACAAGTTGGGGAGGGGTGATTGGTTACTACAAGAGGGGGATTCGTTTGAACTGATTGGTAAGCCAAGAGGGGTGTACATACTGAACTACATAGTTTCCCAACACATTATCATCCACCATAAACTACTGGGAGGGTCATGTGGCATCCCAGGTATTTCCCTGTCTCATGCTGATTGGTGGCTGCTAGGAGGTTGCTAAGGGTCCCCATCTAGCCTGACTGAGTCAGGGACACCTGGCACAGCAGATTTCTTCTGTTATTTGTAGATAAGCAACTCAGCAGGGTGGGTATGTGCCTAAGAGTGCTCTGTGGGTCTTTCCAAGGACAAAGGTCATGTCCCTTCCTTGGACAGGCTTTGTTCTGAGGTAGAGGTTGGTTTTTCACACCTTCAAGCTAACTAGTTGGGATGGCTGTGCAACATACATATACTGCCCATTTCCCCAACCCCTAGTTTCTTCTTCTTTGTTCGTGACTCTTGTATCAGTTCTTAGCACAGCACCTAGAAGGAATGTTTTCAAACTATGGATTAGATTATCTCATTCTCTTTCTTTAGTGGTCAATGTCTTTCCTTTTCATTTGAAATAAATTATATTCTTTTTATCATGACTCCACAGGCCCACATGACATCTTGCTTCCCTCCCAATCTCCTCTAAAGCACTCAACTTCTCATTATCTCTGGTCTCATTATTCTGGGTTCTTTTCAGGTCTTGAATCTAAAACATGACATTTGTGGAAAACAGTGGGCACTTCTGTTTGGCTGGAGCTTAGTCTGGACTCTAGGGAGAGGTGGGGTAGACTGAGTTTGACCTTGACCTTATAGATAATGGAATGCCTATGCCTTTGAGACATTTTAAACACAGGAATAAATTGTGGGAGAGCCACTGAGTTGGGCAGTAGAATATCCTGTTGTCTTACTGTCTTTTTACAATGCTCAGAGACCTTGGGTTGGCTCTACTTTGGTATTTGGAAATTAGTTCTGTAATTATGACTGCCTTAGTGATAGCATAGGCAGAATTTCCACCAGAAAGTTATAAGTTAAAGCATGGCAATGGCACCTGGGTAGAGTGCAGTCAGGCACATTTAAGGCACATGCTTCTAGAAATGAACGAAACTGAACTGACATTTTGTATTGGCCCCAGAGCACAGTCTGGGTGACTACCCTTCAGTGAGAATGTCTCATCTATAAAATGAGGGTAAGCAAATATATCAATCTATTTGAAAGTACTAGTAAAGTGTAAAATATTCTTGGCAAATTAAGATATTGATACAGGTGTTGAAGTTTTTATTTGATCAGAGCAATCCCAAGTTTGAAAGTGATCTTTTGTACTTTGATTCTTGATGGACAGTCAAGGTTCTTTCTCATATTATTGAATAGTCCATGCTTGGGATTTTAGGCTGTAATTTGGGGGGAGTAGGGTATTTCTGGTCCAATGTGCATTTAATGCTTATTCTTTGTATCCCAATACCAACTTAGAGCATGGTTCCACATTATTGCCCTGAAGGCAGCTATTTATGAGCAGTAGTATGTGCCAAACCTTGAGCTAAGCTCTGCACTTTGTATATATCAGTTAAAACTTATGAGAACCCTGTGAACCTGTTTTTAAATTCTTCTGTGAGTTTGGATTGTTAATGAGGAAATGCAGGCTTATAGAAGTTAATTGTCTGAGGTCAGAGAGTTGGGGGATCTAGAGGCAGAGAATCCAACTCAATTCTGATTGACACCAAAACTTGGCTATTAATCCAGCCCCATCAAAGGCATAAGAGCATCCTACAGATAGGCCAGAATGGCATGTGTATAAACAGAGAAAGAGAGATCCTGTCCTTGTAAACCTTAAATTAAAACATCTCTTAGACCATCTTGTCTGAGCCCCTCTTCCTTTCCTGGGTTTGCTTCTTTGATTAGAGTCATCCTTTGTTTTGCCTAATATGTTCTCTTTTAGTAAGTAGCCCAGGCATCAATCTTTTATAAACTCAATCAGAGTTAAATAAGGAAGTTTGCTACTTACAGGATCTTAGGACTAATTCCTTGGTGAAATAAGAATTATTTGTAACTGAATATTAATGCCTTATTTATTCTATTTCATAGGTTGACATTTAAAAAATGATAATGGGCAAAGCTAACATTTTTTATGCTTTTCTCCCTATGCTGGGGTTGAACCCAAGGCCTTGGCACATGCTAGGCAAGTGCTCCACTACTGAGCTACATCCCATGATGCTTTTGAAAACAGTTTTTGGGAGACTTTACAGCATTCCTTACAGCATCCCTTTGAGATTGGTGCTGTTTTTGTGTCTATTTAACAGTGGAGGAGACGGAGGTGAGAGGCTAGGTGTCATACACTCTGTAATCCCACAGGAGCACATGCTTAGAAGTGTTCACTCTTGGTATATAATATTCTATAATTTCTGCCTTAATATTCTTTTTAATTTTGAACATTGGCTTTGCATTTTACTTTGCACAGGGTCCCACTGATTGTCACCAGTGCTGCCAGTTATCCAAGGTCACTCAGTTCTATTCAGCAGCCAAGATTCAGAGCCAGAATGCCTGGCTTCAAGTATGTCCTCTTTCCCATTGGGTCCTCCTTCTGCTCCATGTCCTCATATTCTGAAAGCAAGGTCCCTGAAGCTGCTGCTCCTTAAGAACTGTCTTTAGAGGCAGGTGGTTTGACTCAACTTTGTTGAATTCTTTTGGATTTGAGCTTCCTTGTGTGAATACATACAATTTCCCAGTTAGGTTTGTAAGAGAGCAGCAGTAAAGATTTGAACATCGGCAAGAATTGTACATCCCTGTGAAAAAATCATAGCTTAGAAAAAGATGGGAATAAATTGGATACACTGTAATGTATTTGTTTTGAACAACTTTAACGGGGAGGAAATGAAAAGGAGCAAGCGTTAATGCATATGGAAAGCAGGCAGCTGCATAGCACCGCTTAGCTGTGTGTGCTGAGGACTGGTGACACTTAATTACCACATACAGTTTTATGGACTGTTTTACGAGAAGATGCTTTTTAGCCTTTTGTGGATTGCAGTAAAGGGAAACATAGAAAGGTAGAAGAGAATTTCTGTCATTGTGGCAAAAACTATCTTCCATGTTCTGTGACTAGAGCCTGAAACTACCCAAATTCCATCCCTCAGCTTGTTCTAGAAACTTTCTGGGAAGAGGCAGAGGCCTGCTAGTCCTGAGAGCTCAAAAGTTTAAGACAGTGCAGGTAAACAGGCATCGTCACCGCAAAATAGGTATCTTTGTCATAAAAATTATTTTTGAGCTGAAGGAAATGAACAAGCAACAAATGGAGGAAAAATTCTGTCTCCCCAATTTTCTGCCTAAAGACAACACCACACGAATTCTTCTTTCCTGGTGACAACTCTAGATCTTGTTAGCCTAGATACAGCACCAGAGGAATTTGCAAACAAACCCCATTCCATTAGTTTCCTCCCATATATTTACCTTCTCAGAGTTGAAAACTGCTTTCTTTTGCCCTGTAATTTCTCTATGAATTTATCTTTCTTTGTGGAAGATGCTGCATAAGCCAAAGTCGCTAAGTCACCACTTTCTGTTTACTTTTCATGGAAGTTTCTTCCACGCAGTGATGATTGTGTGTGTGAATAAACTTGTTTGTCTTTTGCTTGTTAGTCTGTCTTTTGTTACCAGGGTGTGCCTCAATAAAGAACTCATGGCGATTGAGGAAAAAAAAAGTTATTTTTCTTCCTGGATAGTCACCATAGGTGATGGGGGATCTGATAGAGACAATGTGGCTTTAGGAGCACCGGGAAAGCATCTGGTCAAGTTAAGAGGAAGAAGCTCTAGGGAATTATCCTGGCAGAGAAGTGGGAAAGTGTCCTGATGGAGAGGATGGGAGGAACAAAAGCAGAGAGGCGAGAGAGGGTAGCCAGGGTGAACTGCAAGTGTATCAGAGATGGTGTTTGAGAGGAAGGTGGGGATTAAACGCGGGTGGGTTTTATGTGCTAAGTTAAGGGTTGTGGATTTATAATTATGATGATGATCATAATAGCTAATATTTATTAACAGCTAATATTTATTAAAAACTACTATTTATTAAAGAGCTAGGCACTATTTAGCTTTATAATATTGTTATTCTTAATACCCTTCTAGGGTTGATATCTAATCTTTGCAAAAAAGGAAACTGAGGCATAGAGACCTTTAGTAACTTGCTAAGGTCATAATGGTATGTTTCAGTGCCAGAATTATGAATCTAGGAAGTCTGACTCTAGAGAGTGTTAGATGCAATATTGCACTAATGCAATATTGTACTAATTCCAGTGACCAAATAGGGAGAAAATGTATATAATTTTGTTTGTATACATTAAGATTGTTCCAATGGAAGTGTGTTCGTTAGATGCAAGGAGCTCAGGTCTTTGGGTTCACCACCACAGGAGGGGCTTTGAAGGTGTGTTCTTCAACAATGCCTTTTTCTCTTCCTCCCCACCATGGCATGCTACTGAAGTCAGTTTAAATAAGTTTCCCCTCTGTTTCTCAGACACCTTCCTTTCTCTGCTTCTGTCCCTTACCCATTGACCTTTTGGCTACTTAGCCATCATTTGACATCACTCACCAAACCTTCTTTCCTTCCTCTTGATACTGCTACATATATTATAGATGTTCATGTGGTTTCTCATCACCTGAGATGATTAGGTACCTTGGAGCCAGAATTGGAGTCCTTGCTTTGTTTTTTACATTTGTGGGATCTGGAGACAAGTAGCAACCTCTTTGTACTTTATACATTAGAGAAAAACTGGCATAATAATCACATCTACTTCACAGGTGGTTATCAGGAGCAATATGAAGTTGGTATCACTAATGTTTATTGGTTAATTGTCTCTAGTGAAAGAAATTTTATTACTAGGTGCACTCTTTTTGTATCATTCATGGCAACTTCACATATTGATTGTATCATTTCAAGATAGAAAGATTTAGGCAGGCAGTGGCTAATTAGTTGCCTTTTAGGAAAACCTAGGATTGCAAGTTCAAAGCCAACCTCAGCAACTCAGGGAGGCGCTAAACAACTTAGAAAGATCCTGTCTCAAAAAAAGAAAAAAAAAAAAAAAAGAAAAAAGAAAAGAAAAGCACTGGGATTGTGGCTTAGTGGTTAAGACCCTCTGGGTTCAAACCCTGGTACCAAATAAAACAAACGAACAAAAACCAAAAACTAAAAAAGCAAAGAAACGAAAAAATTAGTTTTCTCCAGGCCAAGAGCTGGTCAGACTGTTCCCGAGGTATGATGTTGGAAACATTATTGAACCTATCTGAGCTTTAATTTCCCCCTGAAAATGAAGACAAAGCTACCTACTTATAAGGACAATCGTGAAGAAGATTAGATGATGTGTGTGTGTGTGTGTGTGTGTGTATAAAATATATATTAGATTATGTATGTACATATATGTATATATTTATTCTAAAACACACATAAATATGCATATAGCATGTATTTAATGAATGCTGACTATCATTATTTTTATTCTGGAAAAGGAAGGAGTTAATCTTCCAGGGTTTGGTGTAGGAGGAGTTGGGGACAGAGCATAAGAGGCATATATGTACTTCTGTTTCTCTCCTCGCAGTTGTCTCCTTCACTCCCTCCATTTCCAATTTTTTTCTGCTCTCAAGAATGAATGAAATTGGATGTCTAGTAAGGTGAGCAGCCTTGCCATGAGGCCCTTGGGTATGCCCTCCTGGTCCTCTCACATAGTCAAAACATGAACAGCTGAGAGTCACTGGTTGAATTTTCTAACTTTCACCCACACCTGTGCAGGAATGGTGCCCACAGTACCTGGTGAACCCGCCTGGACAGATGACAGAGCTGGTGCTGTGGGTTCAGGGCTTGCTTACCCAGGCAGCGATTACCTAGGCTGATGACAAAGGGGCTGTCACCTCTGCCTGATGCATGCAGAAGTATATCAAGTTACAGGGGAGATGGAAAGAAACAATTTTCCCTTGAAATGAAGTAGATGCAGGTGTTAATTTCTTTTGAATGGCAGCTAATTTTTTGTTTTCAGAGAGGGAGGGTAAAGCTTACATATAAACTTCTAGCTGAAAATACTTAGTTTATGAACCTGGCAAACCTCTTAAGAAAAGAAATGTCCTGGTCCAGGGATTGTTAGGCTTCCTGTCTTTTCCGGCAGCTTATTGCATTTATTTTACTGCTTTGGGGGATTAGAAAATAGTCTCTGAAGGCCATTTCTTTAATGACTTGGAATATTAATGTGGAAAACTTGCTTGCTGGATAATACAGCAAATGCTATAGCTTTTGTCTCTAATTGGCTATCAGGTCCTTCACTCCCTGAAGCCTTTTTTTTAAAAAGAAATATTTTCTTTATTGTGAAAGATAATGTACATTAAGGAAAATGCACTGAACAATTAAATAGGGCAATGATTTATCATAAAGTGAATATGTTTATGATCATTGCCGCTCTCAAGGTCAAGATAGAACATTACTGCTATCTCAGAAGGGCTCCTTCTACTCTTTCCCAATTCTCACCTCTCTTGCCTGTACAGGCAACCACTATGCTGACTTTGAACAGCAAGGCAAAGAAGTTCTTATAGAATCTTTGTCAACGGATTGTATATTTCAAGTGGTTTACTTTTGTTTCTTATTAAAAAAGATTTTGTATAGTATTATTTTATGTGTGGCTTCTTTTTCTCAGCATGATGTGTGTGAGGTGCATTGATGTTCTAGTGACTGTGTTGCTGTATTTTATTATGGAAGTATTCCACAATATATTTTATTCACGTGACCACTGATGGGTATTTGTGGTGTTTCCAGTTCTTAGCTATTATAAATGGTGATGTTATAAACATTCTTATACATGTTTCTTGGGGGCAGATATGCATGCATTTCTGTTGATTGGGTACCTAGGAGTGGACTTACTGGGCCATAGGATATATAGTCTTTGGTCTCAGTATGAAAGGATTTTTTTTTTTTCCCAGAAAGCAAAGACACTGCTTTCATACAAATATAAAAACAGTACGTGTCAAATATTTCATTTAATTCATTAACTAATGAGGGAACCAGGAAGGTGTTATAACTTGTTCAAAGGAGAATTGAACGATGTAAAGACCCACATAAATACAGGCAGTCAGAGAGGTGGTAGTGAATTTATGAGTAGATGAAAAGTGCTGTTTACTCACAGGGCATTTCATTCCACCAGACAATTCATTTGCATTTCTCCTGGACAAGAAGTTTTGGTGTTGTTACCAATTTTCTACAATTTAGCTAGTTGTAGAATAGTTCATAGACAATGAAAGGCAAGATAACACAGAATGGTGCATTTAACTGGACACTCAGTCCTATTTTTTTCTCCCCTGTTCAAAGCCTTTCACAATTTATTTCTGATGGCAGATAATACTAAACTGTTTCCAAAGTGATTATATGAATTTATTCTTCCTCCAGAAGTATAGGAGTCCCTTTCTCTGTATTCTTGCTAATAGTTGACATTGTCAACCAACCTGCCCCACCCCCCTTTCTCTGGCACTCCACCATTGAACTACAACCCCACCCCTTTTTTTATTCTTTGTTTTGAGACTGGGTCTCACTAAATTGCTGAGGGTCTTGTTAAATTACTCAGGCTGCCCTTGAACTTATGATCCTCCTGCCTAAGTCTCCCAAATTTCTGGAATTACAGGCACGTGTCTGTGTCTAGCCAAACTTTTAAACTTTTGCCACTCAGGAGGAATTTAATGCTATCTTTTTATTGTTTAAATTTGAGTTCCTCATATTACAAAATAAATTGAACATTTTTTTCAGATGTTTATTAGCTATTAGAATATTTTCTTCTTCAACAGCCATTTTTAGTGTTTTTCACATTTTAAAAAAATCTAGTTACCTGTCCTTTTCCTTTTTTTGGGTGTGGTAGGAAAAAAATATATATTCTCTATGTTAATATGGTATATAATTATACTAATTACATGTGCTATAAATATGTACTTTAGCTTTTTAACTTGCCTTTTCATCCTCTTACTGGTGTCTTTTATGAACAAAACAATTTCAATGCAGCCTACTTTAGTAATCTTTTATAATGACTTTTAAAATACCTACCTATGAAATTTTTCACCAACTTGAATTCATGAAAATATTTTAGCATATTAACTTCTGGAAACATTATTTTGCCTTTCAAATTTCAATCTAAAACTCATTTAGAATTTACTTTTTTTTTGAAAGATGTAAAATAGATTTTCAGCACCCCTCTCCCCACCCCCCTGCTAGCTAATTTTCCTGGAACCATTCATTGAAAAGACTGTCATTTCACTATTGGTTAGCAAAGGTGCCCCAATGTTCATGTATGTTTAGAGCTGTTTCTGGACTTTGTTAAATTCCATTAATCCATTGCTCTATTTTATACTTCCATATTAGTTTTTTTTAAATTTCTCTCTCTCTCTCTCTCTCTCTCTCTCTTTAGTTGTAGTTGGACACAATACTTTTACTTTATTTATTTATTTTTATGTGGTGCTGAGGATCGAACCCAGGGTCTCGCATGTGCTAGGCGAGTGCTCTGCCACTGAGCCCCAGCCCCATATTAGTTTTTTATAAGAAGTTGTTTGAGCCAGACTTCCCAATTTTCTCTTCTTTTATAAGGTCATCCTCACTCTGTACATTTTCTTTTGAATTTTTGAATTAGTTAAGTTCCAAAAAAGCAAAGGAATTTTTTATATTGGGTTTAATTTAACAGTGCATTGAATCCTCAAAAATTTTCCTCCTAGGTATTTATCTAAGAGAAATAAAGACATATGTCCACAAAAGTGTAAATATTCATAGTGACTTCATTCAAAATTGCTCCAAACTGAAAACAATCATCATATTTATACAATGTAAAATTATTACTAAACTATTAGTTACTATTTATATAAGGAACAAACTTGCACTGGACAATGAGTGAATCTCCAAGACAGTATGTTAAATACAAGAAGTCAGACACAAAAGAGTACCTATGGTAGGGTTCTATCTAAATAAAGTTTTCCAACAGCTTCAACTACTTTCTAGTGATGACAATCAACCAGTGGTTGCCTGGAGTTGGGTGTGGAGGGAGGATTGGGGGATGAACTACACAGGGGCATGTGGGGATGGATTGGGTAGCTGTAGAAATCACCAAGCCATACCCTAAAAATGTGACCATTTTTTTTTTTTTTTTTGTATTTCAATTAAGCTTTCATAGTTTTTTTTGTTGTTGTTTTTAAAAATTCCTTTAGTTACAGAATTAGGAAGAACTAACATTTTTATAAATCGACTCTTCCAACCAATGTATAGATCCAAGTATTATCTTTTAATTCTCTCAATGATCCTTTATTGTTTTATACATACAGTTATTTTAAATTTTTTTTAGAAAGGTTCATATGTATTTTTTTTCTCATATTTTTGAAGTGATAACGAAAATTACTTTTAAAAGTTTCTTTCTGTTGATAGCTGGGGTATAAACAAGTAGATCTTTTTGTTTACTGACCTTTACATTTAGCAGTTTTGCCCATCATCTGCTAACAATAACACTTATTTTTTTCTTTTCTAAATTTTTAATTTATTTTTCTTACCTGATCACAGTGGCTAGAACTTTAAATAGAGAAAATATTTCCCATTTCATCAGTATATATCAGGCTTGCAGGAGGCTTTCTAAAGATGCATTTTAAAGACTTTCCCCCTTTATTCTTCTTTTGCTCAGAGTTTTAAATCATCAATGGGAGATGAGTTTAATCAAAGATGTTCTTGCATCTACTAAAATAATTATATGAATTTTCTTCTTGTTTATGTCAATATGATGAATAAAGTTAAAAATGTTAGAGAACCATGCATTTTTAAAAGGGTCAAGGTTGATTAATGTTTTTATATTTTGCTGTGTTTGGTTTCCTAGTATTTTGTTTGCGCTTCTAATATTTATGTTCATGAGCAAAATAGACCTGAAAATTTCTTTCCTCACAAAGTTCATGTCAGACTTTGGTTATGAAAATTATGCTTAAAGTGAATTAGGAAATGTATTTTCTTTTTCTATTCTCTGGAGGTATTCGAGAATTGTCAGCATTCTTTTAATTTCTCACAGAATTCTCTGGTGGTTATCAGGATGTTTTGTTTGTGTAAGGTTTTAAATTACAAAAATTACAATTTTTGATGGACTGTTTTTTAAATATTTAGCTATAGGTGGACACAACATCTTTTTTTATTTTATGTGGTGCTGAGGATGAAACCCAGTGCCTCATGCATGCTAGGCGAGCGCTCTACCTTTGAGCCACAACCTCAGCCCCTGATAGACGATTTTTTTTAGAGAAGTTTTAGGTTCAGAGCAAAATGGAGCTGAAGATAAGAGATGTCCCATGTACTCCCAGCCCACAGGCATGTACAGCCTTGCCATTGCAGCACCATTCCACCAGAGTGGTGCATTTGTTAGAGTTGATGAACCTACATTGACACATCATGATCACATAAAGTCCATAGGGTTTGTTCCTTTAAAAAATACTTTTATTAGTGCATTATAATTATGCATAGTATTAGAATTCCTTGTGACATATTAATATATGTACATAACATAGTTTGCTTATTTATTTCCCCAGTACCTTCCCTTCCCCTTTCCTCTACTGTTTCCCTTCTATTTATTTATTTTTAATTGATGCATTATAATTATACCTAAAGTGGGACTCATATTTACACTTGCATAATTCAGTTGATTTCATTCCCCAGTACCTCCCCTTTCCCTCTCTTCCTCTCTCCTCCTTGATTCTCTTCCTCTTATTCTAATGTTCTCCCTTCTGATTTAATGAAATTCTTTTTTTGTTTGCTTATTATATATTTTTTTTCTCTCTAGCTTCTGCATAAGACAGAAAACACAGAGTTCTCTCTTGGTGTTGCACATTCTACAGGTTGGGCAAACTTATAATGACACGTAACTATCATTATCGTATTATAAAGAGTGGGTTTCACTGCCCTAAAAATTCTGTGGTCTGCCTTTTTATCCCTTCCTTCTCCTAATACCTGGAAACCACTGGTGTTTTTACTGTCTCCATAGTTTTTGCTTTCACGTATGAGTGAGATCATGTGGTGTTTGCTTTTCTATGCCTGGCTTATGTCACTTACCATAATGGCCTTAGTTCCAGCCATGTGGTTGTAAATGATTGATGGGCACTTAGGTTCATTCCATTTCTTCATTATTGCATGCACTACAATTTTTTAATAGGTTTAAGATTATTCAGGTTTTTAGATTTTCTTTGAGTCCATTTTGGTGAGATTTGTTTTTCTGAAACTTTGGCATTGCGTCTCAGTTTTCATGTTATTAGCATTAATTTGTTTGTAATATCTTCTTCTATATTTGATGCCTGCATGATCTGTGGAGAGGTCACCTTTTGAATTTTGAACGCTATCTTTTCCTGATCGGTCTTTCAAAAGGTTTAGTATTTTATTTTTAATATTTCCTTGTTCTAGTTGTTAACTTTCTATATTGTGCATTTCTTTTTCATTTCTGCTCTTGTCTTTATTCGTTTTCTTTTTTTACTTTCTTTGAAACTTGAGTAGTCTTAAAATGAAAGGTTTGATTTGTAGATTCTCAGTTTTCATCTTATGTAATATAGATTTTAAATAATAAATTTCCTTTTAAGTACTGGTTTTGTTGTAGGGTACAAAAAAGTTTTACATGAAATCACTTATATGATTATATAAAATTATTTTATGTGATTTATATAAACTCATCTTGTTCAGCTAAGAGTATTCTAATTTCTGCTGAGGATTTCCTACCCATCTTTTTGCTGTTCATTTTTAGCTTCAGAGCCTTGTGAGCAAAGAGCAAACCCTGCATTGATCACTACTTTGGAATGTGCTGTGATGTGTCTGTTTTCATAGCATATGGCCTGTTGTGCATTTTCCATGTGCATGGAAATAATGTGCATTTTCTAGTTATCTGTGCAGAGCTCTAAACATGTTTATTTGTTCAACTTTGCTGTTTATGGTTTTCTAATTGCCTGTATTCTTATTGATTTCTTTTGTCTTTTTTGTTTTATAAGTATCTGAGAGAGATCTGTTAAAATTTCATACAATGAGGGTATACTTATTATTTTTTTCAATTACAAAGTGACTCTCAATACTTTTTTTCTTAATATCTATTTTATCTGATTTTAACAAAGCCATGGCAACNCAGAATTTCATTCACTTGGAGTCATGCAGTATTTAGCCTTTTCAGATTGAGTTCTTTTACTTAGTAATATGCAGTGGTCTTTGCATGGCTGGATAGTTCATTTTTTAGCAGTGAATACATTTTGTTGTCCGAATGGCCTACAGTTTATTTAACACTTCATCTACTGAAGGACATTTTGGTTGCTTCCGGGTTTTGTGAATTATTAATAAAATGCTATAAATGTGTTTATAGGGTTTTTTTTGTGTGTATATAAGTTTTCAGCTTCTTTGGTTAAATACTAAGGAGTGCCAGTGTTTGAATCATATGTTTAGGTTTGTAAGAAACCTCCAGACTGTGTTCCAAAGAGGCTACTCCAATTTGCAGTCCCATCAGCAATGAATGAGAGTTCCTGATGCTCCACATCCTCATCAGTATTTGGTCTTTTCAGTATTCTAGATTTTGGCCCATCTGTGTACAATGGTATCATATGGTTTTTATTTCCATTTCCCTGGTCACATGTTGTGGAACATCTTTTCATATACTTATCTCCCATCTGTGTACCTTCTTTAGTGAAATGTTTGTTAAGGTCTTTGACCACTTTTCTAATTGGTTTGTTTTTGTTCTCATTGCTAAGTTTTAAGAGTTCTTTATATATTTTGAATAATGGTCCTCAACCTAATATGTCATTTGAAAATATTTTCCTCTCAGTTTGTGGCTTGTTTTTCATTATCTTTTCAGTGTCTTTCACAGAGCAGAAATTTCTGATTTTATTAAATTCCAGCTTATCAATCCTCATGGACCAGGCCTGGAGTGTTGCAATTAAAAGGTCATTGCCATACCCAGGGTCCTCCAGATTTTTCTCCTATGTTATCTTTTAGGAGTCTGTATTCATATTTAGATCTATGATTCATTTGAGTTAATTTTGGAGAGGGATGTAAGGTCTATATTTAGATTTGTCTGTATCTAGATTTTTTGTATGTCCATTACAGTTAAAATATTTATTGACACATGAGAATCGTGCATAGTTGTGTGATTCTATTGTTGTTTGTATGTTTGTTTGTTTTTTAATTTTTTTGGTGGTGCTGAGGATTGAGAGTGGTAGGCAAGCACTCTACTAATTGAGCTATATTTCCAGTCCTGCTATGTGATGTTTTGATGGATGTATACAACTGTGTAGTGTTCATCTCAGAACAAGCATATAAGTGTTCTCAAACACTTATAATTTCTTATTGTTGAAAATTTCAAAATCATTTGTAGCATCTTTTAAAAACTATACAGTACATTATCATTAGCAATAGTCATCCTACCATACAATAAAACACTAGAACTTATTTCTCCTAACTGTAACTTAGTACTTGTTGACTAACCATTCCTCATTTCTACCTCCCCTCTACTGTCCCCAGACTCTGGTAACCACTGTCCTACTATTAACTTCTATGAAATCCATTTTTTTTTTTTTTTTTTTTTTTTTT
>NW_026000068.1:23374370-23398816 GCF_001458135.2 Marmota marmota marmota
AATATATATATATATATATATATATATATATATATATATATATATTAATCTTTATATATACGTATATAAATCTATTAATCTTTTTTAGTTTTTACATGTCTGTAGCCTGCTTTTTTTAGATATGTCTCTTGTATACAACATATAGTTGTCTTTTTATTTTTGAGGTGCTAGGGATTGAACGCTGGGCCTCACACATAGTAGGCAAGTGCCCTACCACTGAGCTACACCATACCCATAGTTTGCCTTTTTTTTTTAATACATATATATATTTTTAGTTGTCCATACACCTTTCTTCCCTCCTTCCTTCCTTCCTTCCTTTCTTTCTTTCTTTCTTTCTTTCTCTTATTTATATATGGTGCTGAGGATCGAACCCAGTCTCTCACACATGCGAGGCAAGTGCTCTGCCACTGAGCTACAGCCCCAGCCCCCCCATGATTGTCTTTTGATTGGAACATTTAGTTCACTTATTTTTAATGTAACTTCATCCAGCATTGGGCTGAAATTTACAATCTTCTTTCTTTTAGTCCTGCTTTTTCTGTGTTCCTATTTCTCCTCTTTTCCTCCCTTCTTTTGAGTTGTTGTTATAAGTTTTGCAATATAGTCCCTCCACTTTTTCTCTCTATGAGCTTGCAAGTTTTGTATTCTTTCATTTCGGTGCTTACGTTGGAAATTACAGTGTGCATGCTTGGTTTATGTCTTAGAATACTTCCTGGCAGTTTTCTCTCTGGCTTACATGTCACTTATGTGTGTTTTGCCCCTTTCCTTTCCAGGTCCCAGATGTCTCTACTCTTGGGGCTCTGTAAGAGTAGTGCCTTTGGTTTGCTTGTATAGTCTTCCTTCTCTTTGCACTCTGCTTCCTGCTTCTGACATTCCACCTGGGATCACTTTTTAAAAAATTTTGCCTAGAAAGCACTCCTTAGTGCCTTCTGTTTTGAAGTCTGATGCTAACAAATTCTTTCAGCTTTTGTTCATCTATAATGCTTTATTTCACCACCATTATTAAGGATATTTTCTCTGGGCATAGAATTCTAGACTGTTAAATATGTTCTTTCAACACCTCAAAGATTTTTTTTTTTTTTTTGCTTACTTTTGATTTCCTTTATTTCTGTTGATAGTATAGCTAGAAATCTAATTTTTGTTCCTTTTTCTCCTGTAGACTGATTTTAGGTTTTTCTCTTTGTAGTTTTAACGGTTTTATTATAATGAGCCTAGATGAAGTTTTCTTTTTATATAGCATGCTTGGGGTTTTTAGGGCTCCTTGTCTGGTTTCTGTGAGGACTGATATCTTCTTTGGCTTGGGAAAGTTCTCAGCTATTTATTATCTTATCACATGTTGCTTTGTCCGCCCACTCTCCTTTTTCTCTTGGGTATAATTACATATGTGCTGTTATACCTTCTTACCGAATTCAATAATGTGTTTTATCCTATTTTTTCCATCCTTTTGTCTTTCTGTGCTTTATTCTCATTGTTTTCTTCTGGTTTCGAATTCCTGATTTGACTGGGTCTATTCTTCTAAAGTTAAATTCATTCGATAAGTTATTAATTATAGTTAATATGTTTTTAGGTCTCAAGTTTCCATTTGACCCTCATTTTTGAGTTCATCATTTATATTGGTTTCATGGGACTGATGTAACAAAATACCCAAAACCACATGGCCTAAACAATAGGAATGTATTTTCTCAACAATTCTGGAGGCTTTTAAGTCAAGGCATTAGCAACCATGCTCCTTCTGGATGCCCTGGGAAGAATGCATTCTTTGCCTCTTTCAGTGTCTGGTAGCTGTGGGCATTCGTTCATTTGTGGTTGATTCTCTCTGCTCATTCTTCATATTACTTTTTCCTCTGTGTGTCTGTCTTAAAAACCTGCCACTGTCTTATAGAGATATGTGTGATTGCATTCAGGACTCATGTCAATGATCCAAGACCAGCTCCTCCTTTCAGCATCCCTAATTTTGCTATTTGTTTTTCCATAAAAGGATGTGTTTCTGTTTTTGTTATTTCTGCTCTTCTTTGTTTATATCTTCTTATCTCCCCATGAGCTTGGGTATTTATAATTGTGTGAGATTATATGTGTACAGTATTTTATAGATAGAATCTGATACGTGGGGTGTTAGCTTTCTGGAAACACTGTGCTTCAGTTTTTTAGACTAGGTGGTGTGAAGATGGTCCATAGTCCTCTCTGAGGACCTACTAGCCATCTCTTCTCCCTTCCTGCTGGGGAACAGGTCCATGGGGATCCCAGTCCGGAACAAATGGCATGCTCAGGTATGTTCTTCACCCCCAGCAGGACTTAACACAAATACCAATTTCCTTAGCTCCTAAATGCACACTCATACATTGATGGTGGGACTGCCAATTGGTGCAGCCAATCTGGAAAGCAATATGGAGATTCCTTGGAAAACTTTAAATGGAACCACCATTTGACCCAGCTATCCTACTCTTCGGTCTATACCCAGAGGACTTAAAAACAGCATACTACAGGGATACAGCCACATCATTGTTTATAGCAGCACAATTCACAATAGCTAAACTGTGGAACCAACCCAGATACCCTTCAGTAGATGAATGGATAGGGAAACTTTGGTATATATACGCAATGGAACATTACTCAGCATTACAAGAGAATAGAATCATGGCATTTGCAGGTAAATGGATGGAGTTGGAATTTATATTGCTAAGTGAAGCAAGCCAATCCAAAACCAAAGGCCAAATATTTTCTTTGATATGAGGATGCTGACTCATAATGGCAGTGTGTAGGGGGGATCATGGGAGGAATGGAGGAACTTTAGATAGGGCAAAGGGGAGGGAGGCAAAATGCTGGTAGGAAAGACGGTGGAATGAGTTAGACATCATTACCCAAAGTACATGTCTGAAGACATGAATGGTGTGAAAATACTTTGTGTACAATCACAGTGACTTGAAAAACTGTGCTCTATGTGTGTAGTATGAAATAAATTGCATTCTGCCATCATGTATAACAAATTAGAATAAATAAATAATTTTTTTAAAACTTGGGAAAAAAAAAAAAAGACTTCCACAGAGGGAAAACAGGTTCCAAATTCCTTGTCCTTTCTCTGGACTTCTCCTTTTCCTTTCTGGTGGCTTGATGCTTTTACCCACCCTTCAATCTTATTAACTTTTACATGTTTCAAAGCATTTAACAAATATTTTGTTTCTCTTTCCTACTTGTCTTTGATGAGAAGGTTTTATCTGATATACGTAGTGGGTCATTGTCAAAGGCAGAAGTCTGTCCAAAGCTCTTCTCCTTTAAAATTTTTATGATTAGTAATATCAGATGTCACAAAAGTAGGGAAAATAGTGACAGAACCCTCCCTCCCCATATCATCAGAAAATTCAACCATTATCAAGATTTTTTTTTTTATGTTTGCATGGAAATTTTTTTGTGACGTAAATGAGGAGGAAGTTCTAAAACAGGGCAGAGTCTCGGCTCACCTCCGTTCCATTTGAGGTCCAGCATCAGACCAGGGGCTTCTGCCTGGTTGCTGTGGTGTCCTCTGCCCCTGGCACAGGATGTGCCTGGTTTGCACTTCTTCAGCTGTTGTGGGATAAATGGTGAAGCTTGAAAGGGTCTTAACTTGTCATGGTGAACCTCAGTTTACAGATGGAGATGCTGAGATCCTGAGACCTGGGATGTGCTGTAGGTCACAATAGCACATTGTTGTAGAGTTAGGCAAGGTCTTATCTCAGGGCCCTCTCCTCAACTTGCTTGCTTGTTTAACCACCGCTTTTTCTTCTCTTCTGATAACAATGCAGTTTGAAAACATTTCATTATTCGTGATGATCTAATATGGCATTAAGACATGACAAGGCAGGTTTTATTGGCCATTACTGCTTGCCACGAGTGAGTGGCAAAGCCTTTGACCACTCCAGGCATATATTAACAGCTCTATAAAATACATCCTGGATTGATGGTGCTATTATCATGTGGCTATTATATTTCCAAAATTATTGTACAAGTACCACCTCAAACAATTTTCTTTCATTCTTTTTAAACTGGAAAGATTAGCTTCCTTTTATGAGAGACAATTCTTCACATGGTAGAGAAATAGAATTGTCATGTTAGGTAACTTGGAAAAAAGCTGAGCTTTGGCATCAAACTGATCTTTGTGTAAGTATATGCTCTGCTGTTTACTAGTTTTGTAGCATAAGGCAAAAAAAAAAACCCAAAAACAAAACAAAAACTTAACCTCTTTGAGGCTCAGTTTTCTCCTCTGTCAAAAAATAACAATGGTATTTGACTTTTAGAATTCGTATATACAAAAACATCCAGGCTGGGATGTGATAAGCAGTCATTGAATCACATTTTTGTTGTTGTTATGGTGATGATAATGAATCTCTTTTAATTAATTGGCTTATTTGTAAGATTAAAAATTGTTGTTATTATTAACAGATATTCTCTTTCAGAGCAAAATTTCCATGTTTTCTCTCCAGCCCTCATTCCATGAAAAATGAACTGAACAATGTTGATGTATGCAAGAGGGGCTGATAAAGCAGTTTTGAAAAGTACATAAAATGGAAACTGTGCTCTTTCCTTTCCTACATATGCTTCTAGGAGGTTGTGCTTCAACTTTAGTGCTGCACCGTGGGCCTGTTCTTCATGTATTTTGTTGATGACTCCCAAAGCTTAGTGCAACCCATTTTCCCAGAGTTCACCTCACTTTGGCGGGGTGAGGCAGAACAACAACAGCAAAATACATTCCTTTTTCTTTTTTTTTAATTAAACAGAAAAATCCATAGTTTGAATATGAGAAACATCAAGTGGGGGATGGAAGAGCATAGATCTAATAAGAACAACATCAAAAATCCCAATAAAACTTATCCAACTGAAACAGTGGCCTTTCCCTAGTGTCTTCCCCAGCTTGCTGCATCATGGGAAGTGTGTGTGGGAGCACTCACCCTGAGAGGTGGACACAGGCACGTATTTCCTTTTGTTCAACACTCATATGTTCTAAGGAGCCTGAAGAAGTTTCCTTGCTCTCTGCCTGAGAAATTAACTTCTCTCTTTTCCTTCCTGTGAGCCAGGATAGTCATCCTCACATGCCCCCGTCATGACTTTATAGGAAGAAACACAGGCTTCACTTGGGTCTTCACCCATGGGGTAGGTTTTAATTGGTCATGTGGGGAATTTTTCTTGCTGGTTTTCCATTTCTGCAAGTCTGAGGTGAACTGGGCTTCACTTTCCTGACTAACTTCTTCCCTGACTAACCCAAAGAGTGCAATGGCTGATGAGGGAGATATCGGATAATGGTAATAAGTACTAATCAAAATACACTGTTCTTTAAATGCATCTTCATTTTTTCTCATATTAATCAATAATCCAATGAGATCTGATCTGTATGTCCCATTTTTTTTATCACTGTTTCACTGAGGAATAAACAGGGACTCTGAGGAGTGAAGTAATTTGCTCAAGCTTCTACTTTTAGGAGGTACAGCTGGCCTCAACCCCAGATTGGTCTGCCCATAGAGTCATGTTCCACATTCTTAACGACTGTATTCTTCTCTCTTGATACCGTGATTGTGGTGTCCTAGCCTTAAAAATGTTCTTGTCTGTGGTATTTGTTTTCTTATTGCTTATGCAGGGTCTTGCCTAACATAAAGCTTACATAAAACAGTTTCAGATGTAATTTTAGGGAATTTGCAGGCCCTTTGAAGCCCCTCAGAGGACCGCAGCTGGAACACCAAGCTCTGTGATGTGCCCCTGTCCTTGTTTAATCACATTTCTCCCCATCAAGGCTTTTTTTTTTTCATCATGAACAGAGATAGAAACTCAGCCCAGACTTGATGAGTTTGTAGCACATACATTTCTTCAAGTCTGTTCAACCAAGTTCTCTATGCTTATCACTGAAATTTTATGAGATGGTTAAAAAAATAAACTAACTGTGTTGAACAAGTCCTGGTTAACAAGGTGTCCTTAGCAAAAGCTCCATTCTTCATACCAGCTGTGGTCTGAGCCTTGGCGTGAAGGATGTCTAAAATATTTTATGGGAGATTTAAATCCCTGGATTGAAACAGATGTTGTAGGAGGCAGGAAAAAAATAATATCAGTAATAGATGCAATGGGTTAGGTATTTGCAAACGTCTTGGTCATTTTGAAAAAATACCCGTATAATGAGTTCTCAAATCTGTAGGGGTATATGTGTGTGTGTGTGTGTGTGTGTGTATGAAGAAAATGAAATTTTCCACATCTAAAATGAAGGAGCATTTTTCCCTTTGCAGTTCCTTTCTCAGAGCAATATGACAGCTAATCAGAGAACTGCCACACTATGATTCTGTTTTCATATTATTTAATTAGGTGATTTATAGTTTCTCTGACAGATCTGGTGCAGCCTCTGTGTTCCTGGGAGGAATCGTATATAACTTGGAGTCCGAGAATACAGGGAGAGAACAACAGTTGGTAGGCCTCACTTGCTCTTGTGCTCCATGTTGTTGACTTGATAGGTGTGACTTCCGTCAACACAAATATGAGTGGGCTGATGACAAAATAGAGTAGACATAGTTTTTTTTTCTGACTTTCCTCCTAGTTATACAACCACTCCTCCCTCCTCATTAAGAGTAATGGAGAATTCCTGCACTAAAGTGGTACTGTTTCCATGTAGAAAATCAAAGCCTCCTAGAAACTGAGCCGGGAGAGAAGGGCATGAAACCCAGGGGCAGAGAGTTGGTCCCTTGTTGTTAGCAATTATAGCATAATTGATCAAGGGGGCTCATTTTCAAGAGCCTCCTATATGTTATTTTGGAATTTTCTGTTCAAAGGAGAAGCAGCCAAATTCCATCTCCACATGCCCAAAGTCTTTGGGGGATGCTGTCCATTGGGCAGTGTGTGTGTCCTGATCCATGCCTGATAGTTTTGATGTAGCATGTGGATAATGCAGCTTCCATCTGGCCTGGTGGGTCAGTTCTCAGGCTCAGAGGCAGAGCACAAAGACTGAGCCAAATCTGTATTGCTTGCTTATGGCATTGCCTGTCTGCCAGGGCACCATGCAGAGTCTGGGCTTTCGTGTACACTTTGCGTGAAGTCATTCTTCCCTGAAAACCAAGATGGGAAATCATGAAAGAACTGATGAAGAAAGTTAAGCAATGCTAGCTGAGAATTAGGCTGGGGAGTGTGTTCTTTCAAGCATAGGTTTAGGGAGGTGTTACATTGCTCTTCTATTGTTTCCTCTACTAACAAGTTATTAAGGTAAATTTCCATGGAAAAAAAAGGGCCAGTATTTGAACATGTACTAAATTGCACATTCATTTTTCAAAGGCAGACTATGAGAAGACTATGCAGTGAGCTGGGAGTTATCACAGAAGTTTAATTGTTTACTTGTTTGTTGAATATCTGGATGGAAGCCTGCAAGCTGACTATTCTCAGTTCCTCTTTTTCCTTCTTCTGCCCAAAGAGCTTATTGTAATTTTGCCCATTTTTCTAGTATCCAAATATTCCCCACACCCCTTCCTCCCCTGGAATCCTATTCTCAGGAAAGAAATGGATCTCAATCACTATACCTTATATACCTTACCATTCACAAAAGGATATCATGAAATGTGCATATTGATACTTCCAGATCCATTTATTACGAACTGTGACGTAGAAGACTTTAGCTCCATTACAAAGGAGGTAGAAACCAGTACCTAAATATATTTCAAGCATAAGCATGTACCTTTTGTGCTTTGTTCTTTTTGAATTGTCTGCATTAATACTGTGACTCTGTGAGCACAGAAATGTACTTGAGGAACCCTTGTTAATAGGACTGTCCTGGGAGAGACGTGGACCTGTGAAAGTCTGACTTGCCACTAACTTGCACTGTGGCTGTGGGAATGTCAGCTCACTGCACTTCTGTAAAATTAGAGGGTTGTGTTAGATAATCTCTAAGTATTTTCCTAGACCTGAGAATCCAAGGATAAAATTGAGTCTTGAAAGAGCAGGCTGTGTGGACAGATTATAGATGTCCACCAGTGGGGGCGGGGGGTTTGGAGTAGCAAGAACTGCCTCATCATGGTCTTTGGTCCTTACAAGTCCAAAATACAAAGAGGAAAATAGTATAATTTTAACAGCTAACACCAGACTTTTCCTGAGAGAGGGAATTGCCTTTGTTTGGGAAAATACCATAATATGTCATTTTGAAGAGATGGTAAAACAATGAAAATATTGGTATGTGGGGACCAAGGCCACAAAAAGAGATGGTTAATCTTTTGTAGTTGAGAAAGTGAAGGGAATTTATGTTTTGTTCAACTCTGGACAGTGGTAGAAAAGAAAATGGAGGAGCAGAGACAAGAGAGGGAATTGGGGAAATTGGCAGAAGACTAGATGCTGTGTTCTAAAAGGTCAATACCAGGGACTATAATGTCTAATGTGAGATTTTCAATTAGTTTGATGTGTGCTGTGCTATCTGTTGATTATGATGATGATGGTGGTGGTGATGATGATGATGATGATGATGACGATGACCATTCTTTAGTAACTCTATATTTTACTCACAGAGGGTTTTTGAGGGAATTATTTTTGTGGGAACTGAAGAAAACATTGAGATTTTGTGTCTAGATTAATGGGAATGGGTGAAACAGAGACAGCAAGTGTGAAAGTGAAATTTTCTAGGCAAAAGAGACAGAGAACACCTCACAGCTCCACCTAGAACATGGTCGATGTCTTAGTTAAATTTCCATTGAATGCAGAGTTTTGCAAACCCTCCCAATCTTACCTGTATTTTATGGGGCAGGGCAAGTTGGGGGAGATTTCCAAATGATATTGTTATGAGGTCTTATCAGCAAACCCAAAGCTCTGTGATAAAGTAATGGCCTTTTCAATGAATTTGCAAGAGCCTGGAAGAAAGAAAAAGAATCTGGAATGTGTTCTTATGGACTTTCCATTGTGCCTTTGAGATGAAGTGATGACCTCATCTTGCTCACCATACTGGCCCCCTTTTGGCCAGGGGTGATTCAGTTGCTTCAGAGAGCTACAGAAAACACAGTTCCTTGATTTTATCTGTGGCCAATTGTAACTCAGTGATGGCTCTCTTGCCACCCATTGTTTCCTGGGATTTCTGAGGGAAATTCTGAGACAAGCAACTCCCTTGTTTGTGAAAGTTAGCTTTGGAAAGGACAAATGAAATTTGTAGTATTTATAGTAGTATGCACTGTGTAACCCAGCTGGGTAAAAAATAATGTATACCCAACAGTTACAATGGAAAAACATAGGAAACATGGACCTCAAAATATAGAATAATAGATCCCATCATGTTTTCATAGCATCCTAGCCTGGATATTTACATGGTAGCATTTATTAGAATTGAAAGTCATTACCTGTGTGGTTGGCTATCAATTTCTTTCTTGGAACGGGGACAATATGTCCTGCACCAGGCCCGGAGTAGTGTAAACAAAACCTCTGAGTGGTAGAATGAGAGGTGCCTATTTTCTTCTTTCTGATTTTTTCCTTAGATTTAGTTTCTACAATGAACATATTATTTTCCCTGATTACAAAATAGGAATCTTACTAAATAAAGAGCCACATGAGTAGTATTCTATTACTTTTAAGAAATTACACCTGTACAGTTGAACAAGAAGCCTCCATGGAAAGAACTGGAGAAAGGGGAAGACTGTGGAGTATATAAAAATGGTAGGTTCCACTCCTGGATCCATGAGCTGGGGTAGTAGAGGAGATATCCTAAAGAGAGTCCAAAGTGTGCTGAGGAAGCAAAACAGTCCACACCCATAGTAGCCAATAATCCAGGTGGCAGCTTTATCTGATCTTGAAAACAATGATAGGCTTTATATTTTGTGTTCTTTACCTTTTAGGATTGACTTGTGTTTTTTTCAAGGAAAAAAAAAAATGAGACTGCTCCTATAGGATCACTTGTTGAATATATTATGTTTTAGAATTTATTTCCAGGCACTGCATTGTAGAAATTTAACTGAGCTTAGGCTTATTTTTGTTGTATTTTTCTACGTCAATATATTTTACTACATCTCTAAGTAAATGGGGACGGTCCCCACTCCCCACCACCTCAGCACCTCACCACCTGGCATGATTCACGACTGATTTGGGGTAGTTGTAATTTTATTTAAGATGTTACTTTGAAGGGAAAATTTTTTTAATATATGCCAACCATGTTCCAAAGCCACAGTTAGTGTGAAAACCACAGAAGGAGTCATTTATATTTAGTGGGAGCTGTGGGTCTTAAGTAATGACTGATGATATATCTTTGAACTTTAGGTTAAAAAAGACCTTGATATTCGGAATTTCTGGTTTTTAGATGAGTGGCTGATGGCCTGTTTTTTGAAAATCCCTGGGATGGGAGCACACACTTGGCCTCCTCCAGTGCAAGAGTCCTGCTTCTTGGTGGACCACAGTTTGACTTTGTTTTCAGGGTTGCCTTGGTGTAACAAAGCGTCCCTTATGCCTCTGGGATTGTCCTTGCCAGCCGTCACCTGCCAATTGGTTCCTGTCTATGTAAGTGTTTTGAGTTGGAAAATGAGGTGTGAGAAGTACTTTGTTGGATTCTAGACCACACCTCCCTTTTGGGTACTACTTGAAAGTTTAGAACTTGGCGTCCCTCACTTGTTCACTTTTTCTCTTGAAAATATGCATTAAGTTTTTTTTCGAGCATTTACCATCACAGGATACTGAACCAGACACTAGAGAATTAGATACAAACTGAAAGACAGGCTTTGCCTTCACTAAGCTTGTAGTATGAGAGAAAAAAAAAAAAATCAGCTCAGAAACTGCCAAACTTTGTCACTGCAGTTGTGACAGTCTGCTCTGGAAGAGTGGCCCCAGGGTCTCGAAGAAGATAGGCTGAAAGGAGGTGTAGTGTGGGCAGAAAGCAAAGGCGACCTTATATAAAGGTCTTGACTTCAAAAGAGGCTCCATCTCTGAAGAGATGAAGAGAAACTCAGTGACTAGATCCAAGGCAGGAAGATGAGCGTGCTCTAAGGGGGACAGAGCCGCATCCCCAGGCCCCTGGGCCATGGTCAGGACCTTGGTCATGATGAACTAGGAGCTTTCTGCCTACTTAAGAAAAGTGTCTAACTCAGGAAGGTGTGGAGGGGACACATGTTAAGGCGTTGGCCTGCAGCCTGACCACGCTTCCCTCAGCCGCCCTTCCCATTCTGGAAATTGCTTCTCTGTTATTCTCTCTCCATAGTTACCATGGAAGCAGCCATGTGGCTTCAGGCTGCTCTTGTCCCAACCACAGCTGATCCATCCAGGGTCTTTTCTTACTTAGTTCCTTGGGGATTGGAACTGGAGTTGAGAAAGAGAAGATAGTTTCCTGCCTGGTGGCTAAAATAAGAGGACCTGAAAAGTGGAGAGCTGTTGAAGTCACGTTCTGTCAAATGGCCGGAGGAACTGAGATGGAGGAATGAAGCCAACCCACAGAGCACTTGAGGTGAAATCAGACAGGGAGAGAGAGTGTATTCCTGGGTCTTCCACATGCCTCAGGCTCTGGTTCTAGCTCTTTCCAGCATATAATCAAATCTTGGATTCTATAATATAATAGTATTCCTCTAAAAAATGTCCCTTCTCCACTTTGTGTTTATATTAGCCAGTGTTAGTTTCTGTTACTAAGTAAAATTATTTTCCCTATGTATGCAGATATTTTTAGACATATATAATTATCATGCTTCAGGGCTGATTTTAAAGGGCCTCAAAACTTAGTAATTCATGGAAAGTCAATTGTCTATTACTTTAGGTTGAAGATACATACAAAGCATCAGGAAAAGTTAATTTCATGTCATGGTTTCCAAGAATGGAAGCATAATGGAAGGGAACTTTTCTGCATAAACAGAAACACTCGAACAAGGTAATTTGTGGGGTTGAGTATAAAAACTTAATAAGAAATGAATTTTTACCTGTGGTATTCTGAGTCTTAATAATCCACTGAAGTCTAAACCTAAAATGTGTGCATTTGCAAGCGTGAGCAATTTCGTTTTCCTAATGCTATCTTTGCTGCCTTCTTAGCTCTCAGAGGAAGCAGCTTTGCAAATGGTGGGGCCACTCCTGCTGGACTGGTCTCTGGGCCTGCTAATACGAATGAATGAACAGAACACGCTGACCGCTACTAAGCTTTCAGAAAGTCCAGCCTACAGATGGGCAAATTAAAGACAGTTCCACACTGTGATGTGATAATCAACTAGCCGAGGTACCTAGTGTCTGAGCTAATTGGGAGGCAACAAGAGCAGACTCTGTGGATTTAGCCCTGTGCAGAAATCTTGCCTCTGGGTGACGTGGGCAAGTTATCGAATCATTCTGAACTTCACCTTTCTTCTTGTTAAAGTGAGACAACAGGAGTATCTATTTCATGGGTGCCACAGTCTGGCTGGGCACAAATCACGAGCCACTGAAGCAGGAACAAACTTTATTTTCAAACTGCAGGAAAACACTTCACACAGCTCCCGGGGAATCCTCCCGAACACCACGAGGCTTCTCCAGGAACCCCCAGCCGGAAATATCTCTCTCGGAAATCCCTCCTCCTGCACTTCCCCAACCAATGGGAACTCTCGGGGAATCCCCGGAAATCCCCACAAGAACTCCAAAATAGTGCGAGAACTCAAAAGTTGCGGCAGAGGCGGATAGTAATGCCTCGCCTGTCAATCAATACTGTTGGCAAAATGCCAGGGGCCATACAGAGTCGGCCGTGGCTCTCAGCACATGGGAGTGTTATGATTTAGTGAAATATTATTCATGAGGCACATAGTAAGTTTTTAAGTATTAGCAATGGTTATGAATATTTGTAAAACAGTTACTCCAATATCTACAATTTGATAAATGCTATGGTTCTTTTACCCTCAAAACGTATATATCCTTATCTTTGAAACTTCAGTGGGTACACATCTCCCCTGACTTACCTGTCTCTTGATGGCAGATTAAGAAGCCCTGGGGACATGTGCCTATAATCCCAGTGACTCTTGAGGTTGAGGCAAGACTGCAAGTTTGAGGCCAGCCTCAGCAATTTAGTAAGATCCTGCCTCCAAATAAAATAAAAAGGCCTGGGCATGTAGCTCAGTGGTACAGTGTCTGCCTAGCATGTGTGAGACACTGGGATTTCAATCCCCAGAGGTGAAGAAAAAAATAAAAGGGGGTGGTGGTGGTGAGAAAAACAATCCTTGACATAATCCAGTGTCCTTATTTTGGGACAGGGAGATTAAAACTCAAAGGAATCAAAGATTCTGAAGGTCAGGCAGTGTCTGGCAGAGTTGGGTGAGTCCAGGGGCCAGTCTCCTAATTCAGTGCTGTACTGACTACCCTGCTTATTTCCTGGGCAGAAGACCTGGAGCTTTCTTTGGCTTCATTGATTTATATGCAGAGGACACATGACATTTGCAAAAGGTACAGTTAAGAGACCTTCACCAGTCTCCAAACTTGTGAATATGGAAATATTTGTATGGCACCTTGTTTTTCCCAAATCATATTTCTATAAATATTCTCCTGTCTCTCGTGCAAATCCTTTTATGTAAATGTAATTTTACTAAAGTCTTGCCTTTGCTCAGTGGCAAATTTTTGTAAGGAAGCCGAGTTTATAATCACATTAAGGGTGTTATTGTACCCAAGGACCTGGAGGAAATCTCAAGTTTTGTTGCCTGAAAAATGCTGGGCCCTTGGGACCTAAATAGCTACTCCAGACATTGGCTGTATCATCTCGAGGATCCAAATTTACACTTAAGTGAAGTTTCACACCGGGTTATGCCATGTATCTTTGAAATTTGGTGGTGAATAATTGAAACAATGAGTCCTTTAATGCTAAATATTTGCTCTACAATAGTCCCAGTACACTTGACATCGATCAGACCACTGTGTTCCATCAAAGGCCATGTTTTAAGAGAACCGTGGCCAAATGTAAGAACACATAAGAATAAGCAGTGAGGATAGGAAGGAGTTCTGAGAGTTATTATGAGGGATGGGAAGGAAATTGGCTCTGTTTTCCCTGGAAGAGAGGTGGAGAGGGGTAATGAAAGCCTTCTTCAAATATTTTAAGTCTGTTGGGGGAGAAGGGATATGACTTATTACTCTGTCATAATGGAGATTTCAAAATACATATTTTTGACTGATTTAAAAAATTGGGGTGAAGGTTAAAAAACAGTAATAATTATAATGATTAAGGCAACTAGTTACTGAGCTTTTAGTGAGTACCTCGCACTATGTTAAGCACTCTCCTGGGATTGTAATCCTAGTTCATGGATGATAAAACTGGTTTGGTAATTGATGGGCCTGCTACTGAAAGGATCCCGGCCTCATCAAGAACAAATGTTTCCCTTCCTGGGTGGATAAGAAGTGGTAGGAAGAGTAATTCCAGGACCATAGGCCTGTTCTAGGCCCCATGAGTGCCTGCTCTGGGCTCCAAGCCCCTCCACTGCAAATGGTTACACAATGAATGGGTGAATGAATCCTGTATTTGGAGGCAGCTTGGGCTTGTCTCACTGGACTCCACAACCTTTTCAAACTCACTAATCATTTAGCAGGAAATAAAATACACACGCCCGTTGCTTGGCTGTTGGATGTCAGTTTGTCACAGTTTACAGTCGGGCAAGGCTGGACTGGAGGAGTGAGTGGCCCAGTTGCCGAGAGCTCTGAGGGTGGGATTTTCCTTACAGTTCAATTAATTGGACATATCCAGAGCGATCGGGTGTTTCCCTGAAAATTGTAGCCATTTACTGCCCTAAGTGCTACTCTCTACATTCTGTGGAGCCTGATGGGATGCAATGAGCTTTGTGGAGACAGAAGACTTTAAAAGGTCTCTGTGAGAAATCACTACCACTGTCTTTGGGTTAGAGGCCAATTTATCAGAATAACAAATACCTTATATTAGTGGCTCACTTTGAACGCTTGCATACACGTCTCCTTGAATCTATCTCCTTGAGGTAGACAAGGAAGATTTAACCCCCAGTTTAGAGAAGACACTGGTGTTTACAGGAATGAAGGGACTTGTTCAAGGTCATGTGAAGAAGTTACACTTTCTCTAGCTCCAGAGTTGGTCATCATCTGTTCACTTGGTATCTCTGCTTGGAGAGATAATGGGCCTCTCGGATCCAGCCCGACCTCAGCAGAGCTCCTGACTCCTGCTCCTTTCCCAGTGCTCTCTGTCTCAGTAACTGACATTCCAGGGAACCCAAGTGCATTAGTTTCCTTTTGCTGCTGTCGCAAGTTCCCACCAATGCAAAGCAGCATAATTTTATTATTTCATAGTTCTGGAGGTCAGAAGTCTACCGTGGATTGGCAGCACTGTGTTCCTTCTGAAGGCTGTGGGGGAGCTGCTGTTTCCTGACTTCTCCAACTTCCAGAGCCTTCTCAAACTCTGTGGCTCATGGTCTGCATCCCTCTGACTTTTGCTGTCATTAGCACATCTGGTTTTCTGACTCTGTCCCTTGTGACTCAGGCTTTCTGTTATGGGGGTGCTGTGACGATGTTGGTCCCACCTTTAGCTAATCTGACTAATCTCCCTAGACCAGGCTCCTCATCTTCATCCTGCCTGCAAAGCCCCTTGTGCTGTGGAACATAACACACTCACTGGTGTTGGAGGTTAGGATGTAGAATCTTTGGGTGAATGATTTGCTGAGTGTGCCAGCTTCTAGGACCAAACCCAAGTGTCACCTTTGGTTCTTTCGTCAATCCATCAGCAAATCCAGTTGGGATCTCTGTTGCTACCGCCTGCCTTTCCACCCGTCTCACCTGGACTATCTATGACAAAACTTCCCATCCTTGCCCCTCCACTGCCTGTTCTCCTTGCAGCCGTACTTTCAAGTGCCAGTCAGACTACACCACTCCCTGCACACAGGCCTTCCAGAGGTTTATGTCTTACTCAGAAAGGAATACCCAAATCCCTCTCCCTGGTTCTGGGCCTTGTCTTCTCCCTTCACCCCCTGTTGGCTTTACAGTCCCTCCCTCCTCTCTCTCTTTCTCTCCTTGCGGGGGGGGGGGGAGGAATAAATACATAAAAACAGAATCTAAAAAAAAAAAATAGAGGCGAGACCAATAAAGTAGAGGAAGGGTGGATAGGAAGGCATGGGGAAGTACTGGGGAGCATACTACAGTGAATCATATATATAATCTTAATTGCAGTCTTCCTCTACCTCCCCTTGTCTCATTGTGTGTGTGTGTGTGTGTGTGTGTATTACACTAATTTAAAATAATATTAGTAGTAGAAGTGAGAACAGTATTATAGAACAAGCAGATGGGGGGAGAGAAAGAAAAGGTAGTGGGAAATAAGATTGATCAAATCATGTGCGTGTATGAATATAGCATATCAAATCCCATTATTATATATAATTACAAAGATATAAATAAAAGAATGGGAGGAGTAAATGCACTGGCTCAGGGAGGGTCATCAGGTTTGTGTCAGTGTGTGGCAGGTAGGGAGTTAGTATGATGAGTGAACAGGAAACCTAGCAGAGTGAGGTAAACTTTGAAGGAAGGAGTAAATATTTGAGTACTACTACTAGTAATCACAGCTTTCATTTATTGATTACTGGATAATGGTGTGGTAAGTGCTAGCAATCTCTAGTGTGGGTCTTAGCATGCTCTGGGCCCAGTTCTAGTCCTAGTCATTTTAATTTCCAATGCACTCACTTTAGTGCATCAACTCATTTTAATCTCCACGTCTCTGTGAGGTACACATAGTCAGTCATTGTCCTGGTTTCTTAGAAGAGGAAGCTCACTTACCACGGTCAAATAATTGCCCAAGGTCACATAGTTAGTTAATGTTAGCAATGGGACTTGGGTTTGTCATCAAAAGGGTGTGTGTGTGTGTGTGTGTGTGTGTGTGTGTGCATGTGCATGTGCAGAGTGTGGGAGTGTGAGAGAGAGGGAGAGAGCAAGTGCCCGCTGGCTGTGAAGTATTACTAGAGTCCAAAATAGGAGAAGGTATGGGCATGTGGGCGAGGAGATTGGAGAGTTGGACAGGAATCTGCTTCCATTTTCCAGGCTTAGGGGTCAATGTTTTGCTCTCTCACAGGTGAAAGTTTCAAAACAAAACAACTTTGGGAGTTATCTGAAGAGAAAAAGAATGTTATTGGTTCCAGGCGCAGCTGTGAGGGGCTCAGAGCTGGAGAAGAGAGGAAACAGATGTTGGCTGGGCTCCTGAGGGGCTGCTGGAGTGCCAGGGGACTCTCACAGTAGTTCATTTGCCTTCCTCCCCTGGAGCCTGCCTTGCCGGAGGTAGGAAGCCCCAAAGTGAGTCCTGCTGGCAGCCCTGTGACAAGATGTCACAGCATTCTTTCAAAGTTATGTGAAGATGACTAAAGGATTTTGAGTATTCCAGACAGAAATTTTAGGTGGCATTGATGGGCTAGGGTGGGGCCTGTTTTCTTGGGTAAGTTGCACTCCTCCTCTACTTACCTCTGTATAAGGTGGCATATCCCTTGATGGGGACAAGCAGTACTCCATCTACCCTATATTAAAAAGCTGTGTCGTTATTTCTAACAGGAGACTGGCTCAGACTTCCATTTCACAATAGCTGTGATGTTCTGTACCATTCAGCAGAGAACACAGGGTCATCCTGTCCCCAACATTTTGTGTGTGTGTGTGTGTGACACACCCCAGTTGTCCCAATTTTCCTATATCTGGACTTGATATTCTGTCTGCCTTTCAGAGAGTTCCTGTTGATTGTAAATTCATCAGAGTTTTTTTTATTTGATTAATAAAAATTTTGAGAAAAGATAAAGTGCATGTATATAAATCATGAGGTAATATATGAACAGCCACGGTGAGTAGTTGTACTGTGGATATTGTGAACCAGATGTGTCAAAATAGTAAGACACACACCAGCTTACAAAGACGATACCAGAAATGTAAAATACCTATCCCGTTAATAAAGAAGGTAAAATATCTCATTGATAATTTTTATTGACTCCCTAATCAATATTTTAGAAACATGGGTAAAGTAAAATATGTAAAAAAACTAATTTCACTTGTTTCTCATCTCTTCTTGTTAATATACCTACTAGAAAATTTAAGATTGTGTATTTCTCTGAGAAAGAGAAAATGACAAATTTCATATTGCTCTGGGACATCCTCTTTCTAAACCTGTTTGGCCAGGAACAGCCAGTCAGGTTTCTGTCTGCCAGAATTGATATTTATAGCCAAAGATCAAGTAAATTTAATTCTTCACTTAGGGCTTCCCTTCCCTCCTCCTTGTGAGTTCCCTGGATTGTTGAGTTTTGGGGCACTGAGGCTGTTGCTCACGCAGTGGCTGCTGGTTGGCCCTTTGTCTCATCTTCCTCATCCTCTGGCCTCTCTGGGACTCCTCAGCAGCTCCTAAATGTGAGTGAAACTCCCAGTGCTGACCTTTCCACCCTGCCCACCCTACAGCTCCCCTCTTGTGGTTCAGGACTCAGATTCACACTGAATCCTTTTCAGCTGGCCGTGCAAGTCTCTGTGGTACATCTGGAAAGAGCCATAAAGCATCCTTTGTCATCTTATTTTAGTACCTAGAGTATACTGAGAAGATCAGAAGCTGGTCTCTGTACAACAAGGCATGTGTTTCCCATCAGCAGACAGCAGACTCTTGTAGAATCTTTGTTGTTGGCTGCTTCTGGCATCTTAGCTTTTACAGATCTGGGGATGATCCCTTTCCGTTTCTCTGGCTTTTCTTTAACACAAGATCGCCTTCACCCTGATGTGTTTTTAAATACCAATCAGGATATGCCACTTGTGTCCATGCCAGGTATTCCCTGGCACCCCCATACCAATCTTCTACTTTATTCCCTGCTTCTGTGTTAGATCCTGTTTAGATGGATGGAGCCAATTGAGCAGGCCCTGAGGAAAGCCATATTCAGTTAGTGTAAATCTTCCTGCTGCTGTTGGACATAGCAGGCTCCCCTGGGATTCTGTCTGGAAATCTTATTGGATTTGCAGGACTTAAGTTGATATAGAAACCCCCCAAATAGTATAGGGCCTCATTTCTTTGCCTTGAAAGATGTTTTTAGAGGTCTGTCTCAAGAGTCTTGCTGATAAGGAAGTTACTTCTAATATTTCAAGAGGAACAAAGAACAAAAAGTCTTGTATTTTCTTAATACTTTTTTTCTTTCCATGTACCTCCCTCTCTAGTGCCTCTTTCTTGCATCTCTTCTACATTCTTTTCCTTCTTTCTCTCACTCACACATTGACCTTATGCCCCTATTTCAAATGGAATTAATTACTACGAAACTTGGTAAGTGACAAGCTTAAGGAAAAAGCCTCTCACTATCTCTTTTTGTCTTTTCCCCTCAGCCTCCTTCCTTCCTTCCTTCCTTTCTTCCTTCGTCTTTCTCTCTTCCTTCCTTCCTTCTAGTCATGTGTGAATTTGTTGCATCATAAAGTGTTTCTTATCTTTCTCAATCAAGTCAGCATCCTCCTCACTCACATAAAGGATGCTGTTCACTGACTGTTGCTCTGGGAAGAGTGTGGACCTTGGGTGAGAGCCATGGGTTGAAACCATAACTCTCCCTTTGTCCTGGCAAGTGATACCCGGTCTCTGTATTTCCATTAACTTGTCTGTACACAGGGATGATAACCTCTACCTTGCATGTTGTATTAAGAATGAAAGGACACATAAAGTACAAACATCTAGTGGACTTTCAAACCATGATTCCAAACAACTCCCACGAGGATCTTTGACAAATGTCTCACCTTTCTTGAGTCCAGCAAGGATGTAACCCTCATGCCTATGGTAAAAACACAAAATGACTGCAATAAAGTTCAAAACTTATGAGTGCTATAGTGTGATGTTTTGAGGTGGGAAGTAGATTTCTGAAATCATCTTCAAGATTTTTATGAGTTCCTTGTGATATGGAGTGAAATGCATGTCCTCCAAGATGTGGGTGTTGGTGTAAATGAGGAATCTGGTGTCACTGGGCATGAGTGGTACAGAGGGAACCCAATCACTGCATATGGGGAAGACTGACTGCTCCTGGTGCTTTTTATCAGCATGAAAAGACACCATGGGGCCCCAAGCTGTTAGTATATTTTTATTGGCAGCAGAGAATACTGTATCTGCTTGGCTTAAAAATATAAACTTCCTGCTCTCTTATGATAGATGTTGGTGAGGGGTGCATGGTAACTCAAGGGATAATGACAAGAACTATTTTGCTCAGAGTGTAGACTTTTGAAATGGAAATAAAGTCAAGGCTCTGTTTTCATTTATAATAAATTTTATGTATTAAATGGACTTGTCTATTCTTAACATTTTACTGTGACAAAATAATAAACATTTGTTATGTGCAATGGCATTCACTGTGTTTAATATTTTACATGGATTATCTCACTTCTTGCTTGATTTTAATTATTACTATTTTCAGTAGCACTGAAAGTTGGAATAAAGTCTGTCAGGGGGCCTGGTGATACATCAGTAATGCATATCTTGTAAGATGGCAGTGATGAAGGGCTGACTGTCCATTTAGCGAGGCAGCCATGTCTTCTATTAGTTTCCAGGAGCCTTAACATGTGTGCCTGGAGACTTCATCAGCACAAGGTAGGTGACCACATGCACACCCTCCAGTTATACTCGTCACATCAGAGTAGCATCTGCAGACTTTACTCACCTTGAGAGCCCTGCATGATCCAGCTTCATCTTCTGTTCTCTCCATGTCCTTCTTGTTTCTTACCCTGCATCATGTTATTGCTATCTGATGTTATGGTATGTGCTGAGCAGGTCCAGCTCCCAATCCCAATTAAGGGTTCCCATCCCACAGAGGATGGCACAGAGTATAACAAGCCAACCACCAGAAACAGGAGCCCACTGGCCTTGGCCCAGTGTGTTATCTATAGGTTTGGAGTCCCCAAGGAGGACTCAGCACACAAGGCACTGGGTAGAATAAGGATTTATTCACAGAAAGGAGAAGAGATACAGCAAAATCAGCGTGCGCTACATGACAGTCTCATACCACAGGAAGATGGACTGCAGGGGAAGACCTCATTCCCTCCTGAGGGGCAGGTATACAATTGAGGCGGGCCCTGTACCATTACCATGACCTTCACACTTAAGCAATATAAGGAAATTGCACATCCAGAACAAAGAAAGATTTCTCCTTACAGGGAAAAAGGATGAGGGAGTTAGTGGCAGCTCCAGATGAAGGACTGTTCTAGGACCAGGGTCCTGACTGGGACAACTGTTTCTCCAAAAATTCATCCCTTGACCCTCATTGGGAAAGATGAAGGGAAAAAAAAAAATAGAAAGCATGTTGCACTTGCTAGGACCAACAGCCAAACCTGAATGTGGTGTACTTCCAAATGTACCGTGGAAGATAGCAATGTCTTTGGAGTGTTTGTGAGTGATTCATGTGATTCAGAGTTGTCCTGCCCAACTGAGGTAACAGAGCCTTTTAGGACCAGTCTGAGGAGGATGGCTCCCTCCTTTGCTTATCTTCTCTGAATAGTGGATGTACACACAGGAAGAGGTGTTGACCTTAGCACAGATCCTGCTCAGTCCTGCTGGCAGATACTCAAGGTCAGTCTGGCTCCCCATCACTGTTTTTGCTGGCAAGTTCAGTGAGCTTTTTTTTTTTTTTTTTAAACATTTATTTTTTAGTTGTCGTTGGATACAATACCTTTATTTTATTTATTTGTGTTTATATGGTGCTGAGGGTCGAACCCAGGACCTCCTATGTGCTAGGTGAGTGCTCTACTGCTGAGCCACAACCCCATCCTCTCAGTGAGTCTTACGGGTCCTCAGTGGATCAGGGCTTTGGTGTTAACCATTTCTGCTGTGGTCAACGAGGGTTTTCCTATCATCTTTTCTAGTATCTATATGTTTGTGTCTTTGGACAGGTGAGTGCAACCAACTGTCGGTTTTGTCCCTAGGAAGGGTATCAGATGTCACCCTACAATGGACAAGCAGAGGGGGTCTCTCTGAAACTCTGTTTCACCTGGACAGTGCCCCAGGAAATTAAAACCCTTATCCAGCGGGAAGGCATTTCATTGCCCATTGAGGTTCATAAAGAAACATATCTTGGGAAGTTATTGTCTCTACTTGTTGCCAGATTGTGGCTTAATTAAAGAGAAAAATTACACATTGATTGCTGCCCAAAGTGCCAGCATGCATCCGTAATGCCTGACCCATGTGGAGTTCTTTCCACTCATATTGTATTTGACATTAAAGCAGGTGATGCTGGAAAAATCCAACACCCGGTCTATGTCAGTGGTGGTGCTTGGTGGGTGGATCCATTGATGACCTGAGGAAGTCATGTATTGGCCATATTGCCACAACTGAGGTATGAGATGAAAAGACTTTCAACTTGGGTGACAGGCGTGGCTTTGTTTCAGGTCACCTTCCTTCACTATGGTCATGTGATTTTGATTAGGATATCACTAGGGAGGAGGAAAAGGGAGAGAGATCAGCATCCTCCACCCCAGGACACACACAATTGCATTATTCCTTCCAAGACCAGAGATGCTTCATTCCTATCACTCGAGATATGCAGTTTCTGGGGATTATCACCCAGGCCAATTGTTCTAAGCCAGGAGCCACTACCTCTACAAGAACACATTGATTTTGCTGTTTGCCCAAACCTGTCATCCCTAAGCATCTAATCCAGACAATGAAATTGTGTCCTATACAAATTTTGCATGCTGGGAGTTCCTGATGCTACCAGGAGGATTCTGATATTGTGCTGTTCTGTGAGCCTTTCCTTTCCCCTTGGGGTCCCAAAGGAGGTAAGTACCCCGAGGCAGCTTGACCTCCAGATTAGGGTGGAGGGTGGGGGAAGTCAGTGTCATGGAATGCTAACCACCCTGGACAGAGTGTACCAGATGGAGAAAAGCAAAGGAATGCATGGATATGCTGAGTTTGGGATTCCTCAGGCCTGGCCTAATCAGGGGACTGCCTGGTCCTCTACCCCTTCCAAGCTCAGTGTTTCCTAACACACATTCTGACAGTAAGCTTGCCTTTGGTTGAAATGCAGTGTGGGTGTCCAAATAGCCTTGATGACTCGAGGACACTACCCTGCTAATAATCTTCTTGATGTCCCTTTTTAAATTGTGGTTGAATTTTCCATTTCACTATTTCATGGCCCTGTTAGCTTATGGCCCTGTTAGCTTATTAAGTGTGGAAGATCCAACATGGATTTGGGTCCATTGTTTTGAGCCTTGTGCTATAAAAGAAGTACCCTGATCTGATTGGATTTTGGTAGGGAAGCCAAACTCATGCAAAGATTTTTGTTCAGGGCTACTGTGGTGGTACTATTCTCTACTTGCTACATGGGGATGACAGTTCTATATCCAGACAAGATGTCAACTGCTGTGAGAAACCAGCCAAAACCAGAGGAACCTGGACTGTTAAATGTGGTCAACCTGCCAAAAGCAAGCCTGCTGATGCCCTTCTCCAGTATGTCCTAATTCTTGTCCTGCTGGGATTTGTTGGCAGGAATTCAAGACTGCATCACATTCTGCAGCTTCAAGGATTACTCCCCTGAAATTGGCCCATTCCTGCATTTGAGGTGGGGTTTCAAGACTGGTTTGCCAGTGCACTCCGCAGGTGACCACTGCAATGTTGTTTTTCATGGGCTTTGTCACCTGGGGATTTCTGTTGGAAAGATCATTTGCTGTGAGCATCCACATGAATTACTAGGATTGTATCTGATAAGCAAATGCCATAGTCCTTCTCCCAAACACAGGATTCATGTGTGTGTGTGTGTGTGTGTGTGTGTGTGTATTATTTATGGACCTTTATTTTATTTATATGCTGTGCTGAGAATTGAACCCAGTGCCTCGCACATGCCAGGCAAGTGCACCACCACACAGGATTCTTAATAGCCCAGTCACTTAGTCATCATTATCCTGACCAAATGGCTACACTATTTGTCAGGACCCAGGAATCAGTAAAAAATGCAATAAGGTTGTGGGCTGAGATGACTTACCCAGCCATCATTACTATATGAAATTCAGCCCATCAGGCCACACATCTTCCTCCAGTTTCAGTTAAGAAGTGGCTATCCTTGGGGTGCATGGCTGTGGTGGCCTAGCAGGCTCCATCAGCTTCCAGTTTTGTCGAATCATTAGTAAACAGGGCATTCCTTCAGCTGGAACCTTTCTAAATTGCAGCCCCAGGTGGCTAGGGGAGGGTGCAGGACTCTGTTAGCCCCAGCAGGGTGGCCTCCTCATGGATTTGACTGACCTCTTGGCATCCCGGCTTGTCTCAATCTTGGGTGTACCAGTTCCATTTGATGATGCAACTCCACTGGGCTTGTCCAGTTTTGTTAGTGAGATTGTGAGAACACAGGTAAAGATGGACATCTCAGGCCTCAGAGTTACATAGTATGCTTTTGTGATGAGATGTTCTGTCTCCCACCCGAGCCCAGGAGCAAGCACGAAGCTGCCACTTAAATATATATCTCACAGCAGTTGACATCTAGTCTGGATATAGAACTGTCATCCCCATGTAGCAAGTAGAGAACAGTATATATATATATATATATATATATATATATAGAGAGAGAGAGAGAGAGAGAGAGAGAATATATATATATATATATATGTAT
>NW_026000068.1:23399981-23406715 GCF_001458135.2 Marmota marmota marmota
TATATATATATATATATATATATATATATATATAGAGAGAGAGAGAGAGAGAGAGAGAGAGAGAGAGAGAGAAAATCAGGCAACAGCTCTTCAGGCAGTTTGGCCAGAATCAGAGTTGGCACTTTAGTGGTGGTTTCTGTATGCTGGGGTTGTGGACAGCTGCAGTACCACTGGATTATTAGGCTTCAAGGGATGCTCCTAGAACCAGTGCCTGGGCCATGGCTTGTTGAACAGCTTCCAATACTCATCATTGATAAGGGTCCCTTTCAAAGGTGGCTAGATTAGAGTGTGAGAAGTATACCCAGATGGAGGATGTGTGAGCTTGAGTATGCAAACAGATCCCCCAGCTGCTATGCTTCCGTTTTATTAGTGAGTAAAGCCAGAGGCAGTAACTTCTGGTTGATCTTCTCCATAATGCTCTGGTGATTTCCTGCCCAGATGGCCCTGAGGAATTGTTGGGTGGGTTTTGAATCTTATCTGGACTTTTGACCCAACCAGCATTAGACCTCGCAGTGGTGATTGAGTGAAAATCCAAGGCCACTAGTTTCTTAGTGCCACCTACAATCAAGATGTCATCTATATAATGTAGAAGAAAAACTTGTGGTGAGACTTGGACATGCTACAAATTGAGTTCCTATCTGTCAATGACAAGTGGCAGGGCAGTTAAGGAAATCTGGGGGAGGACAGTGAGTGTCTTGCAAGGCATTCCACTGGAATGCAAATCGGTCTTGGTCATTCTCCTGCCAGGAAGTTGAGAAAAAGGCATTGGCCAAGTCCATGATTGCATACCAATCCCTGTTATGTGCCCTCACTGACTGGGAAATGGTGATAATATCCAGCACTTAACCACCACGTCACCGGTCATCCTGTCCTAGTTTGTGGCAGCCTCCATGCCCTGGAGGCCTTTATGACCAGACTGTTAAATTGTTACAAAGTAAGTCAAAAGCACTCTGCTTGTACCAGGTCTTGGATTATCTCCCTACCACTGTAGGGGACTGGGCGGTTATGGGCAGGCGGCAGGGTATAGCCCATGTGGCTCAGATATTGCCCTGGGGAGGTGCATATCCATCATGTTCAACATCCCAGGCTGCCAAAACATCAGTGTCTATAATACTTATAGCGATGGGACCTGTGACCATCAGTGCCTGAAAGGGTTCCACTCATAAACACATGCCTGTGGGTTACTGCTTCCTCCCCCAAACCACCTACTGTCTCTCCCAAGCTGTATGTTACAGGACAATTTCATGCAGGGTCTTGGAACCAAGTGGCTGAGTCCTTTATCTTAATGGTCAGATGCCTTTCTGAACCATTTTCCAGGAAAATCCCCCATGGTGGCTGCACCGTTGTCATGCTCCCAGTCTCCTCAGTTTATCATGGTCACATCATGCAGTCCTGTTGGGCACTGGGGAAAATGTGCTATTGTAGAGAAGGGATTGGCAACTTCCCCAAAATAGGCTTTCTGCTGGAGACATTTGAGTCTGCAAGGCCTTCTTATCAAACAGACACACTGACCAGGCAGCAGGGATCCCTGGCTTCTGCCCATACCTCTGTTTTATTGTCTTTATCTCACTTCCAGAGAATGAGCATATTTCCATGGTTTTGTCTTCAGAGATACCACTGATGTTCAGCCTTGTGTGAAAACGGGTCTTGTGTGAGTAGCTACTGAGAGTTGCTTCTTGTAGCACCATCCTGGGGCTTTCAGTTTGCATACACTGAGATACCAACCATTTGGGTCATCAACATATAAGCAATGAGGTAATCAGCAGCCAGGGGATAGACTCCCTGATCATTTTGGGTCCCACTTTCTATATCTTCACCATAAGCTGTTGACCCAATTCACCTGTTTATGGAGAGGTGTATTGAATTCCTTTTATCCTCGAAGGTCTAGAACATGGCCCAAATTTCCCTTATCCCATCACCCTCAGGATCTGGCAACAAAACCACAAGCCCTTGCTTTCCTCTAGGCCATATAAGTCTCTTTGGTAAACATGCTAACTGTGAGAAACTGTCCAACCGGAAGATCCAGCTACCAGTCCCAGATGAGGATCCGCATCACCTGGTAGATAGCAGACAACATGCAAAGTCCACCACCAGAAGTAGGAGCCCATGGATCTCTGCCCACTGCATTTTCAATGAGTTCAAAATCTCTAAGGACTCAACACATAAATCTGGTCGGAACAACAGTTTACTCATGGAATGGAGACAGGTCCTTCCTGGTAGTCAGTGCAGGGTGATGGACCCATATAGGCTGCAAGTGAAGATCCTAGTTCTCAACCCCATTTCTTGTGTGGACAGATGTAGAAGTGAAGCTGTCCAGGTGCCCTTGTCCTCCACACTTAAGTGGTGCAAGGAAGTTCTTCATTATGTCCCCACAAAAGAGAACTATTTTTCCTAATTAGGAAAAAGAGTGTGGGGCTAAGGGATGACTGGGCATCTGACCTTTAGAGAAGGACTGTTTCACTCCTGGGGCACTGACTGGGCAGTGGTGGGGAATAGCAGGCAGGGTGCAGGATGGCTGCTTCTGCAACATGCATTTTTACCATTGGCTCTCCTCTCTGTACATCTTCCAGGGGGCAAGGGTTTTGCTCACAGCTGTGTCTCCATCCCTCAGCTGGCTCACAGTGGACACCCAATTGAAATCATTGATGAAGCCAAGAATAAATGAATGTCACTGGTCGTTTTTAGGTTTGAAGCTCCTAATCTATGAAATGAGGGCTTCAGAGAGATGACCCCTAGGGTTTCCTCCTACTCTAACATTCTGTGACTGTCTTGCTATTTAGGGATGTCCTACATCACCAGTTGTTGAGTTGGAGATGGAGGTAGGATTTGGTTGTTTTCTGCCCCATTTCCAGAAGTCCTTTTCTTTTCCTGGCCTCTTCCTCCCTGCTTGCCCCTGGGTGTGAGCCTTTCTGGGCGTGGCCACTGCTTATTCCTGGGTATGTGCTCCCATCATGCTTAGTGTATACTGGCTGCCTGAAGAATGGTGTTGGCCTTGTCTCTGTCATCAAACCCACCCACCTTCAGCCTTTTCCGAATACTCACAGGCTTAATAACTACCAGTTACTAAGATCATACAATTTTGTCATTATGAAAGCAATACTTTCTTCTTAAAAGAGAAATTGGAAAAGAAGAAGCTAATCACTCCTCCACACAGAGGCAACTTGTGCATTTCCTATTCTATTTTGTATATATGGTTATTGCAAAAAGCTGTATTTGTGCTGGTTATTTTTTTTAGCTTAACAAATAAGTATTTTGCATGTTGCCACATAACTTATTTTAGAAAGGAGCCAAATATTAAGGATTGACTTACGGGATCGAAATTCAACTGGATGTGTTCACATGAAGTAGCCCATTTACCACAGCACACTAATGAGATTTTTGCAGTTGAGGGAACTAAGTCTTAAAATGTTTTTTTTTTTTTTCATTTGCTCGGACCATATAGCTCATAATATGGACCAGAGTCAAAATTCATCTGACTTGGGACTGACTTCAAAAACCTGTGTTCTTTTGAATTATGGATTTTAATTTTATCACACATCCCATCTAATTATACCATATTGTGAACTAAGCATCAGAGGAGGGGCGCAAACTGGAGCTGCCTGCCACCCAAGACAGAAGTCCTTTCTCCAGGCTGCTTTGTCTTCAAGGCCCATGTGAGCGCACAGACACATGGGTAGAAAGGCAATTGCATTCCCTCCTGGCATAGGTTTCCACCCATGGGCCTCATCTCTAATCTTGGGTACATATAATTGATTCCAGGTGTCACATGTGTCCCTGTGTGTGTTGTCTTGAAGGAGCCCCACAGCAGTGTGCTTGAAAGGCTGGGCTCTTGAGTTGTGCCCTTGAATGAATCTGTGATTTGATTGCAAACCCCAGGCTTTTCTGCTCTGGCTGCATGAAAGGCCTCTTCTCAGGATGGGGGCCCTTTTGAGGTCAGGCCTTTGTGCTTGCTCACGTGCGGTCTTCCGGAATCAGCTGCAAGGGCCAGAGAGCAGCACTGCTCACAGGCTCAAGGTGGAATTTTTAACACAGGTGCTTTATTTTAGAAGTTTATACTCTTCATTGTAAATAGCTAATAAAAAGAGACCTACAGGCCATTTATAAATGCATTTCCAGAAACCAAATTCAGAGGGTTTAGTAAATGGCAGAAACCTGGTCAATAGTTGTTTTAAATGCATTTATTTCTGTTGGGAGACAAACTTTCTCCAAAATAGCTTTGTTGTCAATAGACTCTTTGTTCCCTGATATACAACTTACAAATAAATGCATGCATAGGACTTGCTAATGTGAGAGAGTTTTGAAATTTGTACTAAATTTGCAATCTATAATGTATCATCTAGTCATCTTTGACAAATTCAATTTTAATCTCATTAAGTGCTACCTTTTGCGATTCTGTGTAGTTATCTCTAAGCTAATTCTTCCCCAGTTGGTTCTAAGAGGAGAAAAACAAAATTCGGAAGGGTACTGATCAAGTGTGTGTGTGTGTGTGTGTGTATGTGTGTGTGTGTGAGAGAGAGAGAGAGAGAGAGAGAGAGAGAGAGAGAGAGAGAGAGAGAGAGAGCATGTGTGTATGTGTGCTTGTGTGTAAATATCTTTTTTAGAGAAGCAAACCCCAAAATAATTTTCACAGTTGGCTAAGTACCAGAGTTAGAGAGGCAACTGACACCCACATTATACAGCATCTCGTTCCATGCCAATTCTAGGAAGCTTATTGTTGCTTAGAAAAGGTTTAAATGTTTGGAAGGTTATTTCTTCTTTTCACTCCCTTGGTTTGGATGATTGGGAATTGCAGTCTTTGTCAATAACCCTTTCGTGAGATTTTTTTTTTCTCCCAAGTCTGGCAAATCTATGGGCTTCAGAAATGGCAGTTTGCATACAAATCCTAGTAATGATCCTAACATTATTTACCCACTGTGAGTGTCAGTTCTAAGTGCTTGAAAAAATACATCTTATTTAATCTTTACAATAGCTTGTGAAGTTGATACTTTGAATTATTTGATAAAAAACATAAAAACCTAGAATGATTCATTAACTTGGTCAGGATGACAGAGCCAAGATGCAATAGAGGAGGGATTCAAAATAGGTTCTTCCCACTTGGGAGCCCTTGCAATTTGTGTTTTCTATCTCCTGCTCTACTTCGTTGCTTCTGTGTGCAGAGAAGAGGTAACCACTAGGCTAAATGACTACTTGGCAAAGAATTCCATGGTATGGGTCCTTTATGTTTTATTATATCTGTCTGGGAGGCCTGAGTATTTTCAGAGATTTTTTTTCCCTTTTTTCAGTCACTGTCAGCCATTAACTGCTACGCAGATCTGATGTTTGGGGGAGTTCTGGGGATCCAGTGGTGAGTTTCACATAGATGTGACTTGCTCTAAATAAACATTCCACAGTCAAGGTGTGTTGATAGAAAAACATTTCTGAGAAGCAGGTGATACAACAGATGGCAATCAAGAAGTGTGAAATAGATGGAGATGATATTCAAACAAATGCAAAGAAGCTTCTAGTAGAATCTCACTCTCACTCACCTCCATCAGCTCCAAGGAGATTTTGATTTAATAGTTCTTAGTCTTTAATAGTGTCATCTTCAATATTTGAGCAAAAGGCTTTTCTGGCTTTCCTTCTCACTAAGTTGTAGCTATGCCTCCAAGGAGAACTAGTTTGTGTGTGAGCTGCCATGGGTTCAAGATGCTGGTTCTCTAGTAACAAAAATGGCATGGTATTGGCACCAAAATAGACATGTAGACCAATGGTACAGAATATAACACACAGAGACAAATCCACATAGTAGACAAAGAAGCTGAAAACATACATTGGAGAAAAGACAGCCTCTTCAACAAATGGTGCTGGGAAAACTGGAAATCCATATGCAACAAAATGAAACTAAACCCCTATCTCTCACCATGCAGAAAACTCAACTCAAAGTGGATCAAGGACCTAGGAATTAAACCAGAGACCCTGTGCCTAACAGAGGAAAAAATAGGCCCAAATCTTCATCACATCAGATTAGGCCCTGACTTCCTTAACAAGACTCCTAAAGTGCAAGAAATAAAATCAAAAGTTAATAAATGGGATGGATTCAAACTAAAAAGCTTTTTCTCAGCAAAAGAACCAATCAGTGAGGTGAATAGAGAGCCTACATCTTAGGAGCAAATTTTTGCCTCAGGCCATGTGAGGCACTAATCTCCAGGATATATAAAGAACTCAAAAAACTTAATACCAAAAAACCAAACAACCCAATGAATAAATGGGCTAAGGAGCTGAACAGACATTTCTCAGAAGAAGATATACAATCCATCAACAAATATATGAAAAAATGTTCATCATCTCTAGCAATTAGAGATTGCTACTCTAAGATTTCATCTCATGCCAGTCAGAATGGCAATTATCAAGAATACAAACAACAGTAAGTGTTGGCGAGGATGTGGGGGAAAAGGCACACTTACACATTGCTGTTTGGACTGCAAATTGGTGCAACCACTCTGGAAAGCAGTATGGAGATTCCTTAGAAAACTTGGAATGGAACCACCATTTGAACCACCAGCTATCCATCCTCGTTCTGTACCCAAAGGACTTAAAATCAATATACTATGGTGTAACACAGCCACAGCAATGTTTATAGCAGCTCAATTCACAATAGCTAAACTGTGGAACCAACGTAGATGCCCTTCAATAGATGAATGGATAAAGAAACTGTGAGATATATATATATATATATATATATATATATATACGCG
>NW_026000068.1:23407873-23415808 GCF_001458135.2 Marmota marmota marmota
AAAAAAAAAAAAAAAAAATATATATATATATATATATTTTCACAATGGAATATTACTCAGCATTAAAACAGAATAAAATTATGGCATTTACAGGTAAATGGGTGAAGTTGGAATGCTAAGTGAAGTAAACCAATCCCCAAAAACAAAAGGCCGAATGTTGTTCTCTCTGATAAGTGGATGCTGATCCATAAAGGATAGTGGGGAAGGGGAAAAATGGAGGAACTTTGGGTAAAAGGGAGGGAAGAGAGGGGAGGGTGTACAAGGGTAGAAAAGATGGTGGAATGAGATAGACATCATTACCCTGGATACATGTATGACTACACATGGTGCGACGATACATTGTATACAACCAGAGAAATGAAAAGTTGTACTACAATTGTGTACAATGAATTGAAATGCATTCTGCTATCATATATACTTAATTAAAATAAATAAATAAGAAAGATGTTGGTTCTCTAGGTTGGAAATCTTTTTGTTTTAAATTTTATTTGTTCTTAGAGATACTTGGCAGTACAGTGTATTTTGACATACATACATGGAGTATAACTTATTCTAGTTGGATCTCATTTTTATGGTTGAACATGTTGTGGAGTTACACTGGTTGTGTATTTGTATATGAACACAGGAAAGTTATGTCTAATTCATTCTACTGTCTTTTCTATTCCCATCCCTCTTCCCTTTCTTTCATTCCCCTTTGTCTAATCCAATGAGCTTCTATTCTTCCTTATTCCCCAACCCCCCCATATCAGAGAGGACATTTGGTGTTTGGTTTTCTTGGGGGATTGGCTTATTTCACTTAGCACAATAGTCTCCGGTTCCATCCATTTACCAGCAAATGCCATATTTTATTCTTCTTTGTGGCTGAGTAACAGTCAATTGTGTATATACATCACATTTTCTTTATCCACTCATCTATTGAAGGGCACCTAGGTTGGTTCCATAGCTTAGCTATTGTGAAGTGAGCTGCTATAAACACTGATATGGCTGTGTCCCTATAGTATGCTGATTTTAAGTCCTTTGGGTATAGACTGAGGAGTGGGATAACTGGGACAAATGGTCCATTCTAAGTTTTCTAAGGAAACTCCATACTGCTTTCCAGAGTGGTTGCACCTATTTGCAGTCCCACTAGGCTGAAAATCTTTTCAAGGAATTCAGTCCCTTATCTGAAGCCAAGATGCTTCTCTGGCTGAGCAGAGAATGTCTATTTGCATATAAGTTTTCTTGCTTTCAGCCATGGCTCTGAATTCACTGGTGCCCTAAGAAAGCTTTCCCTAAATCCTTGATCAAAATACTCCTTGCCAAACCACTGTCATGGCCCAGGTGACTTAGGGTCTTATTCTAGACGTTGCTGTATAACTGTGAGAACAAACCTTCATTCTTTTGTGGCAAAACTTCACTCTACATTCAGGCATATGTTAAGCAGTATCTCCATTCACCTAATCCAGTTTGTCCCATCATCTCAGAGGTGAAACACCTATAAAAACTAAAATACAGCATATAATATGTAATATAATAATATACAATAATAATAATGTAATTGTAACAATATTAGTATAATAATGTATACAAACTTGAGATTATTATTTCTAACCTTTTTTAGTGTACTGGTGTCAATTTTGTTGAAATATTTGCAGAACTTGAAACTTGATATGTTAAACATATGCCATGCTGGGAATATAGAGTAAAACATGTGGTCTTTGTTCTCAAAGATCTTAAGTCTAGTGAAGAAGTCCATATTCTGAAGTCTCAGAATTTCAAAAAAGGCTGGTTGAAAAGATGTCACCTTTCCTTAAACATGAGAAAAGATAAAATTGGTTCCAGAAGGACTTATGGAAGGAAGATCTCTGGATCTTTAGAAAGAAAGGTCATTGAACCCCTAGTGCTTTAGTGACAGAGTGATGTGTCCCCTGCAAGCTTCTTCCTGAGGACACAAGGTGGGGTGCTTCCCAAGGACAATATTGATATTGCTTGCCTGAGCCTGGTGAGGTTGAGAGGAGCCAGGAAATTCAAACAAATGCATGATTCAAGACCAATATTTAAAAGAGGCTGCATTTGCCTCAGGATCAGAGCTGATGCTTAGATCCTTGTGTGTCACAGCTGTCCTAACAGTCTTCGTGGGCACCTCCCCAAACTGGTTGTTATGTGCAATTCCAGACAGCCTTCTAAGTAGAATTCTGACTGCCCAGCTTAGCAGATATTCAGTAGCTTCTCTCTCAAACGGGGAGAAGTGAAGCCTCTGGAGTGTTCTTCTACTTGTGCCGTTGTTGTCACGTTTCTTCAGGCCTCGGCTTGTTCTTTGGTGTCGTATAGTGGATTTTTCTATCCACCAACCACAATGAAAAGGACTACCAGCTAAGTAGACCCCCGCTCCTTGCCCTCCCCTATAAATGCATCAGCATGAGGAGGCAGAGCTTTGTAAAGGCAGCCAAAAACAGTTTGTGAAGATTTCATTTCTTCCTTTTTTTCCCCTCATGAAGATAAAGTTTTGATACATACACATGCAAATGCACGTATACACAGAGAGTCGCACGCATATATATGCACACTTATGTAAAAACCCACACAAAGGACACTCACACACATCACACCTCTTAGACTCATATATGTAGCACCTACATGCTCTTACATATGTGTGCGTGTGCGTGTGTGTGTATACACACACGCACACACAAATAGGTGCACATATAAACACACACACTCTCACACTTGTACTGTTTCCTGAAAAGAGTTGCTCATTCAGTGACAGTGGCTTCCGTTCCTCTGCAGCTTTGCTCCTTGACCTTCATTCCTGTAGGAAGCCAGGCTGAAAGTTGTCTTGATAGCCTTATCCTGCCGGTATAGATTCTGAGAGACAGAGAGAGATATTAAAGAAAAATTGCCTCTACGAAAATCAAATTTTTTCCCAAGTAAATATGTGTCTAGTGCCAGGTTTCTGGGCTCAGAGTGGATTTGGATTTACCGAATGAGAATCTAGGGCCTGAGTTCTAGTTCTTGTTTTGCCACCACCCAGATAGACAAATCACTTACCTTTTGAACCTCAGATTTCTAACCCGTAAAATGATGCTCTCTCACATTTTAGCTCTGAAATCCTGTGCATGTCTCTTTCCCTGAGACCGCAGAACAGGGAAAGACTAACCCACGAATAAGATCTAATCCTCACCCATCCTCACCTCCTCTAACTCAGGAAGAATAAAATCAATTCTAATACCCAAACGACAGAACCTCTTTATCCTCACTGTTTTGCTAAGTGCTCATCTTAGATGTAGCTATCAATCATTGCTTGATTCATATGGTGCCTCTCACTGTGAAATTTAGGCTCTTGAACAATACAATTAGTCTAATTTTGGTTCTCTGACTTCAGAAGCGGATGCTTCCCCTGCCTGTCTCTTGTATCAACTTTTATTGATTTTGATAGTGAAAGAGATTAATCCGATGCTCTGAGAAAGTAGATATCGAGATCTCTTGAGCACAGAGTAGTTTTGCATTTTGCCTGTTTGGTGTTTTCAAGGTATGTCATTAACACTGTGGGTGAGTCACCGCCCCCCTTTTTGGCTGCCCTTGTAGTGCCTCTGAAGGATGGCAGGTCTTTCTTTTGCCAGGTAAGGGACAAGAAAAGGGGTGAGTCCAAAGCCCACCTGGGGCCTGATGGGACTCCGGCTGTTGTCTGCCGCCCCTGCTAACCAGATGACTCCTGCTTACCTTTCTGTCTCCATCTTGAGCTATTCCCATTGACCCTTGAACTTCTTTTAGCAAAGTGTTTATCATAATATATTAAAATTGCCTGCTTATTTCTGTCTCCTACTGAATGGTAAAACCTTCAAAGATGGACTTTCTCTTCTTTCTTGTGTAGTTGGTAATTTGCCTACCTTAGGTATTCAATGAATATTTCTTGAAATTATTAATGACTTTAGTTTACCTGGGTGGAAGCAGGATGGATGGAGAATATTTTGGGGTATCCTCTTGGAGGCTTGGTTTCCATGCCCCCTTCTGGGGTGTTCTGGGTAGCTCCTTCTACTGAGCAGGCACCAGGGTGCTTAGCAGTTTCCTTTGGGACAGGTCTGGAGTGTGTTCCTTTTGGTCACTGTGGTTTATTTCACAATGCTGAATTGCAATACTCTGCATATCCAGGGGTTTTTATAGGGAAGACTGCTGCAGTCTGGCTGGGCACGATTCAGGAGCCACTTGTCAAAAGAAACGAACTTTATTTTTAGAACCACACACGCCAAACAAAAAAGCTCCTCAGGAAAACCTTCAGAGCCCAACTGCCACCACCGGCTTCCCACAAGCCTCTCCCCACACCCCAAGCCTCTCCACCTCCCACAATCCTCCTGCTCTTGAGGCTGATTGGCTGGGTTGCGTGGGCAGAGCCAAAAAAGTCCCCCAATGAGCAGCTCCGTGGTCTGAAAGGGCAGGGAAACAGCCCAATGAGCATCACCAAAGAGGAGCCAATCAGCTAGATGTTGCTGGGGCCGCTGTGAGCCAATCATCAGCTGGCAGTCTGAAAGTTTGCTGGGGCCCCTTCCGCTGTGGCTCTCAACATCTCCCCCTCTCTGTTTAAACAACAAGCATGTGGCTTAGGGACCGTGCCTGCCTTAGGTTGTCCAATAGTACATATGGTCCTTACCCGTTAGGTTGGTACCATTGCAATTGGAGAAGACTAGTTCTAAGGGCTGACTGTGTTCCCAGAGTAGAGAGGTTTCCTCTTGTCTGTAACCCAGAAAAGAAATGAGTTTAGATGTCCATCTGCCCAGGGTCATGCTGAGAAATGGCCTCAGAAACTGGAATGCCCAACTCAGAGAGTCTAATATTCCTCCCTGACAACCCATAAAGCAAACTGCCCTTCCTAGAAGCCACAGGCTCCTGTGATGGTTCTCCTCAAGTGATTTGAACTCCTAGAGAATCCAGGCCAGAGGAAAGCATGCATTTAAAAGGAATTGTGAAAGACTAAAGCTTATTTTTTTTTTATACAGATGGTCAGCATCATGTTTACTTGTGGCAAAAATAAAATAAAATAAAATCACAGGGGGACTTTTGTCTTTTAAAGCATTTGTTAAAACCTTTGTTTTATACCCAGATTTAAAACAATGTTTCAGGAGGATATTAAACATCCAGCCTCTCCTGTCTAGAAAAGAAAGGAAGAAGAAAAACGGATCAAGCAAGAGACTTTGTCATAATAGGAACTTTGTTTATTTTCAGTACCAGGGATTGAACCCAGGGACACCTAACCACTGAGCAACATCTCCAGCCCTTTTTGTTATTTATTTCTTTGAGACAGAGTATTGCTAAATTGTTGAGGCTCCCTTTGAACTTGCTGTCCTTCTACCTCAGTCTCCCCAGCCACTAGGATTATAGGTGAGGGCTACTGTATCTGGAGGGACTTTATTTATTTGCATTGGGGACTGACCCAGAGGCACTTGGTTACCACTGAACTACATCCCCAGTCCTTTTATTTTCATTTTGAGACAGGGTCTTGCTAAGTTGAGGAGGCTAGCCTTGAACTTGCCATCCTCCTGCCTCAGATTCCTGAGTCACTGGGATTGCAGGAGCGCGCCATCACACTTGGTTTACAATAGGGACTTTATTTAGTATGTGCTTCCGTCTCTTCACAGTAACCCAGATTTAAGAATAGGGAAAGTAAAAATCAGGAGTCTGTTCCCCTGCCCTTTTCCAGGCCACAACTAAGCTCTGGAGTTGATACCAAACCAAGATTCCTGCCTGGGTCTTAGGCCTTCTCCATATGGGGCTTGACCCTCACATGAAGACCCTCCAAAGTGAGACCTATGCTTGTCAATACCTGATCAAGGGCTAAAGATTCACATCCAAAGGGCAACAGAAGCTGGCTGAGAGGGAGGGAGGAGAGCCTGGGCCTTGGAAAATGGAACATTGGTCAGGAAGTGGATATCCCAGCTATGGCAGGTCTCCCCAAGTGCAAAGATGTGGAGATGGGAGAGGAGGCTGGGAAGGGTGGAGGAATTCCATCTTTGTTGGGATAGAGTCAAGGAGGAGTGAAATTATTGAGGAATGGGCTAAGCTGTTATAACAGAGAGATTAAAAACACCTGTCGTTTAATTCAAATAGACCTATGTTTCTCTTTCACATGACAGTGCAGGGGTAGGGGGGGTCTGGACAGAGTAGTGGGCTCGGCTCCAGCTGTCTTCCAGGAACCCAGGCCACTTTCATCTTGACTGTACCATCTCCTAGGATGCTGTCCACGTCCTTGTCGTCACAGCTGGCTTGCCGCGGCTGCCAATGACCAGAGAGAAGAGGAGGGAGCACATCCTTCTTTTGACAATGAAATGTGAAGATTCAGACGACACCATCAGCCTGCACCCAGAACTGAGGTGTCAGGACACCTCTAGCTGCATGAGGGACAGAAGTGTGGCCCCGAACTAGGTGAAGTGGGAGGATTTGTTTTTGGAGGAAACACGTGACATCTATCTCTGCCATTGTGAGATGTGTAAGATGGGAATAAATACTGTGAAAGACCTTTGACCCCTCAAGTGAGAACCAAACAGTCTAAAGACATTGAAGGATCACGTTTTTGGACAATGTCTGCCAGTGAGTGGTGGCCAGCCTTGGCTATCTGGTGACAGCAATAAGCAGAGCTTGCTGGTGGAGGCCGGGCTACCCTGTCTGGAATGCCTGCCTCCTTTTCTTTTGCATCTGCTTCAGGATCACATTGCTGTGAGCCACATCGGGTCAATTCACATGGAGGATTAGATCTGGGTACACCCTGTCTTTTACTTCTTTGACTTTGTTCTGCTTGAAAATGTTGGCCTGCAGCCAGAGCAAGGAGAGGGCAAAAGAGGGATTACTTTCTTATCACAAGGAAATTAGATGCCTAAGCTAGTGATATTGTGACTTTTTTTTTCTTTTAAAACAATTTTTAGGAAAATTGAACTCATCCCGTTTTACCCTTATGGCAGGCTTTTTGGGCAGTGGGAAGGAACCTATTTTTGCACTTAATGAAATGGATCTTGGCAGTAAAGGGTTTAAAACTAACTTCGGATTTATTTAAAAAGTAATCTCCTTACCACTAGCTTGTCGTCTGTCCTTAAAGGGAAGAGAATTTTTATAGTGCTTATAGAACATGCAATTCTTTCCAGCTATCTGACAGTCCCATTAACAAACTCATTTGTCAAAGCATTGCTAGGTGATTGCAAGGGTGCTTGTCCAGGACCTAAAATAGACCTTCTACCAAGGGATGTGTGTGTATGTGTGAGTCCATTTGTTCACGTGTATATTTGAAATGAAGTGTTTAGGGCATATGACAGTATAGAGAGACTAAATGTACTCATCTATCTTCAAGTGGACCCCTGTGAAAAAAAGTGTGTTCTGGATGAGGACTTAAAACATTGGGGAAAAAAAAATCATCCAACAGTTCCTTTGGAATATAGTACCAAATGCTATGTGATTATTATTTTTGCTTCCATATGTTCTATGAATATTTTTCAAACAATTCAATAAATTACTCTTCAGCCCACTCCCATGCTGAGAGAAAAACTTTTGGAAAGAAAAATTACTGCTTAATAGCAGTGTGGGGTCTTTGAAAAGAAATCAAGACTCTTTCCCACTGACAAGTATGAGAATGTCTGTGTACAGGCTCAGGCGCCGCTTGTGTCTGGAGATGCAAGCTGAGGATCTGATGGTAGGGCGAGGACTATGGCTACTGAGAGGCAGCTTGGAGTGAGGTGAGGTGAATGCTGGGCTTCCAGATTCAAATTCTGCATGACCACATCTTGCATGGCTGCTGTGGACCTGTCTCTAGCCTTCCTGGGTCTCACTCTTCTCATCTGTGCAATGGTGAAATACCACCTCAGTACAGTTGGGCTGGGGATTTGGCTCAGTGGTAGAGTGTGTGCTTAGCATGCACAAAGCCTGAGAGAGAGAGAGAGAGAGAGAGAGAGAGAGAGAGAGAGAGAGAGAGAGAGAGAG
>NW_026000068.1:23415830-23428848 GCF_001458135.2 Marmota marmota marmota
GAGAGAGAGAGAGAGAGAGAGAGAGAGAGAGAGAGAGGAGAGGGAGATTGATTCATTGTTGATCATCCCTGGAAAGTGCTCAGAGTAGCATCCGGCACATGGAAATGCTCAGTAATTGAGCCAGGCTCTCAAACTTCTGAGCCTTCATTTCCCCCTCTTCACCACTTAGAAACATGGGCTTGGGAATAGCAGAAGACTCTGGCACAGAAGGAGAGGATGGGGAAGCATGTTCTTTGGCCTCAGTAATAAGAGGAAAGTCAAGGCGCAAGGTCAGGAATGCCTGCTCAGAGGCCGAGGAAAGGGAAAAGAGGAGGAAGCAACCAGAACATCAAATGTCGCAGGAGCAAGAAAACTTTCTTTCCAAACAACTGATTAACAAAACAGATGCTAACCTCTTGAGGTCAGGGACTACATCTTTTTTATTTTTACATTTATAGCCCCTGGCTCCTAATAGAAGCTCAATAAATGTTGGAGAGTGTTGGCCCATTCCTTGTTCATTCATTTGCTAATTATTCAACAAGCACCTAGCACAGACCGGTCACTGCTCCAAGAGCTCACAGTCAGTACTGAAGGGAACAGCTATGGGGCAATCCGTTTGCCCTGGTTCCATCTGGTAGGGGGGATGGACAGTGAGCCAGCTCATGGTGACTTCTGATTTTCATCTCTTCTTTTAATAAATACCATCCCACCTTATTATTTATTTATTTTATTTTTATTTTTAATTTTTGGTACCAGGGATTGATTCCAGGGGCACTTAACCACCAAGCCACATCCCCAACCCTTTTTTATAATTTATTTAGATAATGTATTACTGAGTTCTTAGGGCCTCACTAAGTTGCTGAGGCTGGAATTGAACTCGTGATCCTCCTGCCTCAGCTTCTTGAGGTTACAGGCATGCACGGCTATGCCTGGCTTTCCCACCTCATTTTTTTAGAGTAACCTACTGAATAGTTCCTGGTATCTTCCTTTCTCAAAGTTCTGACCTTGATGTGAATTGTGTCCCAGAACCTGGCAGTTTCTATAAATTTCTCAAATGTTGGTTACCAGAAAAAGGTTTGAAATCACCTTGACAAGAGGTGTCATTTGGGAGAAATGGCTCTTTTCTTGCAGTCAGAATATGTCCTGAATTTGTACTTTAGATCTGTGACAAGTTGGGTGGCCTTGGGCATCTTTTGAATTTCCAGTTCCTATTGCAAAATGAGAAGATTGCCTCTATTGCTGTGGCTTGTTCATAACTAGCTTGGTCCTAAGAATTAGCTGGACAATATTGAAAACCCAAATCCTAAACCTCAACCCAGACTCACCTGTGAATCCTCCACTTTATTACTAGTAGTGCAGAAGAGATAGTTGCTCACCAACTGGACATTGTCATTCCAATTTCCTGTTTCTCCCTACCATTATGCCTCTACATTTTGCACATGTGATTTCAGAAACTGGGCCTTTGAGTCTTCCTAGATGGCAGGGGTGGTGGTGCTTTTCTGGAGAGTCCAGGAGGAATCACTGTGCAAACCAAAAAAAAAAAAAAAAAAAGTTGGTCCCTTTAACCCAGCTTAATTCACCAAACCATGCGGACATCCTGAAGTCCTGGAAGATGATCTGTTGCCTGACTGCTCAAAGTGTGGGGCATGGATAAATGGCTTGCCCTTGTCAGAAGAGTGAACTCCCAGGCCCCATCCTGACCCAGTATCAGCATCTAAATCTGAACAAGTTCTCGGTGTGCTATCTGTGCACCTTGTGAGATGCTCCACTCTGTTGAAATACCTCCACGCCAAAAGACTATTTAGGTGTGTAGCTTTTTCAGTTATGTTTTTAATTAGTGACTTGAAACTCACTTCTGATTCAGTATTGCACAGCTATTTAAATTGGCATATGCATTAATGTTGTGATAATGACATCACAAAACAGCATTTATGAATTAGAAAGTAAATTCTTTTATGTTTTGAAAAATTAGATAAATATGAATTTACATGTCAGTTCTATATAGGCTTTAAAATTTGAAGGGGGAGAGTATTGAACCCAGGGGTGCTTAACTGCAGGGCCACATCCTCAGCCCTTTTTTATACTTTATTTAGAGTTAGGGTATCACTAAGTTTCTTAGGGCATCACTAAGTTGCTGAGGCTGACTTTGAACTCATGATCCTCCTGCCTCAGCCTCCTGAGCTGCTGGGATTACAGGTGTGCGCCACTGCACCTGTCTGGCTTTAAAACTTTAGCATGTATAAGTCATTATCTATTTCTCAATGGATTTTACTGAGCAGTGGAATATTATATTTTTAAGACATGGACTTACAAGTGGTTAGTTTACAAATGTTCTCTCTGGTTAAGAGGTGACATTGATAATCTGGACCTGTATGTAAGACAGCTTGGCAAATAAACAAAAATGACTTATTAATTCTTTATTTTTTAAAATTTACAGTCATCTAAAAGGCATAAAGGCAATTTAATAAATACAGACTACCTGCTAAATAGCCAAGGAAAAGAGGTGCCTGAATTATGAACGTCTGTGTGAGTGGACAAAATGTACTTTTCAAGATTAATGACTTAAGTTGTTCTTTACATTCTTACCCTGATTAAACAAGGCTTGATTCTGAGCAACACCTTCTCTGTGTCTTTGCTTTGTCAGAATTCACTGTCCTTCTCCATCCCTTCAGGATTGATTGCAGGGTGATCTAGATGGAGCCTGTCTAAAGCCTTAACTTCTCCCTTTTTTATTTTTTTTTTATAAAAGGAAGATTATCCCTTTCTTAATTCCTTGTTTTCATTGCTGTCAGGTGGGAGGCGCTCAGAAGAGAGTTAGCATTCACTGTGCCTTCCCTGAAGGTGGCTCAACTTTTGATTGAGATGTTCTTGAGGATTCTGTGTTAGTGGCTCTTGGCACCCTCCCATCCTCTCTGACTTTGACAGTTCCTCCCTCCTCCTGCCCGCCTGCCCGCACTCCTGTCCACCCTCCCCATCCAGCACCTGCCAAAGCCTGCCATTTAGTTCTCTCTCTCATCCACCCTCCCCTCTTTCCAGTTTTCGGGATTTGAATGACTTTTCCTCTTGATCAGCATTTCACAGGGTTCATGCTGCTAAGTTTTAATAAATACTCTGCCTCCTCCGGTCCCTAAACAAATTAAGTGGTCAGGAAAGAGTGGAAAAAGTAGGTTCAGACAGAGTTAAACATGGTTGTTTGCTGGTTTATCTATAGGTCAGATCAGAACCTTCAAAATGCTGCCAGGAAGGTGGCTGACTCATTTCTAAATTTATTCCCAGTAGAATTGTCTTGCAAGACCAGTGTTCGGTGAAATGTACTTTCTGGCCCCCCTTTTTGAGTACCTCTCTGTCCCATAGTGTGTCTAACACTTCCACCTGCTGCTTCCAATTTAGCATCCTCAAAGGCACCCCCAAATTAAACACCACCACCAACAGCTGACTTCTACTGATCACTCACTCTCACTGCCAAGCCCCTTAAGGGTATTTTCTCAGAAAAGCTCCTTTGGCTCTTTGGTGTCCATGAAGTCAAGTTCAAATGCCTGAATCTGCTATTCAATTGCCTGTTCTTGAGACTAGCAACTTGCAAGCTTCCTTCCGCCTTCTCCAGAACTCCTTTTCCTCCTCTGTGCTTTTTCTTTGTTGGGGTAAACATTATAGCATCCCTCCTAATAGACCCATTTACTTATTTATTTTGTTTTCTGTCTGTCTCACCTCAGCTAGAACATATGCTCCTTGAGACTGGATGTCTGTTTTGTTTGTGTTGTATCCCAGGCACCTACAACAACGTCTGCTGAATAGGTGCTCAGCAGATGTTTCCAATGCAGGTAGAGTGAATGTGTGGGCCTTTTCCTTTCTATCTCCTGCTGGTGCTCATGCATCCTGTATTCCTTGCTCTGTCCTTGCCTCGTTCTTAGTCCTCAGCCTTCATCCGTCATCATCTGTCTCTACTTGGCAGAGTCTAACTTTCTAAGCAGCATCTCTTCCAGAAAAAGTCTTCTCTAATCTCTTTGTATGGTTTCCTCTCTTTGGAGGATTGTCATTTATACCTGCCTTATCAGGAAGCACATTCTGCCGTGTAGCAAAGTTACTTCTTAGTTGAAAAAGGATAATGGAGTATTCATGTTTGCCTCTTACATCACTGTGGAACATGCTCAGTAAATTTATAATGAATGGAACAAACCCAACATTGTGCCTCCAGTCGAGTGGCCCCCAGTGGTGTCTGCCCCATTGGACCACTGCAGTGGCCATATGATCTTCGTCCTCAGTTGAGCATTTAAGATGAAAGCCTGAGATCCTCAGGAGGCTGTTAATGGGGATTTCTATTTCCCTGAGGTTTCTTTTTCCTAAAAGGTATTTCATTAATAACAAAGCTCTGTTGCAAATATGTCAGCTGCTGACCTTGGAAGAATAATCAGAGATAGAGTTTGGAGGGATTTGAGGTTCCTATTTTCCTTTTGGGTTTTGTTTTCATGTTTTATCTACTTTTTCCACTTTGGGGCAAATACATTGCTCATATTAGGGAAAATCTGTTTGTTTTTTCTCCCAGTATCTATCTTTCTTTTTTTTTTTTAAATTTGTTTCTCCTTCATTCTCTGAGAATTCATATACTCTCCACAATGAATAAACAAATGCTGGGAAATGGCAGTGCTATTTTTGCAAAGTAAGCCTGTGTGTGTATCAGGCTGCTGACTCTGGATTTCCATCCAGCCACAGGAAAATGTGTCATTCTTTTTCTTCAATGGCAAACCTCCTGTCCCCAGGCGCCTCAGCAGAGGCCAAGCAGAAACTTGTCTTCTCTCTCATCAGCCCTCCCCAACCACCCAGGTTTTATTCTCATATCACCACCTGAATTTTTTTCAGTTTGAATGGGGAATTAACTAAATGAGTGAAAATATGCATTTATTAGGGAGGCAGTTTAGATAAGGCTTGGGAATCCAGGAGACTGCACTGTAGCCTCAGTTTCTCCCACTCTCTAGTTGCAGGACCACAAGCACTCTACTACAGAGCTACACCCTCAGCCCCTTTTTAAATTTTATTTTGAGTCAGGGTCTTGTCAAGCTTCCCAGGCTGGTCTTGAACTTGCTACCCTTCTACCTCAGCCTCCTGAGTAGCTGGAATGACCACACTATCTGGTTTCTGTTAGTAATTCACTTTTCTAAGCCTCCGTTTCTTCATCTGTAAAATGGAAATAACAATACCTGCCTCATAGTGTTCTTGCTGGAATCAGGTCATATAATTAATGCAAAGTTTGGGAGATGGTATGTGATACCTGGCTGTCACTCTTTTAATGACAAAGGTACTGCTAATGTTGCTGTTTTTTGTGGTATGTGGGGTCCTGAGTTTCAAATCATTTTCATTTCTGTGTGCTTGACACATAATCGTCAAATCATTTTTTGCTTGAAAGACAAATAGGCAGAGTCTGGCCATAACCAGCCATTCAACCAGGCGTGGTGAGCAGCCCTGTCTAGGCTCACATGTGAAGGCTGCTCGTGGAGTGCATTGTGAGAGAGTGTGTTCCGGGGAGCCTGAATTTCCTATTAATCTATAAGCACACCTGTAACAAAGGAGCGGCTCCCTGAGATATGATTGACAAGCAAAAATTGTATGTCTACATGGGGTCTGCCATGGTGTTTTAATGTATGCATGCGTTGTGAAGGAATTATCACAAAGAAGCTAATTAATATGTGCATTACCTCATAGTTATCCTTCAGGATCATCCCTGTTGGTGCAATTGAGAGGATTTTATTTTTTAAAATTGAATAATACTTTATTGTATGTGTAGATCAGTTTTTTTTTTTTTTTTTTTAGCCATTCGTTGTCCATTGTCCGTAGATACTTAGGTTGATTCCCTATCTTGACTGCTGTGAACAGTGCTGCCCTAAACATTCTGACTTCATTTTCTTAGGATGTGCACACCGAAGTGGATTGCTGGATAGTATGGCAGTTGCAGGAGTTGTTTGATGTATTGGGTGACATTTCCTGAGTGATATAGTGAGATTTTTAAGTACCAGGGATCTCCTAGGGTTGGGGGGGGTAGTTAATCTGAGTTTATTCTTCTAGGAGTGAAATCGTAGCAAAAATTGGGGTGACGTGGCTGTCCAGTCACTGTTAAACGGATTGCATGTCCTTCTCTGCACAAGGAGGAGGCTGGGTCAGATTATCTCTAAGATCTTAGAGCTCTGCAGATCCTATACCTTTATTTACAGTCCCCATTTAAGAGCCTCTTTATTAAAGTTTCCTGTAAGGGCATCTTCATGAATCACTGCCCTGGTGGGCTGGCTTTTACAATGAGTGTTGAATGCTTTGGTGTGAGAGGCATTCTTTCAAGTTAACTTTAACTTTCCTCTTTAACCTTTTCTCCTTTGTTCTTGCTTACTTTTCTTCTTAAATGGTGTCAAGTAAGGTCAATAGCAATAATCAGGTTCACTGGTCTTTTGCAGATTGGAAATCAACGAGTAGACTTGGTTTCCTTGAGGCTCAGTCTGGGTAGACTCTAGTTCCTCCTGTCTTCTACCTTTTTTATTATTTTCATCTCTTGCCTTGGTATTTCTTTGAAGTTTTACCATATTCTCCCCTTATCACAACCTTCCCCCCCATAACTTCAGGTTTTCTGTGGACAATTCCAGTTTCCTGCTGCACAGGGCCCAGTAGATTCCCTCCCTGTGAAGTGGCTTGTGTGTTGGCATGACGGGGATATCGCCCAGTGTGTGAGTCTGGAAGGTGATAAACAGGATCCACTCCCTGCTTGGGTCCCACCTCTGTGTCATCCAGACATGGCAACCAGAGTACCTTCCACAGGCACAGAGATTTCTCCAGGAATGGTCTAGTGGTGGACTATGTGCACCACAGATTAGGGACAGAGGTGGCTATTTCAGAAGATCCTTGCTGCTGTTGAGTTTTTTTCTGCCCAAACAGTGATAATCTGGAGCTCTGCCTTTTGTACCATCCTTGCTGACTCCTGCTCCAGTGCTCTTCCACTTGGCTACACACAGCAGAAATTTAAATTCGTGGTGACTCATGAGTCCTTCTGTACCTGATTCATGGAACAATATTTCCCTTCCCACCATGGATTCCTTTGTCTTTCTCTGAGTGAAAAATTGTCAAAGGGATTAACTCCTCTTTGAGAGCCAGAGAGAGCAAAAAATGGCTGAGTGTATAAATAAAGTCTCCCAGGAAGATCACATTTTTTGAAGGCATATATTATTCATGTCTGTTTGTCATTGTCACGTCTTAAGTGTTTACTTGGGCTTCTAGCTTTTTGCTTTTCCAAGGACACTGTTGATCCATTCTAGAAGAGTCCCACAGCCATTGCCTTAACAAGGGCTCATTCCTGTTCAGATGTGGAGAAAATATTTATCACAGAGAAGCAACTTTTAAACATGCCCCATCCGCTAGGTGATGAGGCATGTGACACCTGCCCTGTGCACATCACATTTGGGGATCTCCTTGAGATGAAGGGTCAGGGTTGTTTATGAGGCATTGCAGGTAAAGATGGACTCTTTTTTAGATTGTGAGATGCCCACGGGCCTTTGGCAAAGCTCAGAGTGAAGCATTTGTGTGACGCCTGTGGCTGTTGACTGTGGCCTCCTGACAGAAACAAATGACCCCTATAAACCACAGTCCTTTAATTTAGAAATAAACTGCTTGTGTATGATTCTCAACTTGTAAAACTACCTAGAACCCAAACAGGTCATTTGCAGAAAAGGCTCCAACAATACTTGTGCTAATTCTTTAATGCTTTTTGGCTGTTAAAATGTCTTTTTTTTTTTTTAACTTATTTATCTGGAGCTATGAGTTTAAATCCTATTGTGTGATCATTCATAAACTTTTAGAAAAAGGATATTCATGTTGGAAAAGGCTGTTCAAGTTTTATTTTAGAATTCCCAGAAGGGAATTGCTGGGTCTTAAGATATGCACATTTTTAAAGGTATTTGTACATCTGGTGTCCAGAAATGGGAAACCCATTTTTATACTCCCTGTAGTAGTGGTTTCTGATGTCTCTTTCCTCAGCTCTCCAGTAACAAATATGTCAGTGTGCGTTTTTTTTTTTTCATTTTGCCTTTCTGATAGGTGAAATGATATAATGTTTTTACTTTAATTAGCATTTCTTTGATTCTTTGAGAATATTTTTTTTTTGTGTGTGTGTGGCTACTGGCTGTTTTCAGATCATATGAAGCTGCCTGTTTTGGAAGCATACTCTTAATGTCCTGCCCCCAGCCCTTTCTTCTTTTGCTGCCACAGTCACCTAAACAAAGCCAGGTACTCCATTGCTCCTTTCTTTGGGCTCCTATGCACCTATGGCTTTCCAGAGAGTGCTTGTGAAACCCCGGAGAGAGGTGCTAGCCCAGAGATGCTTCAGCTCCTGGCCTCACCTGCGTGGGCATGTAAATTAGATCAATGGCTGCATCCAGTTAGCAAGCCTGTTTGGGGGAGGGAATGTCAATCGGGCATATTCAGTATTCCTTGTCCATTTCAATAGAACCTGGAATGAATTCAGGCAAAGGAGTGTTCACTTCTTATGTTCTGAAGTCAGAATTTTCTAGGTTTGCTGTTGATACAGTTTTTTTTTTCCCTGTGTCTCTAACTTTTAAATGGAAATTATATTTTGGATAAAGCATTCAACATGACTTTTGGAGTGACTTATTTTTGTCCTCTAATGTGTCCTCTAATGTGGTTAGTCTTCTTCTGCCTCAGGCAGAGCCTCTGAACCCTCCACTTTCTCATTTTCCTTTGTCTGAAATGATGCCGTTGCCTGCTGGGTTTTGATGGTGTCCAGAGGTGGGGTTCTCAGAAATGGGCAACTTTTCCTATTTCTGTGTGTTCATTAAGAACCTTCCCCCCTGGCTTACAGTTGGCTGGGTCCTTATGAATGGCACTGAGATGTCAGCCCTGGGGTCTGAAGTGAGGATGGCTCTCTTAGTGACAAGGATGAGCTATACACCCAGCCAAAGGCCGACTTATCAGGAGAGAAGTGAAACCAAACCTCCCCAGTCCACCTGAAAATGGGTCTATTCATTTCCTACAGGAATTTTCTTGTGCTTAAGTGAGTGGACCATTCCCTCTTGGAACACCACAAAGATTGTGAAGAGGAGAAAACAGAGCAGGAACCAACTACACGAATTTGAAGAGCCTGCCTTGACCAGGAATAGTGTTCCTGATCCAGCACAGATTTGCACCCTGAATGCAGGGCTCAGTCTTCTCCACAAGAGGGCACTCTCGTCACTCTCAAAGCAGCAGTACTGGGAAAAACTCTGGTTGTTTCTTGGTTGAAGTCCTTAGGAGCGCACTGCGTTTAAGATGCTATGTTGTGTCTCAACTTCCACTTTCCAGGTGTGCTGTGAACATGAGGACACTCTCCAATCCAGCCAGGCTGGGGAAGACGAATGTCTGGAAACTCCTGTTGTAAATTAAGCAGTCCCTGCTTATTTGTGTTTCATTAATGAAATGTGATTGTAACCCAGGGGCTTTTTGCACTTGCAGGAACATCCACATTTAGCATGCTGCCAGTGTCTGCTCTTCTCTTTCCCTCCTCCCACACTTCTGGTTTAAACGTGGCAGTAGCATGCTGGTACGGAGGTCTGACAGGAGATGAGCACTCCGCTTAGTGTGTTGTTCTTGCTCATTCTGGAGATTGCCGGAGTGCCCGTGGTTGGTGTGGTCAGTTTCCCAGGAGATTTCCCACTTAGACTGGAGTTTAGATTTAAGCCAAGATGCACTTGTCAGGAGTGCTCGAAGGAAACCATGACTTTGACTTGTAGGGTTTCTAAGTCATCTGGCAGTGCCTGGGGGGTCCGTTCCTTGGTGCTTGTCAGAAGTTCCTTCTGCATGTGAAGCATCTCTTGATTGAAATCTTTGTGGTGGAGGGGGTCAGTGCTTCCAGTTCTTTTACCTTGGAGGATGTGGGAGTGACCTCCCCTTAATTTGTGCGGATGGGGAGTGCCCTGTTCCCTAGAAAGGCTTCAGTGTTGATCCACAAAGCTACTGGCAGCACTGCTATTCCTGGTACAGAGTTTGTGATCCTTTGTCCTGTGGTGGCCTCACAGTGACGACTTCCTTCCCAGGCATTTGAACTTAGACTTTCATAGGAGAAAATAAAGGATTCACTTAGTAAGTCGTCTCTATCCCAGCCATGAATACCACCACCATCAGTACCAGCTAATCATGTACAGAAGTACTGTGTGCCAGGGATGGTTTATTTTTGCTTGTTTAATAAACTTTGTTTTAAAACCATTTTAGATTTACAGAAAATCTATGCAGACAGTACGGAGTTCCCCAGTTTTCTCCATTCATATCTTCCATTAGTGTAGCACATTGGTTACAATTAGTGAACCCTATTAAGTTTGTTAATAACACTCTAGATTCAAATGTCTACTCTTTACTCAGATTTACTTAGCTTATGACCCAATGTCCTTTATTCTGTCCTAGGATCACCTCCAAGTTACCATGCAAAGCATTTGTTGTCACGTCTCTTTAGGATCCTGTTGGCTGTGACGGTTTTTCAGGTTTTCCTTGTTTTTGAGTACCTTGATAGTTTTAAGAAACACCAGGTTAGGGATTTCTCTGTTGGAATCTGTCTGAGGTTTTTCTCATGATTAGACTGGGCAAATGAGTTTTTGAGGAGAGGTTCACAGAAATAAAATGCCATGCTTAGCACATCATAGTAGAGCACATGCCACCAACATGACATTTCATCGTCGGTGTCCCCCTATAAAGTTGCTATCTTCCCACCAGCCCCCTTGTATACTATACTCCCAGAAAAATGTGGCCACGTGTGGTCCAAACTCAGTGCATGGGGAGTTACCCCCACCTTCCAGTGGGCAGAGTATCTACACAAGTTCTTTTGGATTCCTCGGCACAGGAAATTTGTCTCCTCTCCCTCATTTATTGACATACTCAATTATTGTTTTTCTATAGGAATGGATTCATAGAGAATTACTCTATAATAACCAGATACTAATTTATATTATCGAAATATCATAATCTAATGTTTTGGGTTTTAATCAAATATAATTTTAATTTTGTTTATTTTGTTCCCGCTTTGGCCACTGGGAAGTTGCCTCCTGTGTCCCTTTGACATGCTGCTGTTTGTTTTTGAACACTTTCTTATTTTCTGGCCCCACAGGATACTCCAGGCTCATCTGACAAGTACATCCCCTGCCCTGGTTCACAGAGTCTTGGCTTCTTTTATTAGAAGACAGTAAAACCAAGATCTGGGGTCTTGGTGGCTTGTTGGTACTGGGTGATATTGTTTCTCAGCCCTGACAGAGCAAGGAAATATATGTGTGCATATCAATCCACAGACATGTGTTTTCTCATCTGTAAGTGGCAAAATATGAGTTCATATGCATGTCTCCAACTCTAATCCATCTGCTCATACATCATCTCAGCCTCTCCCCTTGCTTCTCTGTAACCTCCCGACTCCCAATATGATAAACTTTGCTCCCCGAATGTGCCATGCATGTATGTGATTGTTCAATTCCAGTATACACGTTTAGCAGTATCAGAATTGTTAGCCTGTACCCCTGTGGGAAACAGCTTTGTCCACTGGAGTACGGTGCTTATGTGCAGTTTATTTTGCCTTTCGTTTTACAGATTCCACTCATTTCCAAAGCTACTTACATAGCACCTTTTCCTCCACCTCATTTAGTGAGGGTGGCCTCATCATTTGTAACCCAGTTAGATTGATTTGTCACATCCTGCTTTTTATCCTTGGATTATCCTGACTCCCTAAGTAAATTTTTTTAAAACTTTACATATGTTAAGGTTTACTCTTTGTGCAGTGATTTTCAGTGGGTTTTGACAAATGCATCCTGTCATGCATCCACAATTGTGGTAATAGGCAGAATAGCTACGCCACTCTAAAAAGTTTCTGTGCAGCATCTCTTCACCTGTTCAGCCCTCCTCAAATCCCCAGTGATCACAGGTCTTTTCGCTGTCTCTATGGTTTTGCCTTTTACAGAAAGTCATGTAATTGGAATTATATACCAAATGGCCTTTTCAGACTGGCTTCGTAGTGGGATACATTTAAGATTTATCCATGTCTTTTCATGCTCCTTATGCCTGAACCATGTTCCATTGTATGTATATAACCAATTTGTTAATCTCTTTCCCTATTTAAGGACTTGGTTGCTCCCAATTTTTAGTGATTCTGAATAAAGCTGTTGTAATGTTTGCAGGCAGGTTTTTGTATGGATATAGTTCTCAAATTATATGGGTAAATAGGAGTGCAATTTCTTTATAAAGAATTACCAAACTGTTTCCAAATGCCTGTACCATTTTGCACCTCCACCAACAATGAATGAGGTTCTTGTGGCTCCATTTCTTTACTAGCAATAGGTCTTTTCAGTTTTTTAACTATTCTAATAGGCATGTGGTTGTATCTTGTAGTTATTTTCATTCAAAATTCCCTAATGAAAAATGAAGCTCAGCATTCTTTCATATGCTTATTTGCCACCTATATTTCTTCTTTGGTGAAGTCTCTGCTTAGATCTTTCGTTCAGTAATGATTTTTTTTTATTGTTGAATGTATGAGTTCTTTGCATATAAGTCAATTATCAGATACCTGTTTACAAATATTTTTTTCTGGACCTATAACTTGTCTTTTAATTCTTTTAAACAGTATCTCTTATAGCATGGAAGTTTTCCATTTTAAAATACAGTCCAACTTAACATTTTTTTCTTTCATGGAACAATTTTTTTTCATGGATCCTGCTTTTGATATCATATCTAAAAACTCTTCTCCAGTGGTCACCTAGATTTTTCTCCTTTGTTCGTTTTAGAATTTTTATAGTTGCATTTTACAGTTAAGTCTGTGATACATTTTGAACAATTTTTGTGAGATATAAGATCTGTATTAGGTTATTTATTTATTTATTTATTTTGTGCATAGAGATGTCTGGGTGTTTGAGTACTTTTTTGTCAAAAGGACATTTCTTCACAAATTACCTTTGGTCTTTTGTCAACAGTCTCTTGCCTTTGTGTGACTCTGTTCCTGAGTCCACTATTCTGTCCCATTGATCTAATATATATATATATATATATA
>NW_026000068.1:23428902-23450937 GCF_001458135.2 Marmota marmota marmota
TTTTCTTTCACCAACTCCAAGCTCTTTTGAGTACAGTAGCTTCATTATCAGTTTTCAAATTGAGTAGTGTTATTTCTTCAGCTTAGTTCTTCTTCAGGGTTATATTGACTGTGTGGGTTTTTTGCTCCAGGCATGGTTTTAAGTCCCAAGAAGTTAAACAACCTGTTCAGTCACAATTCTAGTAAATGGAAGAGGGAGAATCCAGGCCTGGCAAGGTGGCTGCCACTGGCTCACAGCCACCCAGGTAAGTCCTCTGAAGGTAATTAAGGTTGCATTGGTGCTAAGCTTCTTAGAGAAAATATTTGTGGGGTGATTTCCTGGATTCATTCCTTTGGAAAGTAGGTTTCATAGTGGGGAGATTCCAAGTTCTTGCTTTAATACCAGTGACTTGTCTTGTCACCTGGCTTCACAATTACAAGCCATGGGACCTTGGGCAAATGCAGGCTCTAAGGTCAGACTTTCACCTGTAAAATGGGAATATAACAGACTCTTTAAATGGTGTCTTTTGGGCTCACTAGACAAGCCCTGTTTTCATTAATATGCAGGGCTGTTCTCTTCCCACTGGTCAATTGGCTTCTCTGGCCTAGGGATTTGAAAGCATGAGATAGGGCTCCATCTCACTGAAGACACTACTCAATTTGAAAACTTAGAGTGAAGCTACAGTACTCAAAACATTGGCAGGAGGTGCTTTTGTGTCTTCAGTCTGGGGGGCGGGGCCACCTGCATCCACCTCTGCAGCCTCTGGGAACTCCTGTGCCTGCCTGGAGTTATTAGTTCTTTGAGCAACTTCAGCATCTTGTAAAAGTCAATTCTCTCTTCTCCTTGTCCTTGCTTTGGCTGCTGCTATTGTTCTACTTTTGTTCCTCCTCCTCCTCCTCGTCCTCTTTCTTTTTCTTTTAGCTTAGGCCAGGCAGAATCAGGCTCTCTTGGTTACAGTTACCTTAATTACTGTGGGAGATGATGGCAGCTCTTCTGTTGGTTACAGGATTAAATAAGATAAAGCACAAAGCGCTTAGCCTAGTGCTTGTCAGTGAACGAGTACCTGGTAATTAGTAGCTTCTACCAACATCTAGTAATAGCTCTTCCTTTGCACTTGGTGCTTTGTACTATAAACTACAGATTCTTGTGTTGCTTGCTTATCCCCATAACAAGTGGATGAAATGATGTCTCATGTCACGGATGAGGAAATGGTCATTAATGTTCAGGGCTTTGCCCCAGATCACAAATCTGGCCAGTGGCTGAGCTAGGAACTGGCCCTTTGCTGGCAAGTCCAGGGCTTTCGCCACTGTGCCAGGCTCCTGTTTGAAGCAGGGTCTGAGCGATGATGGCTGGGGAGAACAGGCAGATTCCTTTGCATTTTCTGGGACCAGAGTGGAGGTTGGAAAGCACAGATGCTTTCCAGGGAACAGAGAAGAGAATAACAGTCTGAGTTGAGGGTGGTGGCTGTTTAGATATGTTACTTAAGTTGGGAAATGTAGGCCTGGAGTCATTTTCTAAAAGGCCTCGGATGGTGCCTAGAGTCCCTCAGCCCCTGGTTCTACCCACCTGTATCCTGCTGCATTTCTTGTACAAACATTTTATTTAGTGCCTTCTATGGACCAGACACTGTGCCAGAGGTAGATATGAAAGCTCTACCTTTCAAAAAGCTTACAATGCATTGGATAAAACAGACGTGAAAACAAGTAAAATACAACATAATATCAGAGATATGGCATTTACAGAGAGAAAAACCTGCGAAGTTCCCATCATTCCTATCCAATGTTCACATTATAAGAAGTAGTAGGGACACATTAATTTACAGAATACTCACTGTACATTGGACACTGTTCAAATACCTTACATAGATTAAGTTCATCCTCATATCAACCCTACAAAGAAAGTACTGTTATTGTTACCATTTTATAGGAAGAGAAACTGAGAGCTGTAACATAACTTGCCCAAGGATGTCCAGATAGGAGTTGTGAAGTTCTGGAGTTAATAATGTTAATAGTGATGTCAGTAAGGTGCTTCCCAGAAAGGACCTGGACACAGTTCATTTTGGGATAGTTGGTGAAAACTTTCAGAGGCATTATCTGCACTGGTAAAGGATGAGTTCAGTGGATAGAAGGGAAAGAATATTTGAAGTAGAGGAGCAACGTGAGGGAGGTAAAGCACAGAGGGATTTAAGAGCGTGATGTGCTCAGGGAGTGCCTGATAATCCCAGGGGTGAAAGAGGGGCAGAAAATAATTGGTGATCAAATTCAAAAGGTTAGGGCTGATGCAGTAGACACGGGAGCAATCCCAGAGGATTTTAAGCAGGGAAGTGAGTGTTTAGAAATGTTCCAAAAAGATGCTTGGAGCTGTGGAGGTTGGCTTGGAGCATCTGGAGTTGAGCAGTCTACTAGAGAGCACTGCAGTAGACTAGGTGACACCAGGCAGCAGCTTCTGCCTGTGACAGTGGATGGGCCTCCTCTGGGAGATTTTATGGGTTGGAGCTTCATGTGTGAAGAAAAATTGTTACATGGTCATTGGAATCCCATGTGCCTATAAGTATAAAACCCAATTTGCTGGGCACAATGGAGCATGCCTATAATCCCAGTGGCTTGGGAGGCTGTGGCAGGAGGATCATGAGTTCAAAGCCAGCCTCAGCAACTTAGCAAGGCCCTGAGCAACTTAGTGAGCCCCTGTCTCAAAATAAAACATTAAAAGGTCTGAGGATGTGGCTTAGTAGCTAAGTGCCCCTGGGTTCAATCTCTGGTACTTCCCCACCAAAAAAACAAAAAACAAACAAACAAAAAAACCACCCAATTTATTATTTTCTAACATTGCTCCACAAAGTGGCTCTTCTGTTTATTACCATTTGGACGAAGAGGGTTTTGCACCAGAATGTAGATCAGTGTGCACTTCTTTCACTGAGAGTGTCCTGCATGAGAATGCCTGATCACAGCCACATGCACACAACCTACTGAAGTCAACTGTGCGCTCAGTGACAGACTCGCTTTAGATCCTAGTGCGAGTTCCTGTCTCCCTGCAGCCTGATGACGATTTGTGGCCCTTCACCAGTCCAGAGCCATAATTACAATAACACTGCCGTGTAATCAATTCATTTTATTTGTTACATGGAAGCCGTATACTTTAAATATCTTTTTCTCTAGATCTGAATCTGGTATATGAAAACTTTGTTTTCAAGTCTCAAAATTTAAGTTTTCCTTTCACTCCAGGCAAGTCATTTTTGCAAGGGATTCATTTTAAAAATTTTGTTTGGAATTACATGACCACTTAACCTTGATTAATAAGGGATAGCTCTTTCCATGGCGATGGGCTGTGACCTCTCTTTCTTCTAGTATTGTTAAGATTTTTAAAAGCTGATGCCTTTCAGACTTTGGGCTCTTTCCAACCTCCAGGCCTTGGGTATGGTGATTCTTTCTCCAAGGTTCTCAGAGATGCTAGAGCACTGGAGAGGGACTGGAAGTAATGATTTTTCCAGCACTTGGGTATAAAGTGTAAACTCAATTGTCACTTGGCAGTCATGCTATGAAAGCGATTCAGTTAAGTGTCTGGACTAATAAAACCTTGAATATTCTTTCAACTCTGAGATTCTCTGACTTGTCTGAGGTCACAGAGCTAGTGAACAGCAGAATGGGACCAGCATCTAGGTTTCCTGCCTCTCTATCACACTCTCCAGGCCCCCACCCTTATTCCTTCATCAAGCACTGCAAGATAAGTGACAGGTTCCCCAGAGGACGGAACAGATGCTGTGGGTCTTCATTTAATGATGGGAACTTTGCAGGTTTTCCTTTCTGCTAATGACCACAGCCTAAAGATTTCTTTGCATTCTCTATTGACATCTAAACTTACCTTGCAGGTGGGCTGAAACTCATGTTCCAAAGTGCATGCTGGGAAGATAATACCCAATCTCCTGAGCAAATAAGTGTCAAATCCAATTTTATTGCAAAGCTGATCCATAACTTGGCTCTTACAACTCTGGCTTGCCCCAGCATTGAGCCATATAATTTGCCTGGAAAGGCCACTCCTGATTTGGATATAGTCTGAACATCCCCCAGTTCCACAGAGTGCCTAATGCTGTGTCTTTGCTTTTTCATTGGGCTGCCTTTTCTAAGTGGTATTTAATTTTCACAATGTTCATCAGTTAAATATTATCAGGGTTTGGTCAACAACACTCCCTGAAGATTGGGATTGGTCAGAAAAAGTTGTGGGAAATTGACATCTCTCAGTGCGAGTTGACCAAAGAGTCAGCATTCAGATTGGGGAACAGGGTTGGGGGTAAAATCCTCTAAAATTTTGCTGGTGCATAGTTGCCCAATTTATAGCTTAGCATGTTGACTTTGCTGCTTACCAGCTGTGTGAGTGGTCTTGGTACTTAGCTTCTCTATTTTTCTATCAATGAAGCAGAGAGGATAAGTTCAAACCTGGAATGATTGTGAAAATAAATAAAATAACCTATGTGGTGATCAGCCTAGAGCATGACATGTGGTAGGTACTCAAAAAAATGTTCAGTTTGAATCCGCTGCATGTGTATTGTCCATCTCAGACAGATAAGCCTCCTGGTACCTGGAAATATCCCTTCCCCTCTGGTTGCTGCATTTGTCTACCAGGTAGAGGGCTGGAGACTGTGACCCAAATGGTCAACAGCATGGTCTTTGGTGGTAGGCACACCTGGCTGAAGTCTTATCTTTTCTCTTGTGGGACTTGGGTAAATTAATTTGCCTCTCTAAGTCTCAGTTTCTTCAATTCAAATAATGGAGGAAATAATGGTACTGGGTTTGTCATATGAGGATCAAATGAGATAAAGCTTGTGAATGTTTAGTCTTGATAATTAAAAGCCAAATTGTAGGGCTCCTGTTATGTGTTCAGCTCTGGAGGCCCAGTGGTGAGCAAATGGGACAGCCCCTGACTTTATAGAGTGGCTGGCTCTAATGGATGTATAACCGTAAGCAGTTCCAAGTCTTGAAGTAAATAATTATAAGAATTACAAAGTGGCAAAGCTTTGGAGTGCTATGGTATCATTTAACCAGAAGCTCAGTCTCTTTTAGGGATCACATAAGGTTTCACAGAGGATGTGGTGTTGGAGGTTGATGTCAGGAACAAAGAGGAGGAAACAGGACCCAGAGCTGGGGGAAGGCTGTGGCAGGCAGAGGAACAGTACCTGCTTAGAGGTACTGTTGCTGTGGTTCAAAGACAGAGAAGTCCAGCATGCGGCTGGTAGGTACAGGTTATTATTCTAGATTCCTTCTTGGGCTATTGCTAACTGCTTTGGGGGCTTTCCGTAATCTCCTTGTTTTCCCTGTTTAAGGAAGCTTTCTTTGACTACCTCAGAACTGATTCTACTCTACTTTAAAACCCTATAGCATTCATCTCACTCCAGTCAGGATGGCAATTATAACACAAATAATAACACAAGCCGGGCGTGGTGGCGCACACCTGTAATCCCAGTGACTAGGGAAACTGAGGCAGGAGGATTGCGAGTTCAAAGCCAGCTTCAGCAAAAGTGAGGTGCTAAGCAACTCCATGAGACCCTGTCTCTAAACACAATGCAAAATGGGGCTGGGGATGTGGCTCAGTGGTCAAGTGCCCCTGAGTTCAATCCCCAGTACCAAAAAATAAATAAATAAACAAAAATGAGAACACAATAATTATAACACAATTATAGCACAAATAATAATAAATGTTGGTGAGGATGTAGGGGTAAAGGTACACTGATATATTGTTGGTAGGACTGCAAATTGGTACATCTGCTCTGGAAAGCAGCGTAAAGATTCTTTAGAAAACTAGGAATGGAACTACCATATGACCCAGCTATCCGAATCACTCCTTGGTATATATCTAAAAGGTCTAAAATCAGCATACAGTAGCCATGTCAATGTTTATAATAAGCAGCACAATTCACAATAGCCAAATTATGGAATCAGCCCAGGTGCCTGTCAACAAATGAATGGGTAAAGAAAATGTGGTCTATAAACACAATGGAGTTTTACTCAGCCATAAAGAGCAATGAAATTATGGCACTACTGGTCAATGGATGATAATGGAGAACATCATGCTAAGTGAAATTAGGCAGACTCAGAAAATCAAGAGTCAATTTTTTTCCTCATATGTGGAGCAAAATAAGGGAAAGAAGGTGGGCAGGGGTGGGGATGAATGGGATATCATAAATATATAGGGAAGATCAGTGGAATAGAAGAAGGAGATTGAGAGGGAGGAAAGATGAGTGGGAAAGGAGAGTGAAATCACATATATATGTGGTCTACATAAATATACCACAAGAAATTTCACTTTTGTGTATATGTAGACAAGTACCAATAAATAAATAAATAAATAAATGAGGGAAAGAAAGTTTAGTAGAGGAAAGAGAATAGGGGGAGGGTAGAGGGTAGGGAAAGTGGGGGAGGAATGGGGATTGAAATCAAATTCCTTGAAAGTATGGCTTTCAAAATGAACCCAACTACTATGTATAGTGCACTAATTTTAAAAAAAAAGTATGGACTTTTTGTCTGTGGTAATGTGTGGTACAATTTTAAAATTGTTCACAAAATTTTACATATTTTTCTTAAGTCATAAAATTGATAGAAAGGGCTGGGGATATAGCTCAGTTGGTAGGGTGCTTGCCTTGTCATGCACAAGGCCTTGGGTTAAAAAAAAAAAAATTTTTTTTTGATAGAAAGTTAATCAGTGGGAAGAACTCTGATTTTTTTGTGTGTGTTTTGCAAGTGTCCAGAGGCCTTAGCACAATAAAAAATCTGCAGTGACCAACCAATATGTAATGTGTGATGTTGAAAAGAGATCATCTACCTAAAACCTTGTAGTGCCCCCTGGGCAGTGTGGGGAGGTTGTGTGCTTGGAGATCCAGGTGAATGACTCACCGTTTTCTGTGGATGTAATCTTTGTAAGTCACTCTTTTCAAACCTAAGTTTCCTTGAATAAAAAAAATGAAGCTGGTACCACAGTTCATTGACTGTAAGCTTCATTCTTTCTTTCTTCACATTTTAACATCTCTTCATTCTTTTTTCTTCACATTTTAACTTGGATGTGTCTTATACAGAATGGCATGTTATAGATGGCAGTGTTTTTTATCCTTTCTTGGCGATATGTTAAATTAAGCTGTCTTACATTCAGTGGCATTTTAGATTTGATGAAATACAATAACCTTTATACTTTAGGGTTGTTGTGAATGTGCTCAATTCTTCTGCCCACAATTCATTTACATGATGTTGCCATAACCGTTTAAAGGTAGCTATAGACTATAAAAACCAATCCCATGACCAGTACAAGCTTGCAACCTGCCAAAGTTAAAAACTGTTATGGCACATTCTTAGTAAAGCATGCCAAAGCTCTAAGCCACCACACTTAGCCTCAATCCCTAAAAATATATATTTTTTTTTGCCAGGTTTACATATTGTTAAGGTTCGTGGCAGAATGTTCAAGTTTTGGGGGTGTTGGAGCAACTCTTACCCTCCTACCAAATAGAGAAATGAGAAGAAAGAACCAGCAGATGGAGAATCAAAATGTCACCATTCTAGATTGGAGTGGGCAGCTTATACTTGTGGTTAAGTGGGTTTCCTGGTACTGCAGCCCAGGATTACCTATGCAGTCACTGGTGCACTGAAAGACCAGTCAAATGGATGAAAGAAAATTAGCCTACAGACAATCTTTACATAGAATATTCAAATTGTGTAGTTACATCAAGCCCATAATAATCTGGCATTGCAAACATAGGGATTGCTATTGTAATCTTAAAAATAGAAATAATAGGAGCAAATAGATTAGGAAAAAGAAAGAATGATGGTAGTCAATGCCAAGAGTGTTTTTGTAGAATCAGAATAGAAATATATATTAGATTGAAAAATGGGGACATCTTTTCTCCATGCTTTTATTTTAAAAAACACAGATAGTGGTAATTAACTGCATTGCTAGAGAAAGGGGCAAAAAGGCATTTTAAAAAGAAATTATCTCAAAGGTCTATGCAAAGCTTTGGATTCTGTAAAGCCCAGTCCATTTATTTATTTATTTATTTATTGTTGGTACCCAGCTTATTCATCTCCACACAAGCCTGGGATTTGGCATGGGAAGAGAGACCAGTGGTCCTTAGAATAAGCCATGAGTGCGGTTTGCACTGCACATGGTTTAGCTGTGTTCCTGTATCAAACAAGCTCCTCTAATTTACAAATGGAGTTTTGATCCACTCAGGATTGTGAATAAGTGTTGGGGTGGGTGTCTGGGGGAAGCAGACAAGCCACAGTAGCTCATTTCCTTTTATTGATCTGAGCACAAAGCATTGCTCTTGCATCTTAGAAATTAAAATCCTTGATTCACAGAATAGTTTGCTGCAATCTGGAAAGATGTTGTGGTCTCTCAGGAGTAAATAATATGAATTTTTAAACATTCCCCAGGAATAATTTACATGATTTCAAGTGTTCTAAAGCAACAGGATGTGTAATATTTCTTACAGTAGAGCAAACAGCCAAATGCTTTGGAAAAATATGAAGGTAGAACTGTGTGTTTGTAGGAATGCCTTTTCAAGCACTTTTTCTTTTGTTTGTTCTTAATCAAACAGTTATTTGTGAGGTTAGTGTGTGTATTTGTGTGTGTGTATGTGTGTGTGTGTGTCCATGTGTGCTCTGGGGAGAGTATTACCCCAAATAGCATCATATAGAGTCAGCTACAATTCAGACTTGCACTCTCCACCCTTCCACCTGATGACTTTCATCTCCCACCCTCTCTTGCTGTTTCTCTGCTGGATCTATTGGTATTCCTGTTTTTAGTGGTCCATATTAAATTTTTAAAGTAACATTTTCCAAGTAATTACAGAATGTCTTGGTTAATTTTGTGGTTAGTAAAGAAATCCTAAAAATCACAGAAAGCACGCATACAAAAATAAAATAAAAACCCAGAGTTAATCACTGTTCACATTTTTATAAATGTCTTTCCAATATTTTATATATTTTGTAAATAGAATAAAATAAATTTTATTGCTCATAATATATATTTTATGCATATTTTACGTAAAAAGTTGTCTTTTTTTTTTACTTAGCACAAAGCAGGAAAATAAATATTTTTCTATGCTATATTACTTAACAGTACTTGTATATTTCATTGTATGGAAATTCTGTTATTTACTTAACAATCTGTTCTTGATGGGCAATTAATTTTCAGATTTCTTTATTCCATAAACAGGACATCTTAAACATCTTTGTGCATGTTTTCAATTGTTTGCTTTGTCTGGTTCTTAGTAGTCAATGGGTCAATGTTACACTCATATTTCTTTCTTTCTTTTTTCTTTTCTTTTCTTTTTTTTTTTTTTTAAGAGTTTGGATGTGGAGAAGCAAAGTGCCTCCAGAGAGGTTGAGCCAGTTCAGGCTGCCTCCAGGAGTTTTTTGGGAGTGTTTATTTTTCATACCCTGTCATGCTGCATAATGTTATTTTTTTTTGTTTTGCCATTTTTAGCCCATTGGATGACAATGTATGTTCATATTTTTATTTGCATTTCTTTGACTTTTTGAGGCTACATATTGCAAAGTTATTATTTTCGACCCAAACAGGGAACATGTTGTCTTGTTTGATCTGTATCTTGGTCTGATACATTGGCTTTGAAGGACTTGAGGCCAGCTGCCCAGAAGGATAACAGGTCACTGGGGGTGGGCTTGGCCAGGGTGGGAACCCAGCTGTGAAAGAAGTGAAATTACAGCAGTTTGAGAGAATCATGTCCTTAGGAGGGAAGTACCAGAAGGTGGGTAAGAAACACAAAATGGGAAAAATAAATAAATCAAAAAAAATTTTTTCCTCTTTAAAAATTTCTCCCAGGTCAATGCTTTGTCATGAAAAGAAGGAAGGAAACTTCTTTCTAGTACTATGGGTCATTAACCCTTGACCACTACTCCAGACGTCAGGATAGGCTGTTTGTCCTATGCTTTTGGCTACATATAGTTGACATTTTTGTATGCTCTTTTTAGGAGTAAAGATTCTAATTGCATTTTTAACATGGGTGTTCCAAAAAAAAAAATTATTTCTATGTTAGTAACTTTTTGGGAACATAAGTTATTGATCATTCGACATACCCTCTTATTTTTCCAAATGAAACATTAACCAAGGCAATCTGAGCTTTGCCTTGTTTTTTTATTCTTTTGGGTAACTTGATTCCCCAATTATAAATAATGATTATTTAATGTCTGTTAATTCTTTCACAGTTTAGGGTGAATTCTAATTAGCTATCTCCCTAAGATATGTGGTTTGTGGCTTGAGAGGTTTTCTAATGCCTTCCCTCCCCAGAACTAATGACTCAGAACTGAGAAAGACTGACAAGAGCTTTATCTTGTGCTGGGCCTGCAAATGCTCCAGAGAGCACCCACGCCCTCCTGCAGGCTTGCTGTTGGATGAAGACAGAAATCCACCATCCAGCCTGCCTCACTACTGCACCTGCTCAGTTTTTACATAGAAAAGCCCTGGTTTGACTCGTGGTGTGCTCATTTATGGGAGCCCACAAACACTTTTTGGGGATGGAGGTTTGGGTGGTCATTTTTCCTAGTGCTTTAAAGAGATTAAAATATGGTTTTATCATTATTCATCTCCCAGATACTTGTGAAAACAGCTCTGATCTTAATTGATGATGGAAACTGATTCAGAGAGCCAGTATGGGAAGGTTTTTATTTGCAGCTTCTAATTCATAATCGGCTAACCATATCGATTGGTCACTCATCTCGATGCATTGGCTTGTAGAAATCTGAGACTTGAACATGACTTTCTGGAACAAAATAAGAGTCTTTCCTAAGTATAATGTATAAATCAGACAAATATGAAGTAAAACCATAAAAGAAGATAGGCCTAATTTTACACTATATAAGGAAAAAAAAACCTCAGCCATTTTTTAGAATGAGGATTTCTATTTAGTTGAATTTTCTGATTAAGAGTAAAATAGAGGGGAATGACAAGTTATTGTTTACGGTACAGAATTTGAGTTTTGCAAGATGAAAAGAATTCTGAAGGTAGACGGTAGTGATGGTCATGCAATGTTGCAAATGTTTTGTGTTTCGTGTGTTTTAGTACAATTTTATAAAAAGGGGTAAAATGGGGACCTCTTTTGCAGAACTTTTTGGTCTGGACTTTGACTAAATATAATTGTACATTTGTTGACTGTTGGAGAGTGATTATTCTGGATGTCTGTTCTCATCTTTCAGGACCGGAAAAGATAAAATGTGTTTTAGACTCAGAACATGTTTGAGAAAGAGCTAAAAATTTCTTTTTGTTGTTATGCATTCCTGTGATACATCGTCCTCTGAAATATACAGGGAGAAAAGTAATTTGGATCTTAATTAATTGGATTCCAATTTATCTGGGTGCCCAATTTAAACTGTATATTAAAAGATCAGCGACCTAACGTAGTATTTCATTTTAACTGGTTTTACATCTTACTGTACAGGAGAAAAAGGGCTTACATAAGGCGCTCTCCATCTCCAGGACTTCCCTCGGCCACTGTGTTTCATGTTCTCAAGACTCAGTAAATGTTTTTGAAGGTCAGCTCTGGTGCAGAGGAGAATTAATATTAAAATGCATTTAATAAATAAGCTGTCAGATGATTCCCTGAGATACCGTAAGCAGCAGAAAGTCTTCTTTCGTTTTCTTCCAAGTCCTGGTGTGCAGAGGGAGTGATGGTTGATGTGGAGTTTGCCGGCTTCTCCTAACGGACCTTCAGTAATCATTTCTAGCCCAGTGCTGCTCCGCTGATTTCATCCCTCTTGAGTGACGGAGCCATTTTCTCACAGCATACGGCCCCTCCCTGGGAAAGAGGGAGCTGAAATAGTCATCCACAGTGTAACAGTGGAGAATAAAAGGAAAATGATGAATTTGGCAGAGAAGGCCTGCACAAAGTGACCCAGCGTCCCTCGTAGTCTGTATGGAGAGTTGGGTTTTGGTCTTTCCCCTGAATTATTGTGGTTACTTAATGTCAAACTTGTGGAATATCATGAGCCTGTGATTTTTAATTCTGCCTTTCACAGGCTCTGCTTCAAGGCACAACACAGGAAGATTAAACGTTAATTAGAGTATTTATATGGGAGAATAAACGGTATAAAGAAGTAGAAAAATATCTGGCTCCCCACCCTCCCAAGGACAGCCATTTTGAAAGAGTGGTCTTGGATTGGACACTGGCGACAGATGGAACAGGCCTTCCCTAGACCCAAGGGCAGGAGTGATTTCTCTGGAAAGTATTCAGCCTCTGATTCCTCAAAGAAAAATTTGAAAACTCATTGGATTTGGGACCAGCTCAGAAGCCCCAGTGGTACAGAGTGGAAGGAAACCTGACCATGCTCAAGTTATGAGCTGCCCTTTCAAAATCATGGAGTGTTTCCGAACCTGAGTTCCTCTCCTCCCTTTAGGTTTTAACTCAGTTCATCTGATTCGTCCTGATAGGTTTTGTGCAGACTTCTCAGCAAATGACCCTTCCTCAGAGACATTTTTACCTCTGTCTTTTACTCCCATATCTACATAGCAAATTCTTTACAATAAATCAGAAGCCCTCTATTTTCACAACCTCCATTGTTAACGTGCTGGTCTGAGTCACCTTTCTCCATTGTCAGTCCTCTGACTCACCTACCACTTTCTACCTTCGTTTCTGAAGTCTTTCCCCAGCATAATCATATATAACTCAGGTCTCTTGCATCTTTGCTCAGAACTCTGGTCTCTTAAACTTCCAACCAAGCCTTTAAACAGAGTCCTCTAAAGCCCATATGGTAGAGTCTTTTTTTAGGACTCTGTGGTAATGTCCCCCATCCTGATCTCTCTCACCTCCTCTCTGACCTAATGGTCCTTGATCACTCAGCTCTGGACATAAATCCCTCCTTGCTTTTTCTCACTGGGACAAGTCTGTTCTGGACCAGTTCCCTTATTTCCTGTGCCAGAAGATTTTTTTTTTTTAAATCAGGTATTTGTATGGTTCCCTTACTTTTCTTCAAGTGTGACTAATTTTGCCTTATTAGAAAATTGGTTCCAGACCAGCTTATGTGAAATTGGAACTCCTTCTCTTAATTTCATATTTTGTCTTTCCCTTATTGTTTATTTTTCTGCATGGCATACTTCATCATCTGACATTCTGTTTATTTGCTTTTATTGGCTTGTTATTTACAAAGTACTAACAAAGACATTAACACAAGCTCTGTGAAGACAGGGCCCCTACTTTGTTCGCTGGAGATCCCTAGTATCTGCAAAAGTACCTGGTACATAGAAGGTGTTCAAAAAGTATTTATAAATGAATGTATTATAAGTAAATCTGGGTTTTAAATTTAGTTTTGTCATTTATTAATTGGGTGATATTTGGCATTCTCAGAATTCTGGTTTTGTCATTTATAAAAGAAAGATAGCTGTATTTTGTGGAGTTGTTGCAGGATAGAATGTATGCTTGTTTCCCAACTAATGTGTTAAATTAGGTTTTTACTAAAAATACTATAGCTATTATTTCTATTGTTATTGTTAGCACCGACTGAGCTTTGATTTAAGTCTGAATTTATTTGGGTATGAGAGCTTCCCTGGAAGTGGAATCCAGGAACTGGCTCTAATCCTGACTTTTCTGGAAAGTTTCGATTGCTTCTGTTTTACTTCTCTGAGAAGAGTGTGGGCTGCCTGTTAATGGCTCCTGGGTTTCTGCTTGAGTGGTCTTTGACTCCATGAGGGCTGAAGTGTACATTTTCCCATTATTCTTAGACAAGTCATTAAAATTAAATATAACTTTAGAATGGAGAGTAGTCTGTTCTTTCAATTACATAGGATTTGTTAAGACTTTCTTTGTCTTCTTTTATTTAATCAACATTCAGTATTTTATGTACTTTTATCATTTGTGTGTTAAGAAGTTAATATTCACATTAAGTAGCTATTTTTTACATTAGCAAAAAGAAATGTGTTTGGAGCTCAATTCTGTGAAGAACATGCATGCAGGTACTTTGCTTATTAACCAGATTTGGTGTCAGCCACACACTGATAATACTAATAATTGCTAGCTATTAATATTATAAATTTAGTTCAAATATTTTAAATGTCTCTTCTTCTAAGACTGAATGTTAAGATTAGAATTTAGAATTGAGTACAAGTATGTATAAATCATTTTGAACAGAAAAAAATGAATGCAAATCAGAGACCAGCTGGAGGCAGATTTGCATGATTATTTTAATGCTATGACAGGACAGGAACACTCAGAAATTTGAATTAGAATGCTTATTTCTCATGCTTCTGAGGGTCACTGAAACTATCTTATGATGGGGGCCAGTATCACCCTGCTATCAGCAAACCCTACTGATAACAATTTGAAAGTCCAGTATGAAACTTACTCTGCCTATTTGTTTTCTCTGCTCCCTGAATTTGAAGACTGAAATGAAATAAGCAGTTTCACTGTGGTGAGCTCTGCTTATCGTGAATGTTATTGGGGTTCCTTAGAAATTGCCCCATGGCTTTTCAATAGATAAAATGGTAGCTGATTATCAGCAATCACTTGTCCAAGCAGAACCTAAATACAGAATATCCACTGTGCACTGGCCAGCCATTCTGAAGAGAGCATAAAAGAGTAGCAACAGGTCATTTTTTGCAGACAAGTCTAGACATAGTCTCTTCTGCAGCATGAAACTAATATCTGACTGATTGAGTCTTGCTGCACAGATCGTTTCTCATACATGTACTAAATCCTTTAGTGCTATTCATAAAACTGTTCATAATGAAGACTTTATAAGAGTTTTTTTTTCCTTTTTAGGGATTTTATCTGCTTTCAGATTACCCTGTTGTGCTTGTAGTGTGTGATGTGGGTGTCCATGAGTTAATGCATGAAAATTGTGTGTGTGTGTGTGTGTGTGTGTGTATACTTGTCTTTTGCAATTATTTTCATCTTAGCTACTCAAATGAAGAGCTGATTAAAAATAAGCTTTGACAGTCATGAAAATGGGAGCTGATTCTGGTTTAAAAGAATAACTAGTCAGGTATTTCTGAAAAGAAATAAATATGGCTATCATGCTGTATAAATAAACTGATTTTTTTTTTTTTTTTTTTTTTNTATATGTGAGGATGTGCATAGGTTACATGCAAATACTATATCACTTGATAGAAGAGACTTGAGCATCTATTGATGTGGTATCTTCTGTGGTATCTACTAAACTCTGTGGTATCTACAAAACCCTGTTGATACTGTGGGATGACTTGTATATGTGATTATATATATTTAACACATACATATTATTGAAATATGTATTTTATATGTGTTATTAAATACATAAGTGAGTGGTTGAGTGAATGAAGATATGTAACTACTCTATATACATATATATGTTATATATCTCATTGAAACCTCAGTTTATTGCAGTATATACACATGTATAAATATATGGTTCTACTTACACATTTGGGTAAAGCTAGATCTACTGATTATTGTGTTAGTCTGTCTTGTTTCTCCTTGCTATTTCTCTCTCTACCCTGAGCCTATTTATGTAACCCACTTTAATAACTACTTATATATTCTTTATTTTTTTTAGGAATAGAACAACTGATGCATTGGTTACTGCTTCAGTAATTTTCTCTCTTTTAGTTTATTAGCAGTCACTATATTATTGATCACACCTCCTGTGAACCAAAATCATCTCATTAGAGATGTTTCACTGAGAGGATCATTTCTACCTGGTGACAGCTGACCTCATCAGCTTATCCAAGTCACCAGAACTGAGTCAAGAAAAGCAAGAAATGTACAGACTTCCCAGAGGGTTCTAGCTCTTCAGAATTTGTCCACACCTAAAAATGGAAGTGCAGACTTGAGCACTGACCAATTTAAGAGGGTCTCCAGGAGCACACCAATAATGAGGATGAGTAATGGGAGCTGATACTGTTCAGAATGGACTTGAACTCAAGGTTCACTCCAAAACTGATCTTGTAACTGTCATACAAAATAAATTCTGCCAGCTTGGCTGTGTATGTGTCTTCCTTTAGACATAGAAATTAGCAGGGGGAAATTCTTATGTACCAAACTGTCTTTTCTTGAGTTAAAAGTTTTACTGGTGAGGCTTTGCTCTAATTTTCTATTCATACTCTCCTACTGAGCACAGTCATCTGTGCTCCTGATGAGGAATAACAATGACAGTGATCATGAGAGCATCAGGTACCATTTACTGACCACCTGGTGCCCTCCTCTGTACTAATTATGTTAAAGGCAGCTCCTCTTTTAACCCCATCTTGAACTCTGTATCACTAAATACATTTTGCAGATAAGGAAACTGAGGGTCGAGGTGGAAAAGTAACTTGCCCAAGATCACCAAGCTGGTTAGTGTTAGATCTGAGACCCAAATCCAGGCCCACAGTACTTCCTATTCCAAGTCAAAGTGCTTCTTGACCTTTTGAGTTCAGTTCAAAAAAATATTTATCGTATCCTTCCTGTGAGCCTACAGGCACTTTGGTCAGTACTGAAGACTCTGGTTGACCAAGACATAGGCCCTGCCTGGAGAAACTCCCAGACTAGTGGGGAGACAGACACATGCACCATTTAAAGTAATGTAACAGAATGTCACCAGTATATAAGCTCCAAATGATGAGGACTTTATTTTGTTCTGAAGCACTTTACCTAAGTTCAGTAATATAGTAGATGCTCAATAAATATTTGCAAGATGTATGTATGAGCATGTGATGGATTCCTGTCCTGAGGGGCAGCAGTTTTGGCTTTACTATCATTTTGGTTTGTGTGTTCACTCTGAATCCAACTCCTGGCTCCTGATGCCTAGCTAGATGACTTTGCCTGTAGCTCCTAGAACACTCTGATGTCTTTCCACAGTACTCTGTAGAGCACATACTGTGTTCCAGCTGTCATCTTGGAACTAGGAACACAGAAATGGACCAGACTGGACAAGTCCCATCCCTTATATAGAAATACTTTTATACTTGGTTCTCCTTTAGGTATTCCTGATTCCATCTAGCTTCTTGCCCACACACATGATCTGCTGTCACTCCCTGCCTTTCTCTCTTCAGCATCATTGCTTCCTAGGTGTCTGAATGGCAGTGATGGCCCATGCACCCCAATTCTGACTTGCCCAGAGGGCACACCCAGGAGTTTCTTTATTTAGAACTCCTGCCATTAGAGTCCAAATCTATTTCTTACTTCCTTAGGATGCCCACAGCTGGAAGAAACCAGACAGGCCAAAATACAACCAGTGACTACTGAGAAGATAAAGAATATTAACTCATGTGAGTCACCTCCAGAACATGCCAGGCCGTGTTCTGGGGCTTTTCCTCCTTCATTAGATTTCACAGTAAATGCCTGAGAAGGAAGTGGTTTTTGTCTTTGTTTTTCTGGGTGAGGCCCAGGGAGGTTAGTAGGGTGTCAGACTTAGAGAGCTAGTAAGTGTAGAGCTGGGCTAAGAAAGGTAGATTGGTCTCTCTGCAAACCTGCTTACCTGGGACTGAGGTATATTCTCAAGGCCACCGGAAAGGACCAAGGAGGGCAGGAGAGTGAGCCGCTTTGTGCTGCCTATTTATATCCATGCCCTGGAAATTGTACATGTAACTCATTACGGCGGTCGTCTGCTCTCCATGCCCTCGTGGGGGGCCTTTTCTCGTGTTCCTCTGCAGATTTATGAGCTCGTACGTGGCACCTCCACTCTGCAGTAGTCTTTAGAGTTCCCTGAGGATCCTCATAGAGATCACAATTATTTAGGTTCTCAATTACCCTTGTCCGGCTTTAAGCAGATGAACAGTATTTTCACACCCTAAACAATGATTCCTGAGGCTTATTGCTGCAATAATATCACATTTAGTTTCCAAGGAAACTGCCTCTCTGTCCCTTCCTCCCACCCCTCCCACTTCCTCAAGCCTGAGTTTTTTAAAAAACTCAAAATGTGCCATTTCAACCTCTTGCCATTGTTAAAGTTTTAGTTCTGGCACCCGTTCCTAGGAAATTACAGTTTTTCTTCTGATCTTCTTCTTAATGTTTTGGATGCTTTTCTGCAGAATAGCTGTGCATTCTAAATGGCATTGAAATAAATTACTGCCTTCATTATGACACACAATAGATGAATGTATCATGCTTCAGAGTCACAGCTTCTTTAACCAAAATACCCTGGTTGTTTTCCATCCTGTAGTTCTATAATTACTTACTTGATATTTCATTGTGTGGCCTGGGAATGAAGTAAAGGGTAGACTACAGAGTATATGCATATTTTTTTACTCTCAGTATGTATGTGCATTCCAGTTAACTGGGTAGATTCCATAAATTTATAACCTCTAGGTAAGTTGATTAACTGAATCCAAGCATCATTTCTGTAGGTTATGCTACTGGTGACTAAAAATACTCTCGGGCATTGTAGAAACCACTCAGTGCAGGCAGCCATGTTTAATGTAACAGGCGATGAAGTATTTACTTACTCCAAAGCATTGTGGAGTATTTTGTAATCCTTCTGGGAGCCAGGGGGAGATATATGACATAGGCATGTGAAGTCACAGGATGTCAACATGCAGTCCCATTGCTTAGACCATTGAGCTTAGGCCAGTGACTCTCTTCATTCTTCAGTGTCCCCCACCCTACATGCCCGTATGCATTTCTGTGCACACACGTACACACACACACACACACACTTCCTGTTTTAGTCAGCTTTTCCTTGCTGTGACCAAAAGAACTGACCAGAATAACTTTAGAAGAGTCTATTTGGTACTTCTGGTTTCAGAGTCTCAGTCCATAGATGGCTGGCTCCATTGCTCTGGGCCTGAGATGAGGTGAAACATCATGGCAGAGGAGTGTGGTAGAGGGAAGCAGCTCAGGACTCAGTCATCAGGAAGCAAAGAGAGAGCTCCACTCACCAGGGACAAGACACAAACTCCAAAGGCAACCCCCCAGTGAGCTACCTCTTCCGGCCGCACCTTACCTGCCTATAGTTACTGTCCAATTAATCCCCACAAGTGGATTAATGCACTGATTAGGTGAAGGCTGTCATACCCCAGTCATTTCACCTCAAAACTTTCTTGCATCATGTCACACATGAGCTTTTGGGGGATACCTCATGTCTAAACCCTAGCACTTCCCATTTCAGATAACAGTGGTTAGCCACCCTGGGTTTACAGGGAACCACTCCTGGCAGCATCTGTGCAGCTAACTTCTGATCACTGTGCTCATTCCAGAGTTGCTATGAGCCTGCAGGCCTCCCCAGGCTCTGGGTTTTTGATATAGAGACCTAAATTTAGTCTCCCCAACCCCAACCCCAACCCCATAAAATGTCTCTGAGATTCTACCCTTAAAGAATGTAGAACTCGGGATCTGATTTGTTTTCAAAGAAAGGAGTAACTAACAGCCTGTGAATACATAGACTTAGATTCAGAAACAAAGAGGTTGCATTTTGTAGGTTAGGGTTAAAATTATAGCGCATGTGGAGTAGGAGGGAATTAGCGCATGTGGGATTAGATTAGTGAGGTCTGTTAAGGGATTGTGTGTGGGAAACTGATCTCCAGTTGCCTTGTCTTTTAAATGTGTGGGCCTGCCTAGGGTTCACCAGACACTAGCTGCAGGTGGGCAGCAGGCATGGAGCCAGTCTCTCCAGTAGAGTTACATGGTGCCAAGAGCATATGTCTCTCATTCCATCTTCTCCAAAAAGAATGGAAAAGGGAGCTTCCTCCTGTTATCCTGCCCTGTTACGCTATATGAGCCTGTGTGAGCTGCTGGGGGAACACAGTGGCTGTGTTCATTTTTATGCATGAAAATTCCTAATTCCTTTCTACAGTAGCATGATTTGTATCCTTGGCCTGTGTATATCAACACCCCTTCTGTGATAAGTGTATGGCTCCTCAAACCCCAGGGCATGAGGACTTCACTGCTTTTTTTGGTATACTTCTGTATGCAGTCACTCTGAGCTTCTTGGTGTCCCCTAACATGGCCTGAGCTAAAGCCAACATGCCAATAGACAGTGGAGTGAAATATGGATGGACTCAAGATCACTTAAGTCACAAGTCATTGTGATTAGTTGAATGCTGTAATCTCAGACAAATATACCCTTGGAAGGGCAGTGAGCAGAATGAGTAATAAGAGATCAGAAGCCTGCAAAGAGTAAATCTAATAAGAAGAGTCAAGAGTGAAATTTCATAAGCTTAAATGGGAATGCCAGCTTGTTTTGCAAATAGGTTTGTCTTCTGCCCTCTCCTGCCCTCCCAGATCCCTTGTGTGTGTGTGGGGGGGTGGGGGGTGGGGAGGGAAAGGCTCTTGAAAGAAGTATTAGCTATGCAAATAGAGAGGGAAAGGGCCACATTGCTATAGAGACAGGTGGGCCAGGTTCACCTACAGCTCCGGAAGTGTCTTATGGTCTAGGCTACAGTGTTTAAGCATTACCTTGGAGGACCCCTGAAGGCCATTAGTGAGGACTGACATTGTAAGACCGCCCCCCGCCCCCACCACACCAATGTGGCTAGGGGTATGAGTTTCTTCTAGTTACTGGGTCACAGTGGATTGTGACTTCTGAGAGCTCAGTGGCAGGTTCAGGAAAGCCCATCAGATGGGTACTCATTTCCTTGTGAGATGGGATAGAGTTGAACAAATCTCTTTAAACAATTCATTGTGTCTAATTGGTAATTAATGCAACAAAAACAATGTAGTACATGGCACTCATGACATTTCACCAATCAGGTCATTCATTATTCTGTGATAAGCCAATAGGACACGGGGTCTATTTTACCTGATGTTTGCTCATTAGAGGCTAGAGTTGGCGAGAGGCAGATTGAGAAATATTTCTGCCTGGCAATGCAAATCTGTTAGAAAAGTGCATGGAACTCCAGCCTTCCGGTTTCGTGTCTTCTTGCTGCTTTTGAAATGGTTAATATTTCCTTCTTTGCAAGCTTCGGGATATTATGCTGGAAGGATTTGGTTTACATTGTATTGAAAAATAAAACAAGACAAGCAAAGTAAAATTAAACAACATCAAAAAATAAGATCCATACGCAAGCATAAATAAAATGATTTAGTGAGGCACTTTCCCAGAAATTTCAGACTTTTCTACAACTGTACAGAAATGGTTTTTGCCTGTGACCCACAAGGGCTTTGAGACTTTAACCTACCCTGGCTGACCAGATTCCTAACCCAATGGTTTCCATGGTCTGTTGAAAATACTCTAGTTGGTGGATTTCTGGAGTATTTGTTGATTTCCTCTTTGTGACATAAAGCTGGTTAGCCATCCAGTCCTAACCCTAGAACTGAAATGTTATTATTAAATGCGCTTATGGCCATGAGATCAGTAAGGGTATGTTACATTTATTTAATATTTATACTCCCATTTCTAGAAGCCCATTTAAAAAGTGATATTAATTTTAGTAGCAGAAATAGGGAAAGTGAACTTAGAGCACAAAAACTGACTTTTCTGAGTGAGATCTGCAAAATAGCAGGAGTGTCAGTATCTCCCTGGAGCTTGTTAGGAGTTTGGAATCTCTGCCCTGTCCCAGACTTCCTGAATTAGAACCGACATTTGACTGTGGTCTCTAAGATATGTTTGCACATAGAAGTTTGAAAACCATGGTGTAGGTTGGGTGTGGTGGCACATTCTGTAATCCTAGCAGCTTGGGAGGTTGAGGCAGGAGGGTTACAAGTTCAAAGCCGGCCTCGGCAACTTAGCAAGGCCCTAAGTAACTCAGCAAGACCATCTCAAAATATAAAAAGGGCTGGGCAGCTTGGGAGGCTGAGGCAGGAGGATCATGAGTTCAAAGCCAGCCTTAGCAAAAGTGAGGCGTTAAGCAACTCAGTGAGACCCTGAGTTCTCTATAGGTTTAATGCAATGCCAATCAAAATCCCAATGGCATTTCTTGTAGAAATAGAGAAAGCAATCATGAAATTCATATGGAAAAATAAAAGCCCAGAATAGCAAAAACAATGCTAAGCAGGAAGTGTGAATCAGGCGGTATAGCGATACCAAGACTTCAAACTATACTACAGAGCAATAGTAACAAAAAAAGATGATAAATGGAATGACTGAGAAAAGTAGTTTCTAAAAACACTATATATTACCCCCATGAATATATATGCCTGGTAAAAAGTCTGGAAAAGCATATACCAGTGAGTTAAAAACG
>NW_026000068.1:23450959-23497991 GCF_001458135.2 Marmota marmota marmota
GGGTTAAAAATGGGAGTTCATAACCCACTTGAATCAAAGTGTGAAATATGATATATCAAGAAATTTGTAATGTTTTGAACAACCAACAATAAAAAATTAAAAAAAAATAAAAATAAAAAAAAATATAAAACAGGGCTGGGGATGTAGCTCAGTAGTTGAGTGACCCTGAGTTCAATCCATGGTACACCCCCTCCAAAAGGGGGGGGTACTGAGAATGTGGGTCAATGGTTAAGCACCACTGGGTTCAATCCCCACTACCAAGAAAGGAAAAAAAGGAAGGAAGGAAGGAAGGAAGGAAGGAAGGAAGGAAGGAAGGAAAGAAGAAAGAAACCACAGGGTAGACTGTCCTTTGAAGAAGACTGGCTGTACAGAAAATGGGATGGGTGTGGAGAAAAGTCCTAGCTGGCAATGGGACACAAATCAGGGCACTGGAACATGTTCATCCTTGTAAAGGAAGCCTTTGGCACTAAGAAGTTGAAGAAGAAGGAAAGAAGAGGTGGCTGAGGTCCCTGTGGAGCTGGAGGTGGCTAAGATGCAGGCACAGGAGGGAAATTAGGTTAAACTGAATGAGTGACACTTTTCCTTCAGAGGTGGGTGGGAAGGATGAAAGAATGGAGCTGCATATAATTCAGTGTGTGTGTTGAGGAGGTCGGAAAATTGGGAATAGTAAAACATAAGGGCTTATTTTACTGAAATGAAGGTGATATCATCTCCTGAGTATAAAGAGCAGATCTGATTATGAGACTTAAGTACAGGATCTCCTGTGGGAATACAGCAATGGAGCGACCAAGAGTAGATGAGAGTTACACCTTGTGCTGGTCCCACTCTTGGACCATTCAGAATGTCTTCTAGATCTCTAGAATGGAGAGGCGGTCCCCTACATCTATGTATATTGAATTCCAGCTTTGAACATCAGATAATTGAAGAAGCCAATGTAATACTGGTGCAAAATGTGGGCCTCTTTTGATTCTGATAATGCATCTTATTTCTAAAAATCAGAGCTTCTTTATAGATGAATTTTTTTTTTTTTCAAAAGCCATCATCCTTGTGTGAGACATGGCAAACCTTGGACATTAGAAACAGCAAATATTTCCCATGATTGTGAACTGAGATTGGTACCAGGCTCTGCTGAACCCTGACTACAGGTTCCTTCCACCAGGTTACTGACATATCATGATTTATCAAGAACCTGCACTCTACTAGGCTTGGAAAAAATTTTTTTTGAAGAGTCCTGCTCTCACAGGACATCTGTGGGCATGTGGAAGGAAAAGGTGAAGAGAGACACACTTTAATATTTTATTATCTTGACATGCAGCCTCAGAGGTCCCTTCCATTGTCTCGGCCAGCAAGAAGGCATGGTTGCTTTCATCTCTCTGTTGGCTTCTTGTTGCTGGGGCCTGTTTTGGTGAGAAGACGTTTTGTTACTGAGGACAGGTGGTTAAAATACCCTGCCTTAAATGGAATAGTTGCAGTTATGTACTCTCAGTCCTGTGGATCATTTTTTAAAGCTTTCCATTGCTTCTCTGTTTTGATCAGGAAAAATCACTTAACAGTGAGACTGGAATCCACTTTCATAGACTCCCGTGTGTCCTTGTTCTCACCTACTGGTCTTTTCTTCTCTGAAGAGTCTGACCTTATGAATTAAATTTTTTTTCTGATTGTAACATTAGTCAGGTGAATTGGGAAACTGGGGACTTTTGTTTATTGATCCTTTTATCTTTAGCCTTTTTTTCCTGTAAAGGTCATTTTTCAATTTCCCCAGAAGGTAATTCTACTTCTCTTAGTAATTCTCAATGAACAGCAAGCATAGGCCATTCATACAAAAGCCAGAATAAACATTAAGTTTAAAAGTGTCATATAAAAAGTAAAAAACAAGCTTTTGTGCTTCTGAGTGTAACTTAAATCAGGTAGAAAAAATATCTAATAATGAAAATAGTCAATTCTTCTACCCAGTGAGGGGTCCATGAGGCAAGAGGTGCCTCTTTTCTGTGGGGGTCTATACATGAAAGATGTCTATTCATCTTTTTGTGACAGCATATATATGCCACTTTCTCAAAGATGTCTTTCTTGATGTGTAATACCCAGTGTAAATTAGTCTCCCTTTTCTTTGAAAAAAATTGCTTAATTTTTAATTGAACATTGAATATATTTATCATGTATAATGTATTATTTTGAAGGACATATTCACTATGCAATGGCTAAATTGAGCTAATTTCATACACATACCTCACTTTAGGTCTCCCTTATTTTTTATCTTCTTTTAGTGTCTTTGATTTTTTCCTCAACATTTAATACCACTATAGGTAGATACTTATTTGAATGATTATTTATTTAAACATCCATTGGTCTAGACTTAAATGCCATGATAGCAGGAGCCTTAATAACTATAGTAATTAATAAGCATTTGTTGAATGAATAATAATAATGATTATTAATAATAATAATAATAATAGAAGAAGAATATTTATTGTGCTCACTATGTACCAGGAACTGTGCTAAATGCTGTACCCATCTTATTTTTCTAATTTTGTCTTAGTCTGCTTTGACTATGATAAGGACTGGGTGACTTGAACAAGATACATTAATTTTCTCTCAGTTCTGGAAGTTAGAAACCAGAAACAAGGATCTGGCAATAGTTTCTAGTAAGGGAATTCTCCATGGCTGCCTTCCTGTTGCATCACATGGTAGAGAGAAAGAGAGAATGAACTCTCTCTGATGTCTCTTTTTGGCAAGGATGCTAATCCTAGCAGATCAGGGACCCATACTTATGACCTCATTTATACTTCATTACTTCCATACTCTAAATATAGCTACACTGGTGATTAGAACATCAATATATGAATTGGTGGAATCTATCTATTTATCTATCTATCTTTGATCTATCTATTGATCTATCAAAACACAATATATATTATAACATTCCACACCTGACTCCTCCAAATTTATGTTCTTGTACACAAAATATATTTAATCTATTCCATTAGTACCAAAAGTCCTAACTCATTCCAGCATCATCTCTAAAGTCCAAAGTCTCATCTAAATATCAGATATAGGTGGGTTTAAGGTACACCATTTTGAGACAAAATTTCCTCTCCACTTGGGAGCCTGAAGCCAAACAAGTTATGTGCTTCCAAAGTACAGTAGTGGGATATGCATTGGATAGCCATTCCTATTTCAAAAAGAAGAAATCAGAAAGAATCAAAGAATAATGGGTTCCAAGACAGTTCCAGAACTACCAAAGGAAATTCCACTTGTACTTCAGGCCCAGACTTAATCTTCTTTGATTCAATGCTTTGCCCTTGGATCCACTGGACTATCTGCGTTCATGGCCCTGGGTGGTGGTAGCCTGGCTTATTGAAACCACTGCTGCTGGTGGTGTCTCTACCCTGTGAAATTGAGGTGGAGACAGTCCTGATGATCTCTAAATCATCCTCTTTCTTAAAGGATAGTTTACACAGCTGAACAGCTCTATGGTCTTGCTCTGTTCAATCCCCAAGTCCAAGAGCCTTCATCTCCATGCATTTCAGTTCAGATTAGCATTGTTTCTGCTCATAGTATCCCATAGCTTCGTTATGCAGAGTCTAGCCATACCCTGAAATATCTCTTCCCAAGGGGACTCTTTCCTATTTTCTAATCTGGAAAGGTTGAGAACATTCAAAATCTTTAACTTCTGATTCCTTTTGGCTTAATAATTCCATCTTCCATTTATCTTTCTCCTCTTACTTTTTATCAAAAGCAGTCAGGAGGACTACACTGCTCTTTCAACATTTTGCTTAGACATCTCCTCAGTGAGTATTTAATTTTAAATTGTTTAAAAATTCTACCTTCTGCAAGACATTATAATACAGTTTAGAAAACTTCTTTGCCTTTTTATAATGAGGATTACTTGTCTTCCAATTTCCAATAACATTTTCCTCCTGTCTGAAACCTCACCATTTTGGTCTTTAATGTTCATATTTCCACCAATGTTCTGTTCATGATTATTATGTATTCTTGACAAGACGGATACCTTATCACCAGCTCTCCTCTTTTCTTTTGGAGCCCTGACTAGAATCACCTTTTATGTCTACAATCCTACTAACATTTCCTTGACAGCAGTCTGGGCCTTTTCTGATATGGACCTAGAAACTCATTCAGCTTCTAACCATCACCCAGTTCCAAAACTAATTCCATATTTTTAGGTACGTATAGAAGCAGCATTGATTTCTTAGTACCAAAATATGTAGCAAGGGCTGCTATAACAAAATACCATAGACTGAATGGCTTAAACAATAGAAATTTGTTTTTGTTTTTTTTTTTTTTTCCAGTTCTGGAGGCTGGGAAGTTCAAGATCAAGGTTTTGACTGATTCATTTTCTGGCAAGGGCCTTTCTTTTGACTTGTAGATAGTATCTTCTCACTGTGTCCTCATATGGTGGAAAGAGAGAGTTCTCTGGTGTCTCTTCTTACATGGACCTTAATCCTACTGGATCAGAACTCCACCCTTTGACCTCAGTTATCCCCAGTCACTTTCATACACCTAATACAGCCAAGCTGAAATTCAGCATATGAATTTGGGGTGTAATTAATAGACAACCATCTTCCTATAGCTCTAATGAAGGAGGCTTATGATTGTCTTTGTTTTGCAAATGGAGATTTTAAGGCTTAGAGCAAAGAGTTTTCCTAAGGCCACTGTAATGAATGAACAAGCTGGACAATACAGGTCATGTTATTCAAACTTGGGCTTATAGATATGTAAAGATCTGAACTATGTTGCATGGACTATAGAGGATTACAGAATAAATAAATTCATTGAGTGGAAATCAGGGAAGACTTGGAAGAGAGGTAATTGGAGCTACTGAGTAGGAGCATAAGGAGGTATATGCAAGGAAAAAGGTCTATAGGTTAATGACAGTAGTTCTTGAATCCTCTGTATTAGGAAATCTTTATACTTTAAAAAAAATATTGAGCCTGGCTTGGTGCCTATAATTCCAGTGACTCAAGGAGGCTGAGGCAGGAGGATTGCAAATTTTAGGCCAGTCTCAGTAATTTTGTGAGGCCCTATGCAACTTAGAGAGATTGTGTCTCAAAAAATAAAAAGGACTAGGGATATATATCAGTGGTAAAGTTTCCCAGTATCAAGAAAAAAATAAATATTGAGAATCTCAATAATTTATATGAACTTTGTTTGTATGAGTCATATCCACTGATGTTTCTAGTATTAGAAATTAAATTTGGGAATATTTAAAAATTTATTAGTTCATTTAATAGTGATAATAATAAACTCATTATATGTTTACACAAATAACATATATTAATGAAAAATAGTTACATTTTCCAAAGTAAAAAAAAAATAGCAAGAGTGTTAGCATTTAAAATATTTTTGAAAATTTAATGTCTTCCGGTATGGCAGACAGCTGGATTCTCATATTGCTTCTGCATTCAATCTGTTGCAATATGTTGTGTTGGTGGATGTAGATGGAAAAAAATCAGCTTCATGGAAATGTAGTTGGAAAAGGGAGTATTTGAATAGCCTTTTCAGATTATTGTGGACATTCTGCTTTTTACTACACAGCATAACTCCACTTGGTAGTTTTTTAAAGGTTAGTTGCAATGTGGAATCTGAAACCAAATCAATGAACTTTTCATTTTCTGTCACTTTAAAACCCATTGGTCTAGCTTGTCCTTTGGGTTTTTCACCCATGCATGATTTGGTAGCATCTTGCATGGTCATTTTAAAATATTGGCTCACTAAGTTAATGTAGCTCTTTCAGTGTTATCATTTCATTCTATGATAGCAAAAAACAAAAACACAAACAAACAAACAACCCCCCCCCAAAAAAAAAAACCACATCCCTCAATATCACCACTCAAGTATATCATCAGAAAAGAATTTAAGTACTGAAAAGTTGCCAAGCTCATGATGGCAGACACAAGCTTTTATAAAATCCTAATTTTCACTTGAAAAACTAGATATTTGTCATTGGCATCAAATTCTGTTAGTTGTTTTTCTTAACACGATAGGATGACTTCATTCATTTTCAAGTAAACATCTGCCAAAAGGCCCAAGTCTAAATAACTTTACTTCATTAGTTTTCCTTTCAGTAAAAATTATGTTCAATAAAAAGCAACTAGTTGAACTTGTGACTCAAACAATTATATGAGAGTGTTTCTTTGTGACAGTTTTATTTATGTATGCAATAGAAGTGCTTTATGCATTTTCCCATTTCATCACACAGAATATTAAAAGCATGTGTACTCAAGGTTTAATAAAATTAATAATTCTTACTACTGCATCAAGAACATCTTAATTGAAACCAGTACTTATTTTATTGAGAGTACATGACCATGAGGAACACAATGGCTACTAGTACAGTTGGAAGCTGCTGTAGTAATTCATGCCAAAGTGCTGGCACTTCTACCTACCATTGTTTTGTATCCTTGGTGCAGATTTCTGCCTAGCAGCAAAGGCAAATATGCCTTAGTGTCATCACAAAAACAGTTTTGACCTTGTGGTTCCTTTTCAGGGTCTAAAGGATCCCTCCCTGCTTTCCCCAGGGGTGCATTTGAGAACTGTTGGTCTAAAGGAAGTAGGTCCTGGGGATGAGTTCTATATAGGAATTAAGGAACAAGCATGTATTTGGTGTGCCTATAAAGTTCAAGGGTCAGGGAATCTGAAATGAATGTGGGCTAAGGGACAGAGAAGCCATAACTGAGGTAGGTAAAAGGGAGAAAGGTTTTGCAAGGAGTCCTACTTCTCAGAAGGTCAGATTCTGGCTAAGTTTTCTTCATGGGAAACCAGGAGTCTCTATAATTTGTTGAGAAGGAATAACACTGTGTTTTCTCATCTGTGAAGTAGGAACATCATAGTATTATTATTGTGTGACTTAAGGTATGAACAACTTAGAATGGGGTTTGGCACATAGTAGGTTTTATATAAATGTCATTATTTATGAACATGGAGTTTTGCACTTGTTGTCTGATGTCCTCCCACTTCAGCCAGTGGCAGGATGCTCTGGAAGGCTTGTGAAAACAGATTGCTGAGTCCTGCCTCTGAGTTTCTGATTGAGAAGGTTTTAGACAGGGCCGTGAATCTACACATTCCTTAAGTTCCTGGGTGGTGCTGATGCTGCTCCTCTGGGTAGCACATGATAAGAAACTGAGTCATAGGAATTCATATGGTGTCCTTTGATGTCTGTTATTCATGTCCATGGATGGAAAATGATGTCCCACTGATCCTTCCTGTTTCACTTGATTAATTTTGCCCAAGAATTGAAAATTTCCCCGTGTTTTATTTTTATGTGAGCAATAAGTTGGAACAATAACTGATTCAATATTTGTATCTTTTCGAACATGTTCTATTTTGCTGTGCTTAATTGCTATTATAGCCAGATGACTGAATTCCAAAGATGTGCCTGACTGCCCACAGTTTTACTCACCAGCATGATTTTTACCAGTCTTTAGCTCCCCTAATGTCACAGGGCATCTTTGCCACTTTCTGAATTTATCCAAGCTTATTTTCTTGTGGAGCTTGGGATGCATACTAGTTTTCAAGATTGCTGAAACCATTGTGCTAAATGGGAAATGTTAGTAACTTGATGAAGCTGATTTCAAATCGTACATTCATTGAACAAATATGTGAGTGCTCACTCTGTGCGAAGCTTTGTGCAGGAAACTGAGAACAATATAGAGGACAAGATAGGCATGAACTCTTATTTGTAGTCTGGGGAGATGCTGATAAGTCAACAGGCAATTATAAAACAGTATGATGACAAGGGAAGGGCAGAGAGCTAACTGGGCTGATGGGGCATCTCAATCATGGGGCAGGTCAGGTTCCCAGGGTAAGTGATGTCTGAGCTGAAAGTTTAAGGGAGAATTTTAATTAGGTAAAGAAAGCAGTATGAACAGTATTCCAGGCTGCACGAACAGTGTGTGGTGAGACAGGGAGAAGGAGAACACAGTGTCTTTGAGAAGGTTAATTTGGCTCATGGAGTTTAGCTCAAGGTGGAGACGTAGAAGGGAGGGAATGATAAGAAGGTAGAAAGATCAGGCAGGACCCTCTCTGCCTTTCGTGTTTCTCATTCTCAGCACTATTGACATTTTAGGCTGGGCAATTCTTTGCTGAGGTGGGGACAGGGGCTGTCCTGTTCATTGTGGGATGTTTAGCAGCATCCCTGGGATCTGTTTTAGAGGTCACTAGCAACTCCCACTCCTTCAGGTTTTTTTTTTTTTTTTTCTTTTTTTGTACTGGGGATTGAACTCAGGGGCACTCAACCACTGAGCCACATCCCTAGCCCTATTTTGTATTTTTATTTAAAGATAGGGTCTCACTGAGTTGCTTAGTGTTCCGCTTTTGCTGATGCTGGCTTTGAGCTTTCAATCCTCCTTTCTCAACCTCCCCAGCCACTGGGATTACAGGTGTATGCCACCCTGCTCAGCACCCCTTCAGTTTTGATAAGTCAAAATGTCTTCAGATATGGCCAAATGTCCTTTGGGGAAGTGAAATTGCCCCTGGTTGAGGATCCTTATTCCAGAAATTTGTGTTTATTTTGAGAGCAATGGAGGGCAGTTTTAATGTATACTCAGTTGGGTGACATAACTGGATTTACATCTTTGGACAATCACAATGGTTGGTAGCTGTCTGGAGAATGAAATGGAAGTCAGCAGGATTCAAAGTAGGGAAACATTAGGGGGTTGTTGCAGTTGGGTGGAAAAAAATCAGCCTGGTGTAAGGAAGTGGACGTGGAATGGAAAGGACTATTAGGCCTCAGGTACAAGGAGACTCAGTAAGGTTTGGTGACTAATTGGATGAACTGGTGAGGAGAGAGAGAGGAAGCCAGGCTGACTTAAAGTTTTTGGCTCAGGCACTGATGTAGATGGTGGTGCTGTTCACTGATAAAGCGAACGCAGGGGGAAGACCAGATTTATTTGGGAAGATCAGATGAGTATGGCTTAGATTTTAAATATGTTTAATTAGAGGTGCCTTCAGAGAGCCAGCAGGAGATTTTCATCTATTGGTCAAGCTCTGGTTCAGGAACATAGAAGTCAGATCTGAGCCACCCAACAACTAGATGGTTGAACTCTGAACTAGACTGAGAAAGATGCCTTGTGTAGGAAGGCCCGGAATTAAGGGCAGATCCTGCCTGACACCAGGAAGAGCCTGGCAAGAATAAGAGGGGCTGGCAGTGAGAGTGGTGTGGAAGAGCCAGCTCAGTAAAGAGAAAAGAAGCACATTTTCCATCCATGGTTCAAATTCTTTCCTTTCCTTCAATGGATGAGAGTTTCTTGGGTCCCCGTTGCTTATTGGGATCATTTTGAAGTGACTGGGTCCTGCAAGAAGGGTATGGCTGCTTATGGAGATTGCCACATTTATCTCTGGTATAACCCAAGTCATAGCTCTGATTATAAAATCTAGACTTGTAGGACAGATGCTGTGCCACCACCACAAGATTGATGGTGAGCCAGGATGATTGTTATGGTTTAGATGTGGTGGCCCCCAAAAGCTCATGTGTGACACAATGCAAGAAGGTTTGGAGGAGAAATGATTGGGTGACAGCCTTAACCTAATCAGTGAATTAATCCCTGATGGGATTAACTCCGGTGGTAATTGGAGGCTGGTGGGGTGTGGCTGGAGGAAGTGGTTCATTGGGGGCATGGCTATGGGGTATATATTTTGAATCTGGAGAGTAGAGACTCTCTCTCTCTCTCTCTCTCTGCTTCTTGTTCAACATGTGAGCTGCTTCCCCCTGCCATACTCTTCTGCCACGATGTCCTGCCTTATTTCAAGCCCTGAGGAATGGAGCCTGCTGCTTGTGGATTGAGACCCCTGAAACCAGGAGCCCCTAAATAAACCTTTCCTCTTCTACACTTGTTCTGGGCGGATCCTTTTACCACAGTGGCAAAAAAACTAAAATAATGATGGATTATGTAGGGGGCTTTGTAATGGAGATATATCTCCCCAGCCAGAGATCACTGGCCACTTCTCTTCTTAAGGAGAATTCCTTTTGAGTTGATGAGTAGTGGGACTGTGTTTCTGCTTAATAAAAGCTACTTCTGATGAAAAACTAACAGTTTTAATTTAGAGATTGTACAGCTATTGCTGAAGGGTTATGATGTCATATAACCAAGTCTCAGATATCAGTGTTGTACAGTGTTGTGTAATTTTTTTTCCTGAGTGGTGTGTGCTGTAGACACTTGACCTTTGAAGGTACTAATGTATTATTTACATTAAACTAAGATCTAGTGCATTCTAAATGGCTGTGATTTATCACGACTATTTCAGAATTGGGTCCTGTGGCCATATGCTAATTTGACTTGAAGGAAATTCTGTGCTGTGTGCTTGAATTTCATGCTTAAGAATTTCAGCAATAGTTTCAATGCTCCATTAATTAAAGTAAAATGCTTCATAACTTTTTCTGCATAATATGGAATGCATTCATAGCTCATACTTGAATTAAAACCCTTAGAAGCCTTACATTTTCTGGTCTGGCAACCTTTGTTTTTCTAATTTATGTTTCCCATTTGTCCTGAAAGAGTTGGGAAGTTGAGATTTACAGTCATCCCAACTGGGAGAGTTAAAATTCTTGATTAAATGAGAGCTTGTTTGTGTATTCAAATGGAAAAATGTGACTGAACCAAATAAAATTTGCATTAAATCTGTTGTGGGTTATCTCTTGAACTTAATGAAGTTTCCTCTTTTCTGATGCTCTACCTAAATAGCCACGTGGTAGGTATGAGAAAAACCATTTTTGTATAATACAACTTTTTTTTTTTTTAAACAGCAATGGATTGGATCCAAATTATTCTAAGGACCCCCCACCCCACCTTCATAAGGGGCTTTTGGGGCTTTGTCGTTGGTTATACCGGATTCACAGTATGTCTTTCTGTTATGGCTAATTTCTGCTGTAGGTGTAGAGAAACTGCTGGGCACAGTGGCACATGCTTGTAATCCCAGAGAAGCTGAGATGGGAAGATTGAGAGTTTAAAGCCAGCCTCTGCAACTGATGGAGACCCTAAGCAAATCAGTGAGATCCTGTCTCTAAATAAAATATATAAATAAAAGGGCTGAGACTGTGGCTTAGCAGCTTGGTGATTAAGTGCCCCTGGGATCAATCTCCAATACCTCCCCCCCCCAAAAAAAAAAGAGAAACTGTGAGATTGTGTCTGCAGAGACAAATGAGGGTGGGGTATAGAGAGAGGGGGGAATACAGAAGATTCCTAGGGAGTTCTCTGTGACTAGAAGAGAATAATGATTTCTTCACTTAGGAAGTCAGGATGTAATGGTAGAGAGAAAAAAAGACCACAAAGAAAAGGATATTTCTATTATATTTCTGTAAAGCCACTAAATTAAAAGAATAAAGAGGAGGTGAAGAAGGAGAAAAAATCAGAAGGACAAGAAGATCTCTTTGAAGCAGTGTGGCAATCTCACTTTTACAATTACTAAAAACCCCCATGTACATAACATTCAGCATGGGCAAAACATATTGGTAAATTCATTAGTAAAATTTAACTACCCTAAAGCCTCTGGGAGCATTGACTCAGTAAAATAATGGAACCTGCATTAAAGCAAAAGTAATTAACTGACTCAGCACTCCTTCTGAGTAAAGTGACCCGATGTCAGAGATACCCCTGAAGGATATGAAGAAAAAAACTGATGAATTTTCTGGCTACAATGGAAAGGGTAACACACAAAGAGAAAACTATGCACATGATTTTGACTCTGAGTTTTTAACTCAAAGACAATGTTTTTTACTCAGAGAGCAGAGGAACACCATTGATGTTTCCAAAAGGATCCCCTTTAAGAAAGCAGAGGTGGTATATGCATCTTGTGGGGTGTGTCTATGTGTACATATACAAGTATAGGATTAGTTTCAAGACATTAAAAGTAATCAGCACAAATATTTATTGTGAACCTTTATTGTGTATGGCCTCTACAAGGTCCAACAGGGATCCATACATATCGAAACCTTAAGCCTTGCTGAGAGTCCCGTGAGAATACAGTGAGCTCCCACCTCCACCCCAGGTTCTCTTCCCACATTCTTCTAGTCATGGCTTTTGGGAAACTCTGCAGTTGGAACTCATGAATGCTAAGTTGTTGGAACAGGAAGCAGAGATAATGCTTAGACAACACAGAATGAGAGGTACAAAGTGTCAAGTGTTTGTAATCAGAGACTTCCTGTTAAGTATTAGAAGTTGAGATTTTTTTTTTTTTAGAGAAAAATCTGCATACAGCCTTAAAACTGCAGACAAGTCATCTATATGTGGCCTTAGAGCATAGCATTTTTCAATGTACTGATTTATTAGATGTATTTTGATGTGGCCTTTGGGTCCTTGATGTTAAATATGGAGATCAGTTCATCTTAATTATGAAGAAATTACCTGTCAAGGAAGTAAATACTCTTTGAAATAATCAGTCTGCAGCTTTAGAGGGATCCAAGTATGGTAACTTTTAAAATATAATTAGACTTTATTGGTTCTGATTAATTTGTGTGGAATTGTAGAATTGGGATTTAGAATATTTTAAATGAAATTGTTTTATCATATATTAGAAAAAACTTAAAAAGACATCCAATTATGTATGTACGAATACTGGGCCAGGTCCTAGGGTATATGTAAGGACATTCTCAATCTTCATGTTAGTCACCTGGAGCACTTTAGAAAACTCTTGAGATGCAGGCAACACTCAGATCAATGGAGGAGGCACTCAGAACAGTGATGGCCACATTCAGATCAAGTGGCACTCAACTTAAATCTCTTCCAGGGAACTCATGCATTGCTGTATTATAACCACCCCCACTCTTCCCCCAAGCAGTTGTTTGTGAGAGAACTACAACAAAGTTCTGGGAAACTTTAAAAATCATGTCAAATCAATTTACAAAACAATTTCTGGGGATTGGGTTTAGATTGGTAGCTTTACAGGCTCTTTTTGTGATTCTTATGCACGTGGATGATTCAGAATCAATGATAGTGACCTTGCCCTCCAGACTATTACACTCAGTAAGGGAAAACAGTGATTCATGTGCACTTTGCTGAAGAAAAATACATGAAAGTCTATGCTTGAATGCCAAAAAAATGAACAAAAGACAACAAAGAATGATAAGAAAATGTAAGTGGTAAACATTTAATGAATAAACTGAAAAGAGTTGTATTTAGCATATTAATTCAGATGGAAGTTGTGTTTTTAAGTGTAGGAATTCTTGAAAATACTTTTATCCAGTGTGCATTTTCACCATATATCCTATCTTAAAGAGGGAAGTTCAATTCTCTGAACTGTCAGAATTACTTAAAATTCTTAAGGGGAAGCATTGGAAATAAGAATCAGGTACTTCATCTGACCTCTAGGCAAGCTAAGTGTTTGCAGAGGGGAGTGACATGGAGCTGGGTGCTCTGATGGACTGTGATGGAGGTGAGGTAGAGTGAGACTGGGCAGTGTTGTTGCCTGGGTGTCGAAGAGCTGTGTATCCTATTGCAGTGTATATATCGTGATGCTAAAATTTAGGTAATTGCAGGCTTTTTCTATGTGCTGTAGGGAGATTTGACAGAAATCTTGGGAGAATTTCTCATCTTAAATTTTACTCCCATAATATTCTCCTAGCCCTTTGGCAACAACTGCTTCTGATAGAGTCTTAAGAAAACTAAATGAGAGATGCCATGAGAAAAATCCTTGACTTTCCATAGCACTTCATCTGAGTCCTGATAGCCTTGGATTCTTATAGGAGACATACTTAGTTGACTTGATATATGCAGACTCAGATCAATTGATATAAGAAAATGTGCTGATGACAGCGTGGCACACACTGAGCACTCAGTGAATGGGAGCAGTTGTACAACTTCCCACCACTTCTGTTCTTCCCACCATAATTTGCTTCCTGGACTGCGGGGTCCTTGGGGGCAGGCAAGAGATTCTCCTTGTCTTTATTTCCCACAGTTCCCTAGCATGAAGCTTGGCTCAGAGTTAGCACTCTTCAGTGTGTGCTGAGAGCAGGACTGCCCAGCTAAGATCTGATGTAGCTACCAAGACACTTATGAAATTATTTTAAGAGTATTCTATCAATATTAATGCTTTATATGTGAGTGAAGAGCTTTGTATCTTCCAAATGATCTGCCATGTGAACTCTGGAGAATGGCTGCTCTAGTCAGGTGTCCACAGCTTCTCTTTGACCATCCTGATGGAGGCAGTCCACTACTTCTCCCCATCCATCTCCCTGCCTGCTCAGGGGTCCCCAAAGCATAGGTCGGGGGACTCACTGTGCCTACAGAAGAACTGACCTCAGGGCCAAAAGAGTGATGTATGTCATAGAGGAGAAGGGGAGAGGGGGAGATACTAGTGATGTGATAGCCATCACTGAGTCCCCTTTCAAAAGAACATCTTGTTTGGTCCCATCAGGCAGCCTCAGAGGGAAAGTTAGTGTGCATTTATGAATGGGACCCTTGCTGCTGATTTTATGTTATAAAGGAGGAGAGAAATCTACAATGGCATTGAGAAATAATGAAAGTACATATATTTTTTTTTTCTCTCAAAGAAGCCAAAAACATTTCCACGACTATATTATCCAATGCTGCCAAGTTTATGCTTCAAATAATTGAGAATGAATACCTGGCAGTAAGTACTAAATCTGTGTGTGGTGACTGACAGATTAAGCACTAGGGACGTTAAAGAAGATTAGACCATGGATTCCCCCAACAGTGCATGTCAGTGTTATTTTCCCATCTTGGAACTGAATGAAATTGCCTTTATGTTTCTCACCATACTGCCGGCACCATTATCTCCTCCCAATTTGGTTCTTACTTCTCTCTTTAGAACATCATTCATTTATTCAAATAATCTTTCTTGAGCTCCTTTCATATATGAGTTGATGCTAGCTGCGGAGAAGGATATCACAAAGTAGGAAACGTGGTCTTTAGAACCTAGAAGCTTGTATTTCAAGAAACAGAAAAAAAGAGACCATAAAATAATCCCAGGAGGCCTATGTGATGAAGTGCTATGTTGCCTTGGTGAAAGGATTCTTTGAAGTGAAGGGAGCAGCACAGAAAATAATGCCACTTTTCAGGATGAGCACAACTGTGCCTCTTCTGTTGTCAGTCTGAGACAGGAGAGGATGGTGGCTTTTAATTCTCTAGGTTGTAGAGGGCGGGGGCTGGGAAAGGACTGTGGTCATGAGAGTTATTTCTGGATTCGAATCCTGACCCTGCTGCTTTCTAGCTGTGGGGCATTAGTCAGGTGACTTGATATTTCTGAACAATATTAAATACATCTATACCTTTCAGAGATGTGAAAGGATGTCATTTAAAAGGCTCTCGATATGTGGTGACTGTTAAGCATAATTGATAACTGTAAAGATATTTCTTTGGGGTCATTAAGCTCACACTTAAATGGGAACTTCCAGCTAAACAACTCCATTCACCTTGCTCAGGTCTAGCTGTCTTTCTTTATATTCGTGATTAGTACCAATTTGGGGGTTGCCCTTCCTCAGTGTCTACTCTCTGCTCCTGTCTGTATGAAACTTAGTGCCATTTAGGAGAATGTACATTAAAGGTGGTCCCCACCCCCTTCAAATCAATGCTAAAGAATGGATGTTAAATCTATCTTGTGTCCATTGTTGATTCCCCACAGTCCCTATTCTTTCTCTACTGTTAAATTTTTACCTACATGCCCCAGATTGACTAACATAGAAAATGACCTTGAAAGCATCTTCAGGAAAGCGCTGCACCATCTTTAGTCAAGGGCACAAGGAGTCAGGCCCTTCACCCTTCCCTGTGCTGCAGAGCTACCTGCATTAGCCCTCTTCTGGCTGCTTCATTCATGAATGGTCTTCTCCCTAGGGCCAAGGAAATGGCTTAACAGAACCCATGTACCATTTTATGCCATTGGGAGCCAGGATCCCAGAACTCCCCATTTATATAGGCTTTACTCAACTCAGTGCCTACAGGGACCTACCCCAGGCCCACCCTCCCAGAGCATGGCTGGGCACCATGGGTGGGAGCACCCCTTGTCCGAGGGGTACAGGTGCCTATTGGGGTAGTGCTATAGCTTCAGGCTGTCTGGATAATCTTGGAGACAATGATTCTGTATGAAAATGCTTTGCAAATGATAAGGTGTCATGCAAAGTTAGTCACTGTTTGTTAATTTCTACTTTATCCACAAAAGTTCATGTTTTTAACCAACAAACATTTGGTTGGAGAATTATCCAATGAAAGGACCAGGGTCTAGTAGCCCACAGCCTACTAGATGCAGAACAGAGTCTCAGACCACACACTTCTCCTTCCAGAGTCTGACTCTTCACATAAAGTTGATGTTCTGGATGAAAAACAAGGGATTTTCAGTCTGACTCTCTGAGGGAGGTATTCAGGGGACATGTAAGCCTCAGTCTTAGCATAAATAGTACTTCCTGCCTGTGTCCAGGGTAACCGATTCCCAGCTCTCTTTGACCTGAACATCTCCTTTTGCAAACACCAATTTGAAGACACCTCCTGAGAGTGGGGCTGGATGTGATTCTGATTGCTCATCATCACCCAGGAAGTCAACAGTGTCAAGCCAATGGTTCACACCTCAGAATGCTGAATGGGCCCAAGCAAGTCTACCACACGAGGGTCTGGAAAGATCAGTGGGTAACCCCACCTGTCTCCGGACTCTTGTGCTCAGGTGGGATCTGAGCCCCACTGCGTTTTATGGGGCAGGATTTTCTTTCCATTACTATGATGTGTGTCTAAAGGAGTTATTGACTTATTTTTTTAAACATTTACCTCCACTTTCTCCAGTTACACTGTGCCTGGAGTCATTTGTATCATAAATATTTTTTTCACATTTAACAGCCTCTTCTACTGGTTTTACCTGAATTCTTAGGTCTTTACTTTTTTTTTTTTTAAATATTTCTCTAGGGCCAATTAAAGCTAATAAGGTTTTTTATTAGCACACACTATCTCTTTCTCTCTTGCTTTTAATTCTTCTTGACTCAGTTTCAACTTTCTTTGGTCTCCAGAAAGCTTCCATGCTTCATCTTGAGAGGTACATTCATCTTTTATAGTTCTTGTCTCAAGGCTTTTGTGTTTAGTGGTTCATTTTGCCTGTTTGCTGCAGCTTTCTCACGCCTTTCATTGTCTGCCCCTGCTATTCTCAGAGATTTTGTAGAATGCGCAGGCTGTTACTGTAATGTTTACTTGGTAAATTGCTATGTTGCATTGTCTTGAGAATAGGTTCGTGATGTCATGCCAGTTAGAATGGCTGCTTTCATTCAGGTCCGTTGGAGTTGGACTACTTCTTAAAGCCACTGAGCTTGTGCTGTGATAAAAGTGTGGGTGTTTTACTGTCTCATCACATGGTGGCTCACAAGGCCGCACAGGCTCAGGTTTTTACATCAGTTTCCCCTATGTTTGTGCAGACTGTGTCCTGTTCAAGCATGTCGGGGCCTGGGTGCCAAGTTGGAGCTGAGAACCAGCCTGCATTTCCTGGCTAAACCTTGCACCTGGCATAGGGCTGCATCTTCACAGGGACACCTTTGCCTGATACTCATGAAGGTGTCCTGTGAGCTAGCAACTGTCCTCCTTTCACTTAGCCATTGGCCCTGAGGGGAGAAGTCCGAGAAAGTGGTGGGTATTTCTCCTGGGGATCCAAGCTCTGCTTCCTCACCAGGAATCTTGAAGATGAAGTCATTAGAGACAAAACAGCAAAAAACCAAAAAACTAAAGCCAACCCAAACAAATAAACAAAACCTCTAAAAGTAGCTAAAGAACTGCTTGGCATTTGCCAGCATTTTATATACCCAGGATGATTTTTCAGGTTCCATGAGCTATTCTTTACTTGGTGCAGAATTTACAGACACAACAACAATCTGATTTCAGCCTGTGTGGCCCCTGGGTCACTCTTGCTACTAAACCAGAGTCCCACATTCCTTAGGGAATTATCCTGGGGTTTATTTTGGCTCTTGGCCTTGAGTCAGAGTTGCTGCCCCTCAAATTATAATCAAACAACTCCATTCCTATAACCATATTCCCAGGGGGCTCTGACCAGCCACTTCTATTTTCCAACCTGTTTGGTCAGTCAGTGCCCAGAGTAAAGCCCACTTGCAATTAGGATAGCATTTTCTAGAAGTCAGCAATAACGTGATTTGAAAGCCTTCTTTGGCATCTGATAGTTGTAGCTGAGATCTGCATGTACATTATTTTTTTCGTTTTTGTTTTTTTCTTCATGTGAGCTGCAGATACCTTTTCTCTTGACTAGTGTGCCAAAATGGTAGTGCCAGCACTCCTGGTGTTGCCCTTCATTCTGAGATCTATGACTTGGACCTTATCTGTATTGGACTGAGTTTGATTTGTGCTCACCTGGACACCTGTGCTAACACAGTTGTCTTTATGTATTCACCCTTATGTTAATGTGGTAGGGGACATAACAAAACACTGTATGGACTAGGTATCCTAAACAAAAGAAATTTATTTCTTACTGTTCTGAGCTAAAGATGAAGGTGTTGGCAGGTTTGGTTTCTCCTGAGGCCTCTCTTCTTCGCCTGCCGACAACTGTGTTCTGTGTCCTCCCATGGTCTTTCCTCTGTGCATGTGGATTTCCCAGGGTCTCCTCCCCTTCTTATAAGGCCACTGCCTCTATTGGATTGGGGCCCCAAGTTTAAAACCTCAGTTAATTTTAATTAACTCTTTAAAGGCCTTGTCTCCAAAGACAGACACATTGGGGATTAGCTTCAATGAAGGAATTTGGGGGAGGGGACATAGTTCAGTCCATAACAACTTTTGCTTGCTGAGCTTGCTCACTTAAACACGTCCAGTAGGTATTAAAACAGCAGAAACACTTCTGTTACACCCCTTCTGACCATTTGGGCTCGTGCAGCCATGTTGAACAGTTATTTCCACCCCCAGAAAAACACTCCATTTAGTAATAATTATACTTTGGATTCTGCCCCCTAGACAGCTTCCTAATTGTTATATCCAGAAACCTAAGCCTCATTTTTGGAAACTGCTCCCCTATGTTAAATGTAGTGAAATGCTTCCAGACAATCTCATTTTGTTGAAATTAAATTGGTGTTTTCTGGACCAAGTTTGTCCCATAAGCGACATTCTCAAAGGGCTCGGCAGGCTGGTGCCCCAAGCCTGTGCTTTCAGTAATCATGTTGATTTTTAATCAAGAGCCTTCATTTGGCAGCTTCTCTTTTTTTGATTGCTTGAAAAATACTTTTTGATGGCTTGGAGTTTAGAGTCTCGGATGTTGGATCACAGAGATGTTGAGGCTTTATTTTTTATTTTTTAGAAAAAGAACCTGACTGGTGCATAATATTAATGTGCAATTTTGGTAATGATGATAATGAAGATGATTTGAACATCAACCCCAAACCTCTAAATATTTAAGGAGCATAAGGATATATTTCCACTTTAGCATACAATATTAAAGAAATTTCAGCAATTGATTTTTTTTTTTCCATAAGAGGATATTTTTCAGGTCACTTTGGAATGCAGGTACTTCATTAAAAACTTCGTATTCTTTGAGGATTAATCATGAAATGCCTCAGGGTTTTTATGAGGAAGCTCTTCAGTCTAGTGAAATAAGGACCACTCTTTTCATCTATTTATACTACTTTGTGTGTGTGTGTGTGTGTGTGTATCTCACTTGATAGTATTTGTGGGTATCAGTGGCAGGTCTAAAGCATAGTAGGGAGACAGCTGAGGCTTATGTTATAAAGTCAACTTGTTCTGTGCTGGAAAGAGTTAAATTTACTGCCTATGTGTCAAAGGAATAACTGAATGAGTACATTGATGATTTCATTAATTCAGGCTGGCCTGTCTTTCCAAATAATTCAAATTAGTGATAATGGCAGAGACAATGCTGCGTGTTCCCTTTTCTCTCGGGCACATTGCTGGAATTGCATAACCCGCTCTCCTGTGTTGTCAGGCAGGGCCATGGGATTGAATTCTGATAAACTTCAAAACCTAAAAATCTACTGCATGACCCTCCAGATCTTCTCTTTTCCCTTATCTTCCAACTGGATGCAGAGGGTGCAGTGGGAGAGCCGTAAGATGGAGGCATACTGGGTCCCTGAAAACACTGCATAGAACAGAGGCTCTATCTACTTACAGAGGCTGTGATGTGACTTGAGTGAGAAATAAATATTTATTGAGTTTTAAGCCACCAAAACTTGGCTGAGAGGTTGTTTGAATGGGTTGTGTTGATTACGAAAATTTCATTATATTTTAGTTTCCCCGTATCATTATGCTGTAAAATGTAGAATCTGAAGACAAAGAATGCTACAACCATATCTAACTATGCCAGGTTCTGTCCCATTCTAAAACATATTTCTTTTGTTCAACTTATTTCTAGTAGAATCACGAGGGTGTGCTCATTTATAATTGAGCATTTGTCACATATACACATTGAAACAACCAACATGCTGGGCGCAGTGGTGCACGCCTGTAATCACAGCAATTTGGGAGGATGAGGCAAGAGGATGGCAAGTTTAAGGCTAGCCTAGGCAACTTAGTGAGATCCTGTTTCAAAATAAAATCAAAAGGGTTGGGGATGTAGCTCAGTAGTAGAGCACCCTGGGTTCCACACCCAGTACTGAAAAAGCAAACAAACATGCTCTCTTAGAGAGGTAAATAATGCCAGGTATCTATTCAGATTGAAATATGCCCAGCAGCCTGCTTTCCCCAGGCACAGCTTTGGAGATGAAGTCATCTACCTCTGGTGGCTGCCACCACCTGATGGATTAAAGAAAGGTAGGAACCAATTCAGACAGCTTCTCCTAGACTGAAAATCAGAGGCAGATTTTCAGAGGCAAATTTCATGAATTCCATGTATGACTACGGCCTGCTTTGTTTTAGGTCCTAAGTGAAGGCGTACTGTTTATGATTATACCAATGGCATACCAGCCTCTCAGTATGTTTTGGGGAAAGGTAATTCAATGTAATTGTAAGAAATCCTAGGATAAGCAGTGACCAAAGGCCATAGCAAATGAATTTATAAGGTTTTGTTTCTTTTTCCTTCTCTTTTGAGTGTTTGTCAATTTTTAATGTAGATCCCTCCAGAGCTGTGAAGTCCAGGATGGCTGCCACTGACTCATCAGATGTGACGGATAATTTTAGATTAATTAAAATTAAATACAACGAAAGCTTTATTTTCTCAGGCACACTAGCCACATTTCAAGTGCACAACAGTCACATGTGGCTACTGGCAGCCGTAATGACAGCACAGACACGGAACATTTCTGTTATTTCTGGAAGTTTTTAAGACAGCACTGGCCTAAAGAGCTGGTTTGGATATTTTCATCTTTTCATGATGCAAGCAAATTCCCAGAATTTCTCAATTCTCAGATTCTTAAGAGCACTATGTTGTTTACTTAAAGCAGGTGAAATGTTGTTAAGATTGTTGTAATATAAATTCTGGAAAAGGTTTTGAAACAAATTATAAAAGGTTGATTTCTGAGTACTTACAGAAGAAAGTTGTGATAAATAGAAGCTACCAAGAGTTCACTGAGATTAAGATATGACAAATTTACTTCATTTCCTTCTGTGATTGGCATAACAATGTAAGCATCAATAAAAGAAGGATTTTTTTCCCCCATGTTTTCTTCATTGCTGAGTCCTTATTATTTGCAGGGCAGGCATGCATTAGATCCTTAATAAATATTTTTTGAGTGACTATCAGAGAAATAAAGATGACGTGGTTAGTTTCAATTTTATCCAGTTAAAAGGGAAAAGCTCTCATGCTATCCTTGAAGAAATGGCTGCTGAGTAAGAACAGTTGAGTTAGTTGCTGATTAATTAACCAACCATGAGAGGCAGCTAATGAAGAGAGCATGAGACTTGGAATCAGATATAGATTTCTCTTCAATTCTTGGCTTTCTCTTAACTTCTGTGATCCCAGGCAGTCATTTCACTTCTCTGAATCACCATTTCCTTCTCTTCAAATTGGATGTAACAGTATCTACCTCAAAAGGCACTTGTATCAAGTATGGTGATGTGGAGGGCTAAGCAGGATGACTGTCTAGAAGGAAGTCTGTGGAGTTCTGTGGTGTGGTTGTCCACTCTGGCCTAGCCAATGTGTACATCACTGATGTCAACAACAATAGACAGACTGCCTTTGTGGATGACTCAAGTTGGAAGAAGAATCAAAATTCAGAAGGACCTCAGTAGACTGAAAAGATAGGCTAAATTGAATCCTTTGCTGTTTCCTAAGCAGAAATATGATGATTGTTTTTGATTTAAAAGAATTCATGACAGTAATGGACAGGACAGAGGACACATGGCTTAACCTTAGTGTATATTAAACTGGGGTTGAAAAAACATAGCATCATTCACCCTGTGAATGTGTGGCTCCCAGAATGTAAGCTTCAGCAATGGGAATAATGCAATCCAGAGCTACCTACTGGAACTCATGGGAAGTCAAAATGATGATGGATAGGTCATTGATGGAGATTCTGAATTAGAGGGTATAGGCATAGTTAGTTAAGTTTGGCACAGGAGTTTTCAATGCCCTCTCCCCACCCTAAGTGATCCTACTGTGCTGCTAAGTTTAAGAACTAGTGATGTAGGCTAAGGGAGGACCTGCCTACTTTTATTCACTTCATATTTGTGCAGTCTATAAGTGTTACTTGCATGGAAAAATGCATGCTGTCTAATTTCTGAATGCCCCACTCTAGGCTTGGGGTATATTTAGGAATTGTCAGGACAGTGTGGTTTGGCAACTATAACGTTTGAAGGGAAGAGTTCAAGAAAACAAAGAAGTTTGTCTTGGAGGATAATAGAAAGAGGTACAGTCTTGAATATCTCTTGCTTGGTCTGTCTTAAGAAGCCAGATTCAGTTCTTCTCTCTGGCTTTCCCAGGGTAGAAAGGGATCTGTGCAGCAGAAGCCTCAGAAGTGGATGTGGGGGAGTACTTGGGACAATAGGGCTTTCTAGTGGGACTGCCAGGCCCTGGGAGTTTACAGAATCCCACAGACTTCCACACTCAAAGGGACTTTAAATTTCTTCCCCTGACTTAGCCACTGTGGTCTCATGGATGTTATTTGAGACCTCCAAGCACCATCTCAGGATCTTCAAGTTGTTCAGTTGTCTCAGGCCTTTGTAGTCACTGCCCTTCCTGGTCCAAACACTTTTCCTCTAGATACCTGCATAATTGACCCCCACCTCCTTCTGGTTTTTGCTCATCTTATAATCTCTCCCTCAATTCCTACCCTTCCCTTTCTTATTCATTTTTCTCCATCATCATCTGAAATTACACACATACATGTGTGCGCTCACACACACCCACACACACCCACACACACAAATATGCATTAACTTGTATGTCTTCCACTAATAGATTCAAGCCACATATGGGCAAGCACTTTTATCTGATTTGCAGCCATTGAATGAAATCCAGTGTGTAAAGGAAATCCAGAACTTTACTGCAGTGTAATTTGTTTCTTCTGAGCTGCTTTGTGTACAGTAAAGGTCAATAATGCACAGGAAAGCTGGATTTAATTTCTTTGATGTGTAAAAATTAGTGCTTCATCATCAATTACAGTTTCAGGAGGACAAATCACTGGCACATTAAGTTGTTCCTGCTACATAAATTACAAATCTTGTTAGGAAAAAAATATTGGCATCATCCTTTGTTATTTTAGAAATGCCAGCTCTGATAAACAGTCAGCCTTGGGCATATATTAAAATCCTTGAATTGTACTAAAATAAATTTAGCCTTTTAAGATAACACCTCATTTTAATTTCATACATGATTAAATCCATCAATTCAAAGGTCTTTTAAGATGTAAGTTTTGAAATCATAATAGTACCCTTTAACTCCCTGTGGAAAAATTTTAAAACCTCTCTCTATTTCTTTAATAACAATCTTTATTGACAGAAATGTTTAAGAAATCCTCAGTTACTTTGTTTTGTGTTCCTGTGTGTTTTTCTCAAGGAGAAGAGGAAATTAAATTGTGATCCTAAATCCCTTTCATTTTTAGAAATAGGTTTTTCTTTTTAATCGTAGTCCAGAAGGAGGGTGAAGAAGCTTTGCGAATCAAATATTTTCTCTCTTACATGATGGGGTAGTCTAAATTATTGTTCCAATCCAGAAATATCTTTATTCCTACATCTGGCAGAACTTGGGAGTTTTTCAGGTTGAGAAATAGAACTTCTTCTATATCCAGGGTGACTGCTCCTCAGATTCATTGTAACCTGTAACTTTGAAAAGATAAAACTGATGGGATCACCAAAGGTTGGGCTTGGATATGATTCAGATGGCCCCTCCTCACCCAGGAGTCCACAGTGGACCGAGCAGCTAGCCCTGCAGCCTGTCTAGGAGGAGACAACCTCCTGTCGGTGTCAGAGACCGTGCAGGTTGGAATAGCTGTTCTTAGGTTCAAACCAAAATCTCCTGCTGGAGCTCAGTCAATAAATCTTTATATTGAGTACCTTCAGCACATCAGATTCTGTGCTGGGGGCCAGAGATACAGTGGTGAGGAAAGCAATATCTTCAATAAACACCTGACTGAAAGATCCAATGCAACATTGCATTACTATTTCTGGAGAAAGAAAAGCTGTTTACCATTCTGCAGAAAAATTATATATATATATATATATATATATATATATATATATATATGTAATTTTATATGTGTATATTCCTATGTTTTCATATGTATCAGCATTTATCAAATATTTATCTTGTTCTTTCCCTGCTTTTCCCCTTTTTCTCTCTCTTCTTTGCTTTCTTCTTCTTTTCCTTTTTCCTTCTGCCCATGGATCCATCCATTCCTGAATATTAATCTTATTACCTAGGTAGTGTTATTTATGGATGTATGGGTCAAGAGCAAAGTGTTTAGAGTTGAGCATACCTGTGTTTGATCTCTTTCCTCTGTCACTCCATAATAATATTGTTGTATTTGTTACTCCTCTATTATCATTGTTGTTTTTATTTTTATTATAGACCACAATTCTGGTACCTATATTTATTAGTCACTTACTGTATCAGGCATTAAGGGATTTGTATGTATTTTGTATTTAATCCACACAACAATCATTTGATGTAGGTAATATTTTATTCCCAGTTTTGGCTAAGGAAACTGTGCCTTGAGATTTTATGGAAAATAGTTGCCAAGGTCACATCGTTAAGTAATTAAAGGAACTTAGTGGCTAGTTTTGGCTTAGAACACTGAGATTTGCTTCTTTCTCTGTAAAATGGAGATACTCATTCCAGCCATGGGAATTGGCTGGGAGGATTTGATGAGATAAAATAATTTGCATCTGCAGTTTAATTCCTGCTGCGCAACATGTGCTGTCCTGCTTCACTTCAGCTGAAAGTTTTAAGTTTTAAGGTGGAATGATCTGCTCCCTCTCTTCTCTCTCATCTATTTTCTAACCTTTCACTTACGTTTGAGACTATTCTTTTCATTACTAAGAAAGTTAAGCAGAGTCAGAAGTATGGAGGAGTCTTGAGATACTTTCAGGTTCCCATTGGTTCTGTGACCAAGATCAAGGGGGCACAGAGGTAGACCTCTGTGTTCCTAGATGTGAAATTTGGGCCAGGTGCTTTCTCAAGTCTATATCTGCAGCACAGCAGGTGCTGATGGCCAAGAGATTCCTCCAGGCCAGCATTCCTCTGTGCACAGAAGTAAGCTCTTTTTAGATGCACTGTGTGAGCTTCTCCAGTGATCAGGGCCCCTGAAGCATGAAAGGATTTGACCACATGCAACTAAGTGACATGCAGCAGCTGTGGGTTGGATATGGTGGATGTTTCATATGACATATGAAGTAGCATTCTTTGTTAGTGTGCCAGTATCCATCTGTAACTGAATCTTTCCATGGTAGAAAATGGCCCATGCATAGACTTGATCTTTAACCTAGTTATAATTCAAGTTGGGATTGGAGAGTTGAATTTCTAGAGGACAGGAAAGTGGTTCTGAATCTTGCTCTGAATTTCTCAGTTGCTGTAGCATCCCAGCCCTGAGAAATTCCTGCAATGCATGATGATTGTTATAGAGAAGGTACCTTATAATTTTAGTTTGTAAATGCCATTTTTGATTAAGAATCCAAGCAAATGGCTAAGGTAGAAATGTTTTTCCTAATTATTTGCTTTTCTGGTGGTAATTTTCTTTTATTTTTTGAGGGTTCTTAAATTAACATTTCACAAGATCTCATCTAATAATCTGATAAATTTCATCAGAAGTATGAAGCCAGGGTAAAACTTTCTAAAAACAAATTTCCTGCAATTGAATAGTCTGTTTATGGAGGTTTTCTTAGAGAACAATTTCCCTAATTTTGTATGTTTTGTGAGACATTAGAGACAGAAAAATAAATTAGTTTTGAGGACCTGACTATTATATAAGGGAATGTCCCTTGTTCACAGTTATTCTTTCAAAAGCAAGCATTTTACACAAAGTAAAAGTCTTTCAGCAGTTTGGATCATTGTTTTTTTTTTTTTTTTTTTCACAAAATCTCATGCCTGGATGCATGATTGGGTTTTGTATTACACTTAGCTATTATTGGAGTGTCTACCAACATACCAGATAATGGGAGTACTCAGGTGTCACATTTCTTGTAATCTATTGATGTTAATCAGGTGGTTATAGTTTCAGGAAAAGCACTGTGATAGTACATGTTGAGACGGCTTGATTCTGACTTGGAAGAAGGGGCAAGGATTTCCTCCTGAAAAGAGTGGGGTTTAAGCTAAATTCTGAGGAAGCAGTGAGCAATAACCCCTAGGGTAGAAAAGGAATTTTGGACTAAAAGAATAGCTCATGAGGATACCTGGAATTGAAGTAAACCTTTATGTTATTGGGGTCTTCTTTGAGATGTTTATAAGAGCAAGAACTTCAGGTCATTCTTAATTGTGACATTGCAGATTTAAAAATGATGTAAAAGCTTTCTGAGAAAACCATTCCAGCTTTGACAGATACAAAGTCTGATTATGTCCAAAGTAGCACTTGTCACACAGGTGGTCCCTGTCCTTAAAAGCCCACCCAGTGACCAGATTGGTTTTGGTGCAATTGAGCAGTTCATCCCCACTCAATGATCAGATTGGTTTTGGTGCAATTGAGACAGACTGGAGTAGCCTCAATTAGGAAAGTTTAATGAATTTCCCTAGAAACCTTAAGACTATAGTCATAATGCATCAAAAAATTACAATTTTTTGTTTGTTTGTTTTGTTTTGACCAAAGAACCCCGGGCTTGGGAAAAGTCTAAAAGGCATGATTTTTAGTTCTAACCACATGCCCTGGAGCAATTATTTAATATGCTCTAGTGGAAGCTCTTATTGTCATATTGTACACCATGATGGGTTTGGTTGTACTAAGGTTGGCTGCTGGAGATCAGCTACCTTAAAATGATGTGGAAAACAAATGTGGCTCTCACCCAGCTCCAGCCTGTACCTGGGTTTCATAGCTTCTCTTCCCCAGTGCTGGAATATGCCACTCAGGTCATTATCCATCCATCATTCCAAGTCAGTCCCTTGCCTAAGAGATTCTATAACCACAATCATTATTCTATTTTTTAAAAAATTTTTGATTTGTCATATATGAAAACAGAATGCATTACAATTCATATTACACATATAGAGCACAATTGTTCATATCTCTGGTTGTACACAAAGTAGAGTCACATCCTTCGTGTCTTCTTACATGTACTTAGGATAATGATGACCATCACATTCCACCATCTTCCCTACCCCTATTGCCCCTCCCTTCCCCTCCCTCCCCTTTTCCCCTTTGCCTTATCTAGAGTTCATTTAATCCTCCCACCCCCCCNATTCATTTAATCTCTCCCCCCGCCCCACATATTATGGATCAGCATCCTTAGAGAAATCATTTGGCATTTTTTTTGAATTGGTTAATTTCACTTAGAATTATATTCTCCAGCTTCATCTACTTACCTGCAAATGCCATGATTTTATTCTCTTTTAAAGCTGAATAATATTCCATTGTGTATATATACCACATTTTCTTTATCCGTTCATCTACTGAAGGGCATCTAGGTTGGCTCCACAGTTTAGCTATTGTGAATTGTGCTGCTATAAACACTGATGTGGCTGTGTCCCTGTAGTATGTTTTGTCCTATTTTTGCCTGCTTTCTCTCTTACTTGCATTTCATATGTTCAGCAACTCAAAATAACAATGGATAAAAAGTCTAATGTACATGTCTTGTCACATTTGAATGTAAACTTTGGGTAAGATCAGCTTTGTTTTTGTTTGTTCTCCAAATAAGTGATAGAGTTCTCATTTAATTTTACTTAAGTGAAAAGATCATTGCTAATTGTTATTAAAATAAAAGTACTTTGACTCAAGAGTATCTTGGCTATTATTTCATATTCCCTGTAAAACTTTATTTATCCAGCCTTTGGTGTGAGCTTTGGTTGTGTTGAAGGAGTAAACTTGTTTTTTGGCTCTGTAATGTGAGTGATGGAGGGGGAATGATTTCTCTGTTGCTGGGAGGCTATCTTCTTGAAGAGGAGATTCTAAAATTTTGTTTTTATTCCAGTGTATGTATTATTGCTTTGTTTTCTGCTTTTGGTTGTAGTGAAAACTCTATCCCTAACTGTTAAAAATTAAACATTTGAAATGTGCTTTTGGAAGCATTCAGGCCAGGTCAGAGCTTACATAAATCCATGTTACTGTCTTGCAATTGTCAATGCAGTTAAGAACCCGTGCAATGGTCTTCTCCAGAAGATTCCAACAATTTTCTGTCTTCCTGACTCTACTAATTAATCCTTTTATTCTGTCCTGCTTTATTAATGCTGGTATGATTTTTTTCAAAAGAATTTTATCATGAAGACCTTTCTGGCTAAAACCTCTCTACCTTTACCATTGTCATTAGCAGCCGGAGTTTGTAAACCTGTGTCCATAAATAACAGTCAAAAAAATTGGTAAACTCTCTGTATGTAAAATTTTATGTGAAGAGGATCCAGAGTTAGAATCAGAGTCTCCAAGGCCTCCTGGACTTATTCCAGAATATCTTAACATTTTAGTGCAAAGCCGAGTTCTCCAGCCTCACAGTACCACCAGCCATCATCTGATGTTGACTGCACACTGACCATTGTTCAACACTTCCTATTTTTTCTGCCTTTGAACCTGATGCCGATTCTTCTTGTAATAGCCTTTCCTCATCCATGGCTTTGCCTGTTGAACTTCTATTTTACCTTCAAAATTTTACTCCAGGCCACCTTGTCTCAGGAGATTTTACCTACTTTGTCAGAAATAAAGTGTTGCTCTCTCTTCTTTTTGCTTTATTCAGGACCCTCATAACATCTCTCTGCTAAGTATGAAAACAAGAAATGTATTTGTTGATCTTTATATTTCTAGTCCAGAGGATGGTGTTGGTCCAAAATAAATGTTCACTAAATATTTGTTGAATATACAGGAAAAAGGATAGAAGACACATGCTTCACTCAGATGGAGTTAAGGCAGACTTGGCCCGAATCAACATGGTCTTGTTGCAATGAGCATTTTGTGGAATCTGGACATCAGGTTGCCTGTGCCCTGGATGAAATATTTTGGTCCCCTCTATTAAATAATAGCACATCGATTCTCTGTTCAACACAAACAGATTATAACAAATACCTCTAAGTTTTATGAAACAAAAGATTTCTGGTGCTAGAGATTGATTTTGGTAGTTATAAGCTTCTCCGTAAATCTCTAAAGGGATGAAAGGCCTATGTGGATAGAAAGATTTCCCCTAAATCAGCCTGATAAAAAGTTCTGCACGACAAGATGACTTTGCCTTGTATTAAAATGCAGTTTTCTCACCAAGTGATTCAGGCAGGACGGTGAATCCCTTAAGAATAGAGAGATCTGGTCAGGCGTCATAGTCCCCTGGAGATTTAGTTGATATTGAAGGCATCTGATGACAGCAGAAGACCCAGGAGTGGTTTATTTCAGGCTGTGTGGATGTCAACTTGGTGCTATAAGACCGGGCCCTGCCTGGGCAGATGGCTGCTTCCTGCCTGGTGGCTTGGGGATGCAGGCTGAGGAACGGCCAACACAGTGACACTTTTAACACTTTTCTGAAGCTCTTTTTTTTGTTTTTGTTCTATTGAGAAATGGTACCCAACTGTCTATCCAAAGGCAAAGTCATCTTATTTCAAAGTATATTTGATGCAATCAAAATTCATTATGCTGGAAGACTTTAAAAGGCCTCTAAATTTCCTGAAATGGGATTTAATCTGATGTTTGAATCTTACGCCTGCCATCCAAAGAACGACTCCTCCTCAGACTCCATTCCTGTATATGGATGCCAGAAATTTCATAATTAGAACTTTGTTACTTTAGCTTCAGGCTTGGTCCCCTGTGAAGAGCGCCTTATGCTTTTTAAGTGGTATGTGTATTAGTCTGAAAGACTCTATATAAATTACTTTACTGAGATTAGCCATTGATGGATGCAAGAAAGAGACCTAGTACAGAAGTGGGGGTGGGGGAGAGAACCATTAAAGAAGGAAAGAAACCCCACCCTATCCTCAAGTAGCATTTAAGGCCATCTTAAGCAACATTTGACTATGTCACTGTTTGTTCTGTAGGCAGTTTCTAACCTGCCATATGCTTCACTGGATTTAGAGAGTCTAGTTAATGTTCTCTCATTTTGTAAGGAAATAATATCACTTAGATAATAGCTTGTGGAAAAGTAGGGGAAATAGTCTGCTAATAAGTTGCATGTGTCTACGAATTGCACAATGGAGAGGAAATGATGACAAATTGGGATGAGAGGACAGTGAGTTTTGTATGGGAGCAGGCAAGATTTAAGATCCGATAGGAGCCATTTTATTAAGAGCCTACTTGCTCATCCTTACCCATCCTAGGGTGGGGACTGTGTTTACCCATCTTAAGGCCCCATTACTACTTACTTGTCTCATTCTACCCTACTCTACCCACCCTTATACACCCCTCTCCAAGAATCTCACCAAGTGGTTTCCTTTAACGTTATTCTTGTATTTAATCCTCATGAAGGTTAATAAAGTCCTCTCTCTCTATGTGGTATGAAAGCATAACTGATGACTTTATTGGTGCAAATATATTATGGCCGCTTTGACATTTATGTTTTCAGGCTCTGATAGATGAATGATTCCAATGAAAGTAAATCAATTGCACCCAGACTGTGGGTATAAAACACTAGGTTCAGGGTTTTTCTTCTTGTCTGGCAGATAGTGGAGGGTGTGAAATATTGAAATTTGACTTAATGCTGTGTGTTTCTTTTGAAAAAAAAAAGGAATTTACTTTGTCTCCTAGAATACTTCTATGATCAGTGTTTGGACTGGCATTTCCTGCCAACCCAGGAATGGGGTAAACAGGCTCCGTAAGAAAGGAGCCTGTTTACACTCCAGGGAGACCTCTGTGGCTTCCTGTGGTCTAGTTGGAATGACTTCTTTTTTCTTATAGAGTGGGTTGCATTGTAACATAAATGATTACAGATATACTTGTTAGGAATATTGTTAGGGACGGTGAATTGAATTTTACTGCATTCTCAACAATTGGAAAACCCAGAGAATGATTCTAGTTCTTAGTCACTAGGTGAGGTTTAACTGACATTTCTGATAAAAAAGATAAATCCTTTTTTTTTTTTTTTTCCATTGCTGGGGATCAAACCTAGAGCTTTGCACATGCTAGGCAAGAGCCCTACCACGAAACCACATCTCAGCCCTGAGAAATATTTCTCGATCATGCAGACATACAGGTATTTGTTGTTGCTGCTGACTTTTTTTTTATTCCTTCAAAAATGATTCAGGAGCACAATGGAAGTCAAAGCCTGATACAACTGTAAATATCAACTGATGGTTCAGACTGACAGGTGAACCCAAGGACTTTATCCCTACTTTTAAAAATTCCGTGCCCTGGAAGGCCCTTCTTTATGTGCCTTCCACGTCTGCATTCAGGATGCTATGGCCCTGATGAATCAAAATGGACTTCGGAGGTAAACAAGACCCATGGTGGTGGTTCCATGGCTGAATGTCAGCCTTCCCTCAACCTTTCTGGAAGAATTAATTAAATCTTCATTTGGGAAGTCTGAGAACTTCAAGATCAATTTCTCTTGTGGCAGTTATCACATTGTATTAAAGTTATTTGTTTGTCCTCCTTATTTTCCTTCTAGACAGTGAAGTGCTTGAGGGTAGGGACTGTATTCACCCATCTTTGTATCTTTATCACCGACCTGGTGTCCAGGACAGACAGCATGCAGGTAAATATTTGCAAAAATTAATTAAAACTGTAGAGTATATATATGATTTTTATTCTAAGATAATGCAAATATGTCAGTGTATCATGCACATATTTAAATTCCACTTAGTGGAATATATCCTAGCAGCAGTTGAGTCTGCCACCCTAGCATTGATTGGGTATATATCTTATATTTTAAAAATCCCTAGGGAAAATTCCAAAACCTCCTTGTTGCTCTTTTTAAATGTTCAGTGACAGTAATAATCAGCAGGTACTAACTCAATAGGATGTTTCTACTATTATTTGCTCTCAAGAGACCATATATTATAGTACACATCCAAAGTGTTGCAAGAGATTTAAAGCTATGACTATATGGAAAACTTGGAAAATATTGTGCTGAGCTTCTTTTCAAAGGGATGTGCTTTCTAGAATCTGTTTGGTGGGAAGGAAAAAAAAAAAAACAAACAAAACCTAAAACCTGCAAGTACTCATTTGTGGAACATTTAATTTCATTACTTTGTTAACAAAGTGTGTATCTGGAGGTAAACACCAATCAGCTGCAATTATGCTTCAGGCCCAAGAGAATTGAGGTTAGGATGTCAAGGCAGAAAGATGTCTATTGTAGCAAAATACATTTGCTCTAGACGAGGATTGATTTTCCTATTGAAATGTGGAAATGGACCATTTTATAGAGCTTTGTCTACCACTTAGGAATTTTTAAGAACATTATGGTTCAGGGGTGCCAAATTTTAAGCAAAGCCCTGTGGTTTCAGTAATACTATAAATAAAATCATGACACCTCTAAGAACAATCTCTCTCTTTACAATATAACTTTCTCTCATATATACATTCTCATATTATAGGTCTTCTGTCTTCCATTAATCTAAATTTATGGCACAAATATGATTCTTTTCCCCAAACATTTGTATTAATTAGGTTAATCCATAGGTGACCCAGAAACCTTGGAAAGAAAGGTCATTTTGAGGTGGAACTATGTGAAGCCCTCTTTCAGACTCATTTTTGGTCTACTTCACGTCTGACAATCTGCCACATTTTCAGATCTACTCTGTTCTCTGGGTCAAACCACAGCAGCATATTTTAAAACTCAGTAGGAAGTGGGTCTCAGAGCTCCGGAGGTACTATTATGTCAGTCTTATAAATTATTTTTTAATTATCTATTCCTCAGATATCCCATTGGTTTCCTTTTAAGAAAAATGTTATCTCTGTAAATGAAAGGTGCTTTCTCCTGTCAAGAAACATTAAATGTGTAACCTTTTTTTTATTTTAGCTGAAAGTAGATTTTGCTTCAAATTGTTTGCCCATGTCTAAGTTTGAAGCAACATAAACAGTAGTTTCTGCTCAGAGGGGTTCATGCCAGTCAAGATAAAAACCCTGTGCATTGATGATCATCCTTAGATGATAAATGTTGATAGACACCTGAACAGATACAAAGGCAGGATGGGGAAGGGAGCCGTCCTCTGACAGGCTTTATCAAATTCAAATTACATTCACCAGGTTAATGCTCACTGCACCTGCTCTGGTTTCATTGAGTGCTGAGAGGCTAAATAGACACAGACAATGTCCAGATCACGTATAAGAATAGAATCCTGACCCACAACCTTCAGCATCCTGTCTAGGACTTCAGCCCCTTATCCACAGAGAGTAGTCCAGGAAGCTAGCCTGCTATAAACTGTTCTTTAGGAATTCAGACTGCCATCTCTAGTACCAATCCTGGTGGCTATACAATAACTTCTGTAATGATTGGTCCCAAATGGCCAGAATTTGATTAACAACTGGCAATTTCTGTCTCCACATTCAGCTTAGGACCATCACACAGGATGCCCCTCTGACCATCTACAGCTTCCCTTTTTCTGCAGCCTATCAGGGCACATTGGAAGCTTTTCTTTTTCAGGATAAAGCTATCCAACTTCCCTGGCTAACTCCCTGGCTAGCAAGCTTTGATAACTAGCCTTTGCTTGTTCTCATTTGGTTGGTTTTCATTTATTTCCATAGGGCTTTGTTGGGCAGGCAACAATATTGTCCGGGAGCACTTTTTAATTGTGTGGTTTCTGTAAGTGGACAGTTTCATATATTGTTGTTCCTTTGGGTACATTAGCATTTCCTAGCTCTGGAGGGGAGCTTTGGCTGGCCTGAGAGAGATGCACTAGGAGCCTCCATTTGCCATTCCCAGTGTGGAAAGTTCTGAGAGGTGAAGTGAATTACTAAATGTCAATGCATGCATTAGGCATTACTGTCTGACCCTGAACCCATTCTCATGCTACTGAGTAGGGAGGGGCACAGGGGCCTTTTTGTAACAGAAATCAATCGCCAATGGCTTTTTCCCCCCCTTCCCTTTTAAAAAATGTAATAGTATAAAGGAAAACCTTTTCAAATATTATTCTCAAAAGATTTGGAAATAGGAGATCTGAGCTTAGCAGGTCATCAAAAGGCTAGGGCATGCTTGCTTACATATGAGTTGCCTTAGAAGTTCCAATTATCCCATACCTTTGCCTGTATGGGTAATAGGGCCAGGTAAAACAGGAGAAACAAAGCCAGTTGTGCTTTTATCTTTTTCTAATCAAAATTCAATGACATTTCAGCAATGACTTCTCCCAAACCTTAAAGAGTACGCATAAATGTTAGGATGAGAAGTTGGACCAAGTGCCTAAAAACAGTTTGAAATCAAATTGCACCTTATTTTAGTGTATTTGGTTTCTTCTGCATTGAGTTTATTATCCATATTCACTCTGTAATTTTTATACATAAGAACTGCAATTATGGAGCTTTAATAAGATGAAAGAAAAGAAGGAAGCAAAAATACTTAAACATTGTTCATAAGCAAAGATCTACATTGTTTTTGAATTATCTTTTATCAGTTGAGCCTTTAGGATCTTCTGGCGATATACTAGGGTTCAAGTATTTTTTTCAAATTAATTAAATTTTATGTAAGATTAGGTGAACCTACTGAATTGAATCAATTTATGGAAAAAGTGTGTGATAAGCATTATTAAATTTCACAATGTGATATTTGGTTTGCATTTATTTAGACTTTAATTTGTGAAGTACAGACTCCTAATAGTAACTGATGTCTTTTCCTCTTTTCTGATCAAAAGAAATATATTAGAAGGTCTCAGAATCAGTCTGTCAATTGGCAAACATTTCAGGAATTTTAAGAATTGTAACAAATGTAATATTTACATTATTTTTAATGTAAATAAAGAAATAAATACTTATTAAGTGCTCACCAAGTGTGAGCCACTGTTCTTAATGCCCTAAGTGGTAGTGTATTTGTGAAGAGCTCTGTAATAATTCCTTCCCACCTTTATGCACGCTCATTTGCAATGTAAATTTACTGTCTGCCTCTCCCTCTTCATGAGGGAAATCTGTTTGCCTCTTCTTTGAGTCTGGACTGGCCTTGTGACATTCGTTGACCCATAGACTGTAGTGAACTTGACATTTTGCAGCTTGCAAGACAAGGCCTCAAGAGACTTCTCTCTCTCCCTCTTGGAACACAGATCTGGAATGAAAGACCATGTGCAAATGGAGGCCCAGCTAAGAGCTAGCATCAAGCTATGCAAGAGAGGCCGTCTTGAACAACCCAGGTCCAGCTGAGCTACCAGATGGCTGTGGGCAAGGAAGAGCTTAAATTGCTTTCCACAGAATTAGGAGTTAAGAAAACGGTTGCTTTTTAATTTAAATTTTTATTGTTATTTTATTTTTACACTTTGGTAAAATATACAGAATGTGAAATTTACCACGTTAATCATTTTAAGTGTATAATTCAGTGGTGTTAAGTACCTTCACATGGCAGTGCAACCAATCTCCAAAGCCTTTTCATCTTGTAAAATTGAAACCCTATCTGTTAAATAACTCCCAACTTCTCCCTCCTGTTACTCTCTGGCTACAACCATCTACTTTCTGAATTTGACTACCAAAGATGTCCTATATGAGGGAAATCATGCTAGAATCATGTTATTTGAGTGACTTCCTTATTTCACTTAGTTTAATATTCCTTAATATTCATCCATGTTGTAGTATGTATCAGAATTTCCTTCATTTTTAAGGTGGCATAACATTCCGTTGTATGTATATATCGCTTTTTCGCTTTTCCTTCATCTGTCAAAGGACATTTGGGTTGCTTCCACCCAAATGGTCATTGAATATAAAACTGCTATGAACATGGGTATACAAATATTTCTTTGAGACCTGCTTTCAATTCTTTTGATAGATTACATGGAAGTCCAAATGATGGATCATATAGAAATTCTATTTTTAATTTTTTGACAGTGTTGTTTTAAGCCATTAACACTCAGGCTGGTTTGTTGTGTGTGATAGCTGAGACATCTAATAGAATCTTGACAATGCTTACAGGTTGACACTCTCATCATTCCCATTTTACAAGGGAAAACTCGACTTATCCAAGCTTCTATGCTTTATATAGAATAGGGCCAGGCTTTGATGCCATTAAGTCTGGTTCAAGAACCCAATTCTTTAGCACCCTGTAAAACTTTACAAAAAGCACCAGCATTGCTTAACCTATAGTGATCAACACTGCACAGAGAGAAGCATTAGCAACCGGAAATATTGAGAAGATGCCTGTCTGTGACTAATGTGGTTCAAGGAAGCATCTTATCCATCATATGTGGACTTGGGTTCATTTCTGTGTTGTCAGCAGTTTTACCCTGCTGCAGGTAGGAATGGTACTGTGTGATCTTCCAGGAGATCCATTTACCCCACCTCCAGGGTTGCCAGATATAGTCAAGCAATTTGTACCTGAACCAAGTCCTTTGCTGGAGAGAGCATAATTCTGAATCTCAGCCCACATTCCACTCTGATAGGACCAAACCTGTGGTCTGGCCATATGAGTGTAAGGGGCCCTTTTTCTGATTGGGCTTCTACAGGTTGTGTAGTTCATATGACCAAACGAGCTCCTTTCTCTATGTCTCTACTGTCCTGCTTCAGGTCTCTCTTGCTCAGGATAACTGGGCTGTATTTGGACATGAATAAATAGCTTCACAACTTCTTCTCCTCTCTGTTAACAAGTCCCTGTTTTCCAGTGCAGGGTAACTTGTCCCCGTCCATCATGAGGAGTGTCTGCCATATTGGATCAGACAATCAAGTCTCAACAGGATTGGAAAACTCCCTACTGCACAGTCAATACTCAATACATGTTTGCTGCTGACATACTCATCCTTCCTGGTTCTTTCCCTCCCTCACTTCCTCTCTATTCCTCTCCATTAATAAAATTAATACTGCACCTATTACAACTAAAACCCCTCCTACTACTTCCTATAATGTGAACATTGGATGAGGCCAGTTACATACAGTGGTATCCAATATAATGAAAGTTAAGAGAGTTATAAATAAAGATCTGCTTTTGAGTCCAAAGATTCACCTGCATAAGCATAAAATGCATGAGAGGGATTAACAGCCTCTTTAAGACTTATAAGTTTTAGTTGAGAGTAATTTAACATGCATTGGTCAAATAAAGCACATGAGCCTGCCAAAAAAATGAAAGTGGGGAAGGACATCCACTAACCAGAGGACTCCAAGGTAAGGTGTGGGTGCATAGTGCCTCCATAGGAGAGTGAAGAATTGTGACCTGTAGTTCAGTCTACCTCATGGGATATGCACTGCTATGGTTGACCAGTTATTTAAGGTGTTTATCCCCTTTACATGGGCAGTGCCTGTGCTTAATCAGTAAGACCAGGGTAGAGACTGTTGTTAAATATTTTATGTTGTTCCTGCTGCCAATCAGTGTGCTGAGAGCTCCATCTACGGTGTAGCATTTACTTATAACAACAACCATATATAGTGTGCATTTTCAGTGGGGTAACATTGCCCCTGAGGTCAAAAAAAGAGCAAACGAGTGTACTTTTTAATGTATAAAGCACAGATAAAAATATAGTATGTCAACAGGTCACTTCTTTATCTGTAGCATTAAAATTTAATGAGGGGGCAATTAAAAATATGTCTAAAAGGGCTCCTTAGGGGGTAATAAGCAGTCCAAGAAGAAATGCCATTCAATATTGTTATTTTTATCAAATGGATGTGAAAATGTAGCCTGAGAGTTTAAATAATTTGTCCAAGAACATAAAATGATCAGATGGGAAGGCTCTGACTCCAGTGTGCATCTGTGTGATACCAAAGCATGTGTTTTTATCCAGAGCACCACATTCCCTCCTGGGTGCTTGCTGCTCCTTCTGCTCTCCGGTCTTCTATGTCTCTCCAGGTGGTTTTCTGCTTTCTTTCCTCCTAGATTCCTCTGCACCCTCCCCTAGCAATGGACTGGGTCCTTCTAAATGGCTGTTCATAGTGTAGGTTCTGAGACTATGTTTTGCCTTCATTTTCAGCTGAGGAAAATGAAGGAATGTTCCTATTATGGTTTAGACATGAGATATCCTCATAAGGTTCATGTGTGAGCCAATACTAGAATGTTCAGAGGTGAAACGATTGGGTTATGAGAACCTTAATCTAATCAGTGTGTTGATCCACTGATAGGGATTAACTGGGTGGTAACTGTAGGCAGGTAGGCTTGGACTGGAGCAGGTGGGTGTGCCTTTGGGGTATATATTTTGTGGCTGGTGAAAGGTGTCTCTCTGCTTCATTGTGGTCATGTTCCTAGCTGGTTTCCTCCACCACACTCTTCTGTCATGATATTCTTCCTCACCTCAGGCCAAGAACTATGGAGTTGGACATTTATGGACAGAGACCTCTGACATATTGAGCCCCAACTAAACTTTTTCTTCTTTAAAAATTGTTCTTGTCTGGTCTTTTGGTCACAGCAGAGAAATAGCTAACTAAAGCAGCTCCCAGGGAAAGTTTTGCTCCTTAGCATAGGTGAGGCCCTGGATTCAATCCCCAGCACCAAGAAAAGAAAATTTCTGCTTGTAGGTTGGAGGGATTAGTGTTTGCATTTTAATGCCCATACAGAGGAATTATCAAAGAACTGTGCTCTCCCAGTGGGATTTCAGGGTCTGTCTCTTCCAGTTGGAAGCAGTTTGGAACGGTGTGCTTTGTACACCCATGAAAAATCATAGCAATAAGGCAGATTCCTATCTGTACTGAAGCCCTATGTACTCCAGTATCTGACCTCTTTTCTAGAATCCCCTGCTGTTATTCTATAAACTGGGCTCTACACCTGAGTTTCTCTGTATAGCAATTCCAAGAAAATTCAATCTTCAAAACACATTTTGTAGTAAACAGAGGCAGCCATGAGAAACACTGCTGTTGCTTTTAAAGGTTATTGTTTGAAAGGACTGAATAGTCCTTCTCAGCTTCTTAACTAGGTTTTCTAGGACCAATTTATCAGGAAGGAATGAATTCCTTTCTCTTCTTCCCACAGGGCCTGTGGAAGAGGAAGGATATGCATAATAGTAAATCAATCAAATTTACATTGAAAGGCATCCTTCCAAAGAGTAGCCTGAAGATCTCTATGCAGGCAGTCAGATCTGATGTCTCCCACCACCCAAATACAGCTGCTCCAACCAGAGAGATTGGGCTTCAGCTTCTTCACAGAGATGCAGTTGCTTAAACCCCAGTTAGCGGGGTCCGGCACTTGGGCATTTCCTTGCAGTGTGCCAGGAGTCACTCAGCTGATGTTTTTTGGCTTTCAAGGGAAAAGCAAAAGCTGTTTGGAGCTATTGTTCAAAGGGGAAAAAGATTACCTCACAAATATCATTGCCCAGATGCACATAGGTGAGTGTCAAGTGATAAAGCCGGCCTGCATTGGATTCATTAAAAGCACTGTAAATAAGTAGGTATCTTTCATTGAATATACTGGATAAATTTCTGTGCCTCAGCTTCCCCAAGTTGAAATGGGGATTGAGTGAATACCTACCTGTATAAATTTGCAAGGGCTGTTGTGACAAAGTACTGCAAATGGGTGACTAAATAAGAAATTCACCGTGTTACAGTTCTGGAGGTTAGAAGTCTGAGTGTTGGCAGGGCTGGTGTCTTCTGTGGACTTCTGGTTTGCTGGCAATCTTTGATGTCCTGCTCTCTGCCTTCATCTTCACAAGATATTCTCCCAGGGTATCAGTCTGTGTCCTGATTTCCCCTTTCTATACGAAAATCAGTCGTATTGGATTAGGGATCCATTCTAGTCCAGTATGACCTCATTTTGAGTTAACTAGTTACATCTGTAATGCCCTAATCTCCAAACAGTCACATTCTGAGGTGCTTGGATTTAGAATTTCAACATTTGAATTTTGAGAGAGAACACTTCAATCTGTGGCACTATCTCATAGGGTGAGGTTTGGATTACATGAGTATAATAAGCACTGTGTGAATTTGCCGTAGCTACTGTTGGTGAAGGTCAACCTTCCCTCCTTCTAACCCTCATAGGAACCTTCAAAGGACATTCTTTATCTGAGTATCCACAGTTTACATATTTCTCAACTGATAATTAGAGAGGTGGGATGATTTTGGTGTTGCTAAAGCTTCTCTATTTCTTTGTGATTGTAAACGAGACTGTAATCTCAACCTGTGAAACTCTTTGAATGATGGCAGAAAATTTCACAAATTCATAACTATCTACTTTGACTTTTGTATGTAAATGCGATTTTCTGAATAGTGTATTGAGTTTGTATAATCAAGGTTCCACCGTAATTTTTAGATAGGAAGCTCAGTTGTTGCATTAAAAACTGTTAATTAAACAGACATAAAGTCCTCACTTTGATCTAGTAAGTAATGTATTTAAAATAGTGGCAAGTTCCTGATTCAGTTAATGTTCAGTAAACAGAGTCCCCAAGCCCTTGTTAAGAATGCCCAGACTAATAAAAGCTGGCTCCTGCCTTCAGAGAACTCGAGGTTAGTTTCAAGAGTGCCTTGAGAGGAAGGGCCCAGGGCCAGGCAAGCATCCCTGAGAGCCATGGAAGCAAATAGTCAAGTTAATGGTATCTGGGAGGGATGCAGAGGCTCACACGGAGTCAATGAACCACTTCAGACATTCTTATTTTAAGGAGGATCTTATTTGTAGTGCAGCAGAAGGAGGGAGGGCCTATTTAGGCTCATTAAAGGAACTATTCAACAAAGCTGAAAGGTTTGCCAGGTGCATGATGCTCACCTGTAATCCCAGTGACTCAGGAGGCTGAGGCAGGAGGATCGAGAGTTCAAACCCAGCCTTAGCAAAAGCAAGGTGCTAAGCAACTCAGTGAGAACCTGTCTTTAAATAAAATACCAAATAGGACTGGGGATGTGGTTCAGTGGTTTAGTGCCCCCAAGTTCAATCCCCGGTACCCCCACCAAAAGAAGCTGAAAGGTTTAAGGTATACTTAAGAGTATCCACCCATGACTGCTTTTCCAGAAATATGGTGGAAGCTAAATGTGTGTCATAGGCTAAGAATTCATAAGGTAATGTCTGTAAATGGAAGAAAGAAAACCAGTTTTCTCTTAGGGCCATCCCATGGGAATTCAGACTAGAATGGAAGGAAGTATGAGGATATTAAATTTACAGTCTCCCACTAGGATTCCAGATAGAGTGAATATGTTTCTGGAGATTCTAGGTAGAATGAAGATGCTTCTGCAGGATTTGGTATCATTTGGAACATTCTTTTGGGGACCTAGCATGGGTAAGAAATGAATACAGTGTGGTCCTTGCTTTTGGAGAACTTAGAGTTTAGCAGAGGAAGATGGATACTCTGAACTTTCCACCTCCCTTGCCTGGATATAAAATACTTCCTGCTTCTGAATGAATTATATTAATGTTGATTAATGATAATGGAATAATATTACGTTGCATTTGTAGTATGCTTTTATCTTTTCAAAGTGCTTTTCATACTGTTTCTCCTGTCAGACTGTCAGACAAACCTGGTGAGGGTGGAGGCTGGGCTGAGGCCAGGATTGACACGGGCTCCCAGGAGCCTGACCTGGCTGCTACTTCTCTGAAGACAGTGGTTCTGCTTTGCAAATCCTTCCTGGCTTGCATCTTCTTGTCCTCCTCTCCATTTCCCACACTGCGCTTCCTTTGTTCTGGTCTTCTTTGCTGTTGCCTAGGAGTCTCTGCATATCCCACTGTGCTCTTTGGAACAAAGCTATTACAGAAATCTAATAAATAATAAATTTCATCACTCAGATCAATAAAATGCATGAAAAGAAGAGGCCATTATGGAAAATGAAAAATGCACGAGAAGATGCCCCCAGCATGAGACAACCTTCAGCCAGGAGGGGCTGAGCCTCCCAAAACACCAGCCACCAAGCAGGCAATCGTGGGGCATTCCCAGGTCTTCATTGGTTAGTCCATCCACAGACGTTGGTGAAGGGCTTGTTCCCTGCCAGGCAGGTGCTGGGCACTGGACAGAGGCATCCTGTGTCCAGGAGCTCAACAATGTAGCGGAGGAGATGGATGGTGCTGCTCGGCTGGTTGTGAGGCTGCATCTTGGCCTCTGTAGACAATAAACAAAGAGCTCTGAGATTTCAGAGGAGGAGGAACCAACCACAGAGAGCAGGGAGAGGGTTTCATTACAGCCCCTGCTTTGGACTTCAGCCACAAAGGATGAGTAGGATTTTTTCAAGTGGAAGAGTTGAAGTAGGTGTGAGAGGAAGCTATTTCCAGGGCAGAAAATAGCACATGCTGTGCGTCTGAGTGTACACATCATAACAAATCTACGGATTTTTTTTTTTTTTTTGGTCCAGACTTATTTATCAGGTATTTTTAGTCTTTTCAATCTGGGGCATTTTAGGTAACTAGTTTTACTTTCTAAGACTGCTCCTGTATCTTGGAATTTTACTGTTTAAAAGGAGATAAAGCGGGCTGGGGTTGTAGCTTAGTAGTAGAGTGCTTGCCCCTTGCATGTGTGAGGCCCTGGGTTCGATCCTGAGCACCACATAAAAATAAATAAATAAATAAAAATAAAGATATTGTCCATCTACAACTAAACAAAATTATATTAAAAAAAGAGATAAGGAAGAAGTGAGCACACGAGCCAGGGGTCTTTGGGCTCTAATGACATTGGCAGCTTGTCCTGGCTACTGTGGTGCCCTGGGGTTCTTTGGGCTGTAGTCCTGGGATGGCCCTCTGTCCTTCTGCCCTCAATGGCCCCCTAGAAAGAAGCATCTGAAAGTCTGGCCTTATCATCACTCTGGCCACATGGAACAACAGAACAAAGGAACATTTTGCCTCAATAATGATTTCTCCCCACTAACTTCTGAATTTCTGAACATGTGACCCAAATCAGCACCATTAAACTTGAGCAGCCAATGATACTCCTTTCCATGGGAGAGGAAGGGAAGATGTGAAAGGAGGGGTCTTGAATTCTCCATAAGGAAACACCAGCTTCCAACCCCAACTTCCTTTAGCAATCTGATGCAGAGCCACGATGAGAGGCAAAGAGGTCCTGGGCTAATGAGAGGTTCTTCTATAACCACCTTTCATCTTTCTCTTCTGTATCCTCTTCTCTTATTTTGCTTTTTCTACTGCTAAGGCACAGGGCCTCATTTTTGGCCTTTCCCAAGTAAGGTGTCCATTGGTAAATTAATTCTGGAGAAGAAGTGTATACTTTGAAGTCAGATGTATTCAAATCTAGGAACTACCATGGCTTAGCTACATGACCTTGGGAAAGTTACTTAACCTCTCTAGTTCCTAGTTTCCTTAAATGTAAATTGAGAAATAGATTTGTGTCTTTAGACTTTTCCAGGAAGATTAAATAAAATAATATATTTATATGTGTGTGTGTGTAAATTTGTGTCTTTAGACTTTTCCAGGAAGATTAAATAAAATAATATATTTATATGTGTGTGTGTGTGAAACATGTACAGTATATACTTCATGATATACTGCCTTATAGTCCAGATATTCAACAAATGGTAACTATATATATATATATTTTTTTTTTCATTGCTAGTTCTTTATTATTGGTGTGGTATGCTGGAAAAAGCTTTAAACTGAGAGACAGTTATTAGCTATTTGTCTTTGGTCAATTTCTTTATCCTTTACCAGTTTTAGGGTTCTTTCTTTCTCTCCATCTTTCCTTTCTCCATCTCTCTCTCTCTCTCTCTCTCCATCTCTTTCTTTCTTTCTTTCTTAAATTGAGAAAAAGAAGACACCTATCTCATCAGAGTTTTATGAGATTAATTGGGAAGAACACATAAAATATTAGCATGTTGTTTTTTTTATGTAAAAGGTGCTTTTAAATGTGAGCCCCTCTTCTTCTTTCAGGCCTATGTGAAGTTTCTAGCTTGCACTTTTTAACAGCATTTCTGTCTCAGTTTTTAGTGGGATCATATCTACTTGGCTAATGTTGAGAACAAGATGCTGGCTCTCCACCTCAGTCCATTCTCCTATTCTTTGGTCTGACCACCTTCTCTCCATTTCTCGCCTTTGTAGTCCAGTGTGGTAGCCTGATGACCCATTCACCAGTAGAATGGGATGGAAGTGACGTGTGCTATACTCACGCTTGGCCACTAACTTCCTGCCTGCAATCCTTGGTGTGCTTATCTTCCTCCTGGAAGCTGAGATGGGGGTGCCTAGAGCAACCTTGGAAGGCAGCCAGATGAGCTGCCTCCTCAGCCGGAGGCTCTGAGTGACTAGTGAGCCAAGTCCCCTCCACCACCATTGATGTATAAACATATGTGTGTGCTAATGTGTGTGCCACGTGCACACACAGAAATGGAACATTTGGAAATAAACCATTTCCTTTGAGTTATGTAATTTTGGGTCTTTTTGTTCTGGCAGTTTATCTTCCCTTCATATTCTTTTTTTTTTTTCCCTTCTGTCTTCAAGTTCGACTGAGATAACTGGGAAAACTCAAACTATAAAACACTTTTGAAAAAGTGTTTTGAATTTAGAAGTACAACTAAGTTTAAGTTGGTTTTGCACTTAACCGCTATATGATCTTCCTATTGATTATTTAACTTTCTCCTTATTGAAAAGGAAAAGGTGCTACTCTATGTGATTTTATGGATCCACTTAACTTTCAGGGCCTCAGATTATTCACCTGCAAAATGTGTCATGGAGTTGTCTTGGAGACTAATTAGGATGATGCATGTCTTAATTTTATATTTGTAGAATGCTGTAGAGTTCACCATCCAAAATGGAAGCCACTATATGTTGCTATTGAGTCATGAAATGTGTATACTTTATAAGTATACACGCTGGATTTCACGGAGTTGGCACACAGACACACACACAGACACACACACACACAGTTTAAGGCACGATGAAACTTTTAATATTAACTACATATTGAAATGAGAATATTTTGGATATATTAGATAAATTAAAATAAATTGTTGAAATGAATTCCTCCTTTTTCATTTCTAATGTGAATTATAGAAAATTTAAGATTACTACTGTAGCTCACAATGCATTTCTTTCTATTGGACAGCCTTCTGGTGAACATTAAAATTTTACTATTTAGTGTAAGCTCATGTCCTATAACTCCTCTGAATGTGGTTGTGGGGATTGAGAAGCAAGATGTCTTTAAATGGAAATGATGGTTTTTCAGCTTGCAGGGCGGTTATTGGGATTCACGATCTCACACGTGCAGTGCCTGGTATACAGAAGCTGCTCAGCAAATGGCAGCTGCTTTGATTCACCCACCCTTTTTCTTTTATCCCAAAGCAGTTTCCACAATCACAGGCTACACTGGCTTTGAATTTTCTTTTTAAGGAAAACATTCTTTTGTTTCCTCTTAAAAAAAAAAAAAAAACTTTAAAATGTGTTTGTAATATCAAAGCTGAGACTGGTTCTGTTCCTCTTTTCAGCATTTGTGATGCCACCATCTCCGTAAGCATGCAGTTATAGCAGCTAACCTCTCTTTGGATCTAATCTTAGGAAACAGAGCAATTAGCTTCTTTGGTATTAGGGAAATGGGTTTCGAGTCTAGCAATCTCTACTTAAGGCCCTCTGCTTAGCTAATGCCTTTCTTTAATCAAATCACTGCTCCTTAGGTTCTAAAGTAGTGGGGGTGGAACTAAACAGCGATTATCTCAAATTGAAGAATGTGTGATTTTTCTTTGTTTTTGGTTGAAGATCCATAATTTTGATTGTCTACACGAAGCATGTGTTTTCAAGTCCTGATGTCTCAGAACTGAATACTCCTTTCCCTCTCTTCCCTTGCCTTCCCTCCTCACTCCTTCTCCCCACCCTTCCTCTACCCTATTCTCTCATTCCCTTTTCTCTCTTCCATTCATGCCTGCTCCTTTGTTCAAAAAGACAAGAATGGAAAGAGAATGACACATTATAAAGCTGAAAAACCGTGCCATTTGAGGCCAGCTGGAAGCCAGGGGACACCAAAACTCCACATTAACAGTGGCTTCTCAGGGACTGCCTTGCTTCTCCTGATAGGGCTGTCTAGGTTCTTTCCAGGCCAGTGTCCCTTCTTACATCCTGAAAGGAGACTGTTCATGTTCTCGTGTGCAGGGGTGACCCTGAGAGAATAGGACATTTTAAAAAAATAGCTTTATTGATATAAGGTCCTTGTTTAGCATCTGGACAGCCATCTTAAGTGACAGCTGTCATTTTAAGGAAAAAGTTTTGTTTTCCCGCCCAAGGGTGTTTCTGAGAAAGGCTCACCACTCCCTCAAATCAACCCAAACCCTAACCACCTGCATTAGGACCCACCCGGCTCTGATTCCTGAGCCTGCCCCATAAAAGTCCTGGACCCCAAGCCTGTTTTGCCTTTCTCCGCTATTGTCAACGCTGACAAATAAACTCTTGTGTGTATCTCTGCCTAGTCTCTGTCTTTCATTTCTCGATTATCTGTCTCTTGTTCCTCACTTTCTCTTCAATTGAGATAGAATCTCCTTTATACAAAATACACCAGTTTAAATTTATCACTTAATGAACTTTAGGATAATCATGGAGTTTCGCAGCCATTTCTAATATCTGAAGACCAAGCACTTTTTAGCACTCATTTCCTATAGTGCCTTGCTCAGAGGGGATGTTCCCCTCCCTGCCTACCCCCCCCCCCGCCCCTGATCATCACTAATCTCATCTCC
>NW_026000068.1:23498133-23516741 GCF_001458135.2 Marmota marmota marmota
CGATAATTACTAATCTACTCTCTGACTTGTGGATTTGCCTATTCTGGACATTTTCTATAAATAAGATCATTTAATACAAGACCTTTTTTTTTCAACTAGTTTCTTTTACTTAGCATATTTTGAGGTTTATGCATATTGTAGTTTGTATCAGTACTTAACTATTTTGATTGTCAAATATATTCCACTGAATGAATTTACCATCTTTGTTTATTCATTCACCAGCCTTAGTCACATCTAGGATATAATAATGATACTGCTATGAACATTTGGGTGGACGTAGGTTTTTCGTTCTCTTGGGAATATATTTAGGATTGGAATGCTGCATCATATGGTAGCTTGATGTTTAATTGACAAACTGTTTTCAAAAGTGGCTGCATCCTTTTACAATTCTTCCAGAAATATATGAGGTATACATTTCTCTGCATCCTTGCCCAAACTTGTTATTGTCTATCCTTTTGATTTTAGCCATCCTAGTGAGTGTAAAATGGTGTCTTGTGGGTTTGATTTGCCCATTTCTGTTGATTACGAATACCTTCTCATGTTTGCTAGTCATTTTTATATCTTTAGAGAAATGCCCATTCAAATTCTTTTCTCCATTAAAAAAAAATTCAAGTTGTCTTTTCGTTGTTAGGTTGTAAGAGTAACCTGTATATTTTGTTTCACATCAGATATGGGATTTGCAAATATTTTCTCCCATTCTATGGATTATCTTTTTACTTTCTTGATGGTATTTTTTTTGAAACATACCTTTTTTAAAAAAAAATTTTGATGATGCCTACTTTAACTTTTTCTTTTTTCCTATTTGTGCTTTGGGTGTCACATTTAAGGAATCATAACCTAATTCAGAGAAGTCTCAGATCTTTAATAACAGAGCTATACAAAACGGGATGGTTTGTATTGTCTAACCAGCTCTTGTCAGGCCTCAATGGCTTCCAGACCAAGTTTTGGCTGAGCTATCAAGGAAGTGTTAAAATCTTATTTTCATAGCTCATTGATGGTGTGAGGATGGCACAGCTGCTAGGCATTTGGACAGTGCAGCAATTGCTTTAATTGGACATTCCTCAACCCTCTTGTCTGACTTGTTAATGGCTTTTTAAGTGAGACACACCAGCCAAGTGAATTAGACTACTTGGCAAGTCAATTCCTGCTCACTTGGAAGCGTTAATCCATGGAAAATAAGCAGAGGCCTTCAGCCAGGAGGAAACCTGAATTGTATTTGCAGAGGTGAAAGAGAAAGAGCTGTTGTCTCTTTCCAGCAGTTTCCAAGTGCACTTCCAAGGACCATGTGGAGGCAGGGCTTCTTAGCTTTCTTCAGTGCATTCCTGTTTCTAAGTGCTTATAAGCCACCTGCTTGAAGGCTGTCCTGGAGTCTGCCCTGAGGAGCTTCTATTCATGCAAGAAGTAGAGAATACACAGATGAAACAATTAGAAGTAATTTGCTGATGATGTAAAAGACTTTATCCTCTCCTTTGTTTAGTGTATTCTGACATCAGTCAACCACTCAAAAGAACAGTGACAACAATAAATTCTTAGGTGCCAAACTTGTTGGTTTTCCAAGCCTGTGCATATAGCCTTGACCTTCCTATTGGGCTCCACCCTGAATTTCCATCTGCTGTGCACACTGTCTTTACACAGAAATCCTGGCAGCACAAATTCACACACCTAAAATCAAATTTCTTTTTTCTTTCTTGACTCTTCTACTGCCATCCATCTGTTCTCTTCTGACCATGGCCTAACCACCTCCCTCAATGACCATGTCCTCCCATCGTCAGTCCCATGTCACTACTATAGTTATTTGTTATTTCCTTTCAATTCCCACTTTATTTCTTTCCTGAATATTATAAGTCGACTTCTTACAATATAAGGCTTCTTTCACACCCAATTTCTTCCCAAATCCTTTGTCTACATTTTTGCCAAAATTATTTTCAAAATCATGATTCTTATTCTGCCTTTTTCCTTTTTTTTTAATGCATCTTTGTTACTTTCCAAAGCCTGGAGGGTAAGGTCTGAATTTTGTACAGCTTATGTAGACTGTGTCAACACTCAAGGTCTGGGAAATGTGGTGAAGCATTAGACATCTTAGGATATTCCAGTGCACTTCTAGGGTGTATGTCATATTTGGTCAAATTACACTATTCTTGCCTCAACCTCCCTTCCTAGCCATGCCTACCTCGTTCAAAATCCTTCACTGTTCTCTCATCACACATCGGTATAGTGCCTCCCTCAGAGGGGATGTTCCATGAAGGGCCTAAGGGATGGACTTACTGAACCAAATATGATTCAAACTACTGTCCTCACCCACCTAAAGGCAAATGTGTTCAAATTTCAATTAGTCTTTAGTGTGGTTTAAGTGCTTTTAATGTGATGATCGGTTGTCATTTGATGGTGGAGGGAGTAGTGATGGCAGGAATGGAAACCAGATGACACAATGGTGAGAAATGGAGTGATGCCCACGGAGGGCCCTGCCAAGCCTGGAGTGGCTCTTCTGCCCTTTTTGTGGTGCTGACCAAGGTGGGTGGCATTATAACATGGTAGTTACGTGGACACTGGCTGTAAATTCAAAAGGATTTTGAATCCAGGTTTATAGAGGTCATCTGCCTTGCTTTTCAGAACCACAGTATCTACCTTGTGATGTGAGACAAACACTCCCCAAAGGGGTTTGTGGGAATGAATAGGATAACAAGTGTGCTATATTGAGCCAAGTTCTCTCTCTTATCAAATAGAGCTGTATTCTGCTTATGTTTAAGGGAGTGTGTATATGTGTATATATGGGGTGAGTGTATATAATGACACTAGTTTTGGGGGAAAATGTGATATTTCTGATATATCTTGCCAGTAGTTCCCTTGAGGACAGTCCTTTTTCTTTATTTCTTAGGCTGGGGGCCGAGATTTCCTCTTGCTATGAGTGCTATGAGGGATGTGATGTTAAAGCCAGTGAATCGAAATGGTGCAAAGTGAAATTCTTCCTCGAATTTATCCTTCGGGGTATTTAAATAGCAATGTCCAAGGCTGTAAACACAGCTGAGAAATGCTGTTATTGCATTTAAGAATCTCTTTTCTGTAGTATTAAGACATTTTGATTTAATTGGTAAGCTGCTCTGTGATAGCGTTCAATTGAAATGAGGTTTGTGGAGTAGAGAATCATAAGGCAATCTCTCATGGAGCAAAGATTGCTGATGAAGTCTACCTTATTGCCGTGTGTCAGAAATTAAATCACTGTCTATTGTCATGAAGCGATCGATCAGATTCTCTTTTTTGATGGTATAACGCTAGTGGGGAAGATAGAAAAAGTAAGGATATAAAATAGAATTTTACCACTTCTCTATTGTGCTGCTTTCTTTATGGTATTGGTAGTGCTCTTGGCTTGCTATACTGAAATATAAGTTGGTATTTTCATAGGACACAAAAAGATAGACACACACAAACACACTAAAAGCTCAGAAAAGTGATTATATTATAGTATAAAGAAAAGTACGATTTGATCTTTAAAAATATCTCAGGATCCTTGGAATTCTGTGACGAGTTATTTTCAATTTACACATTTTTTTCTGCATCATTCTTTCTTTAGTAAATTGGGAATAAAGAATCTGCCCTATTTTTTTTCCCTGAAGAAAGAAGTAGAAATGTGTTTGCAGAGAGCCATGAAGTCCTAGACTACAAAATACTGTCATTACTGTCTTTGGCTTGCACGGAGATGAAGGTGCTCATTTAAAATGGGAAGCCATTTGCCATTAAAGCTTCCCATGAACCTGAACTGATATAGAATCAAAGGTTTTTCAAAAGCATGATGGAGAGATTGACTGTGTCAACACTCAAGGTCTGGGAAATGTGGTGAAGCATCAGATATCTTAGGATACTCCAGTGCACTTCTAGGGTGTATGTCATATTTGGTCAAATTACAGAATTCTTTCATTGTTTCTTCATTAAAATGGGTTCAATTGGAGTATTCCCTGCAAGGAAAAGTCATCCATTCAGCAACATTAACCCTGTCTAACTTGCTATGCATACACTTGATGGAAAGCACTGTAAGGCAGTGAAGCCAAGAATCCTCAACTCCTCTAGCACTGGTGATCCTCTCTGCACTTTCCTGTATTCTAGCAGACAGCCTGGGTCTCATCAGTCTCCTGTGCCCTAACTGACTCACCTCTTCCTGTGGGATTCTGTGTTAGGGTGGTGTGTGAAGCACAGACCTTGGGATTCCTTGAAGAATTCTCCAAGCCCCTCAGTGGCCCATTGGCAGCTTAGAGGGAAATGGTGGTAAATGAGGTAGAAGCCCTCTGTGAATGGAGTAATGATCTGGAAGGGGCTATAAGTTTGGATTCTCATTCTAATAATTTTCTCTATGACCTTGGTAAATGACTTTATTTCTCTGCCTTTGCAGATGGAAGGAATCATGAAAATGCTTCTATGAAATCTTGAATCCATAAAATGCTCTAGAGATGCTAAATATACACCATTTATTATGCAGTTTTCCTGTGTTCTTAGGACAGTTACTATTTCTAGACCTAAGTGGATCAGAGGAGAATAGTGCTCTAATGCTCTAAGAAGAAAACGAATGTTAAGCTGGATACTGGTGTACTTAGCTGCAATTAAGGAAGCTGCTGTGGAATTAGTGACTCACCCTTCATCAGGATGGCAAAGCTGTCTCATGCCGTGTTTTGATTTTTCTCCCCTGTTCAAAGTCTCTCCTCTGTGATAGGAGAAAATGACAATTATCATCTGCTTGTGTTGTTTCCATTTTTGGTAAGCAGTGGGCAGAGTTGACATTGGATAAAATTTCAAAGACTGTTTTGTGAAAAAGCATTCCCTCTTAACAATGGTAAAATGGTAGGGGAGAGAGAATTGCTGGTTTTTATTTTACCACATTCAATTTTCTGCAAAGGCTAAATTCAAAACTGTCCCATAGACCTTGGGAATCTGGTTTTTGTCACTACTTGCATGTGAATTTACAGCTTTAAAACTGTTGGCTTATGATGTGTCAGAAAATGACCTTTAAACACATCGAGTTGAAAGATCTAATTGACTTTGATGAGCAATTCTTGAATCCATCCTGTGTATGAAATGGAAAGTTGTTGCCTTGGGTGTGGCAGAAGAGACAGATTTTTAAGATAGTTTGAGCCGAAAACAAGGAGAGAACACAGTGCAAACAAACAAAAACAAAACAAAACAAAACCCCTAGATTGACTAACATTATATTTCATGTTGCTTTCTCTGCATAGGTTAAAGCAGAGGTGGCTTCCTTATCATGCTGATTCAGGTGACTGGGCCCCTTCTGAATATGCTGTGAATATGCTTTTTGGAAAACTGGCCTGTTTCTGAGCTTGATTGAATGGCAGCTAGTATGAATGATTCCATTCTGGTAGGGTCTGTCTGTTGGGGCTTCATTCAGGAACTTAGTCCAATGCAATGACCTCCTATAAATTTCACTTCACAGATGTTGCCCACACCCCTGTGTCAATTTCATCACTTATGTCCATTCATCACGCTGCCTCCTATCCACCATAACTCACAGAGTTGTTTGTGCTTGGGAGGAATCCAAGAATCCAAGGCATTTTAAATACAGGGTTAATATGAACAAATTTTAGTTAAATGATAAATTTTATAGAAAAAGCAGAGCACGCTGAGGCCATCTGCATGCAAATTTTGGATTATCTGCTCTTTTGTGTTATCTATGCTATGATACTTTTCCATTGGTGCAAATAAAAACCAATCAATTGAATTCCCTGTTTGGAGAGAGAGAGAGAGAGAGAGAGAGAGAGAGATTGGGAATAAAATCTTGCAGAGGCTGCAAACTGGTCCTCAAAGCTGAACTTGACCCTTGTGTGTTTTGTTCAGTTGGTACGAATTTAAATATAAATGCATTTAAGATGCTTTCAAATTCAGTTGGCTACAGTCCTCCTGGCTCCTAATGTCTTACATGCTGCCTGTTTTGCTGCTTTGCTACATGCTTGGTCCTCAAATGTTACTGAGTTGGCAATTCCTAGTTTAAAGATTTGTTCCTATTGAGCTGGGGTTGTGGCTCAGTGGTAGAGTGCTCGGATAGCATGTTCGATCCCACATAAAAATAAAATATTGTGTCCACCTAACAAAACTAAAAAATAAATATTAAAAAAAAAGATTTGTTTCTATCATGAAAATGTGGGTGTTTCAGATAAGGACTTAATTTTTCTCTTGTGTGTGGCACGAAAGCCTATCTATACCAGAACAATAATTAGAAAGTAAAAGAGTGCAAGGAAAAGAAGAACAAAACTGAAAAGCGATACAAAAGGCAGGCAATAATGAAATGAGGAAAATATAATAGAGATTACGTTTACTTTTTACTGTGAGAATCTCTAAAGGAAATGGAAAAAAAGTGACACAAGGCAACATTAAAATTAGAGAATTTTTAAGACAGTCAATAATAACACATGCAAAGCACAATTAGGAAAAGCAACAGAGGGGTAGCAAGCCTAAACTGAAAGTATGCAATATTTTTGCAATAAAAGTTAAGATACTTTATACTAGTTTAAAATGTATTTCTACTTTGTGTACAGCTATACTGTTTGACCTGTTATAACAAGTATTAAATTACCTTTGTAATTTAAAGAAGAAAAGAAATAGGTAACAGTCTTCCCTCCCTCCAATTCTACTTTGGAAGAGCCATTGTTAAATAGATTGCAAATCTGTGCACTTTTCAAAATTGTAGTAATTTCAAAAGACAATCCTCATGTAAGAGAAGGCCAGGTATTTGGAATATTCCTTGATCATAACAAAAAGGCACTGAAACTCAGAGGCAGCAAGAGACCCCATTATGGGCGCAAAGAGTAGCAATGGAAATAAAAGTGAATTACTGAACAAGTTGCCTTCCAACTGGGTAGGTGTGTGTTAAAGTGGCATTGTAAGTGGCGTCCCACTGCTTAGTGAGTTTAAATTGTATCAACCAAATATAAAATACAAGCCAATTTTAAAAATTAGAATTTGGAGGATACATGTGTTTAGGTTAGAGGGTTTTTTTTTTTTTAAGTAGGATTTTAAAATATCTTGGTATTTATTTTGGGTTTGTTGGATGGTGGCAGACACCTTCAAGGAATGATGTGGTTGGAGTACATCAAGTACATAAAAATACTTGGAATTAAAAAAAAAAAGTCCAGGAAATTTGAGAAAACAAAAAGAAGTGCTGTGTAATTTATAAACAAGACATGCTGAATAATGTTTTCATAGAAACAGGGATAATATCCCAATCACAAAAGTTAAAATCAATGTAACATGAGGCATTCATAGCATTTTGAATATTCTGTTCATATTCAGGCTTATTGATTATATTATTTAAGTTTTCGGACTGGTAATTGGTTTTGACGAACCTCCAAATCTCAGCAATGCGGAAATTTGACAGATGTCGGAAAGTAGGTAGTTGTTTCAAGTAAGCCAGGGAATTTTCTTATCCATTGCAAGGATAGGAAGGTATTGCTTCATAATGTCATGTTTATAAGGAAGGTTTCAGAGCATATGGTTCACTCCCCCAATCTTTAAAAATGACAGTTCGTTTTCTTGGATGTTGAAAGGTGCTTTACTTACATGAATATGGTTTTATTATAACCAACCAAAATGTCTTGCTCTTTCTTAATTTAAATAAATTCATTTTTTTAGGAATTACTTTGCCGAGAATTCATACCATGACATGGGTGTGGTTTAGAGTAGTGACTTTAAAGTTTGGATGTGCATCTGAGTAATTTGGGGGAACTTATTAAATAAACAGTTTCTGGGTACCTCCCAGCCCCTTGTGATTCTGGATTTAGTAAACCTAGAATGGAATCCAGGCATCTATCTTTTAGTAAGCACCATGACCAATTCTGCAGCATAGTCAGGTTTAAAGAGCATTGACTTGAGCAGAACTGATTTATTTAAAAGAATCTTCAAGCGTCCTTAGTTGTGCTCTTCAGTAATGATAGCTCCTCATAGTGCCATGCATATTCCATTAAATCTCTCCGTCATTTATTCTTTCATTGCCCCACTTTCGATTCTTCTGCTCAGTCCCTGTCTTTGTTAGTCTATACCCACAGTTCACTAATGAAAGCCAGTAGCTTCTAAAATGTGCTGAGATTCACAGTTGATACAAATTGAGAAAGAGTGACAGGTTATTCTGCTGAATGATATTGGAAAAAAAGGTGTGATAGAAGCCTAATGATGTTATTTTATTTGGGCCCCATATCTTTTACACTCTTGGTTGCTTTTCCTTTCACCAAATGGCATCTTATGCAGAAACCCACTCTATTAAGTAGACAAAAGAACACGGAGCTGCTCTGGCCGGCAGCCCTGCCCTATTGGCCTCTTCTGATTCAGGCACTGCTGTCCCCAGGCTCCTCTGCCTCATGTGAACCTGAAAACTGCTGTGACTTTTAATTAAGCTTTTGTGTCCCACATAAAGGCAATAAGCATATTGCAGTGGCCTTTTCATGTTTAAGTAGTGTCGGATCACTGTTATGTTCTCAGTGTAGAGTTGGTTGTTAATTCAAATGATTCATGTGTAATTTTAAGTGTTTTCATCATAAACCTATCTCCGACTTTTATAGGGAATTTCAATTGTAAAATAAGATAAGGTGTTAAGTTTAATTTTTTAGAAGGAAATATCCATTCAATAACTATTAAGCAGCTTCAAGTATGACACAAATTCAGGCTGTAAAGTACAGTATATCTCCCTACAGAATTATCTGATCTTTAAACTGGAAGGCAGGCCATTCTCATCAAAGATTGCTTTTTCTGGTCTTTGTTTCCTCAGCTCTTTAAAGAAATGGGCACCTTTAGCACGGATGGGTTTATATCCAGATGATAATTCCAGAGCCATCAGGGCTTCAGGTTTGGCTGGGGAAAGAAATCAATTTTATTGTCACTTGAAGGCTCCCCTGGGATGTAGCAATATTGAAGAAAGCTGTGTATTCTAGAATGTCGACTTTTCAGAGGTTTGGAGTTTGCTTAAAAAGTAAATGATGTTTGACTTAATTAAACTCTGAGTCCCTACTATATACAAGCTACTGTGCATGGTCTGGGCCCACATGGCATTGTAGGATGTGGCTTTGACCCTCAAGGGCTTTGCAGTCTAGCTGGAAAGAATATTCTGGCAGGAAGAAAACCCAGGAAGGTGTCAGACTGTGTACTACAGAATGCATAATGTAATTGAAGTCATGGAAGTTGCCAGGTTTTATCACAAACTTAAAAAATCTAGCAAGTCTTTTTGTATATATTTGTGACTCCCCCAAAATTTACCACCTTCAAAATTTTCTGGTGAAGAGAGAAAACTCTTTCACATGTGGTGAGAGTGTTTGTCTTGTTTCTAGGAAAAGATTTATATTCTCCCTGTCTTTTCAATCCTGTTTTCCTTGTATGCTACAAACCAAACTTCATTCAGGAAAATAAAAGATGAATGCATGCTCTGAAAGAATACAGAATTATGATGAAATGGCCATGATTTCTTTTACAAGACGAAAAAAAATAAGCATGTGAGTGAGAAGCATAAGAATGAAATTCTCTAGGTTGCCATGTGCTTACAAAAAAAAAAAACAAAAAACTAAGGCAGCTGCATCGATGGCGAAGAAACCAAATGCCATATGCAGTGGGGGTAAAGACTTTGGAGACTTAAATGGATGGTAATGAAGGGGAAAACGTGTACAGTCTGAGGAGAGAGAGCCTGAATAGACATCCTGGCCTGATTGCTGACTGGAAATGGTTATGTGACCTCTCTCTGTCCCCATTTCACGTGACAATATCTATCACATGTGTTGTTGGGTAAAGCACTTAGCATAATGCCTGGCGCCTATTTAGTCAGTGCTCAATAAATGTTAGCTGTTCTCATCATCACCACCAACATCATCATTCTCTAATAAAAATTAAGCCCTTCTCTCATGGATAAGCCCATAATTTAATACCATTGCCTTCTTTTAAACAGTTTAAAAGCACTAGCACTTTATAGATTGCAGTGGGGAAAACTGTAAGAGAAATGGGTGCCATGACCTATCTGGAACTGGAAACACCTCTCTCTACTAGTATATAAAGACTGGTGCTGAGTACATATACTCCAAAGTTTACTTGAATTTGGGGCAGTAGGATTTTTGGTGCTAATGAGCTTGTATTTATTTGCTCTGATTTACAAAGGTGCTGGGTTTTTTTCTCAAAATCAGGGAACGCTTCCCAAATTTAAAATGATATCCTTCCTTATATATAGAATCCTGGGCAGCACTCCAGGGGGTGAATGGAGACTGGACCCTCATCTTCTTTTCCTCCTTCTTGCCCTAATTTTGCTTCTTTTTAACCTTTATTTTCTAACTGAAATATAGAATAGCTGGGCTGAGATTTTCAAGCCAATTACCTCACCTGCTTCAGGGCCTTGGAGCCCAAAGACCTGTGGGTGATCTGTGATGGAGGCAGGCAGGACGCTTTGGGGACCACGCTTCACATTTGGAAAAATCCTGGTTTGAAAATGTGGGAGGGAAGCTGGGCAGCTTGAGAGAACCATGTGGCTGCCTAATCAGAAAATGTTGAAATGGAAAGATGTTGGAATAGAAAATCAAATGTCATTTATTCATCGGCCCACGCTTTCACAAGTACCTTCTTGGAAGCTTAAGCGTATTCTTTTGGTGGTGGCCTTTTAAATGTCAGACTGCAGAAGGATTTCTGTTTTTAGTGAAGGCTGATCTCTAAGGCAATTAGATAATAGTTAAAGTAATAGCCACCCTGTATTGAGCACTTGCTATGTGCCAATTTCTGTGCTCAGCACTTTCTTTACCATGTTTCAATCAGAACAATATTCCTCTGAGAAGAAGGGCATTATTATCATCATTTTGTAGTTGAGGAAACTGAGATTTAGAGATGGATAAAGTGTCCAAGGTCATAGGAAAGACGTCTTTGAGATGAGACATGAACCTGGGTCTGTCTGACTTCAAAGCATGTGCCCTTAAACACTTTGCTGTATTTCATGTACATGTCATGGGGTGCAGTTTCACTGAAAGGATGTTTTAGTTTGAAGATAAATCAGGCCAGGCCGAAAGATAATTAGGTGTAGACTCGGATTAAACTTAATATATTCATCTCTTTCTTGTTCCTGTTAGGCTCATTTACTAAAAAAAAAAAAAAAATGTTTTCTAAAGGGTTCTTTTGTTTTTTAATCCAATATACTTCGGGTATCTATCAAGATTAATTCATATGTGACTTTAAAATTTTTAAAAAAGGTTTTTAATTGACCACTGAAGTTGTATGTATTTATATGTGCAACCTGACATTTTGATATTCATGTGCATTTTGGAATGGCTAAGTCAAGATCATCAGCCTATGTATTACCACAGTTACTTTCTTTTTTTGATGAAACTACTTAAAATCTAACCACTTTGCAATTTTTACGCACACAGTATATACTTGTTATATAATGTTATGAACTATTATCTCCTCTTTGTACAGTAGACCTCTTGAACTTATTCCTCCTGTCTAATTGGAATTATGTTCTTTGACAAATATCTCCCATGTTTCTGTATCTGTCTTTTTTTCCCTTTTTTCCTCCAGTGCTGGTGATAGAACCCAGGGCCTGATAAATGCTAGGCAAGTGCTCTACTACTAAGCTACAGCCCCAGCCCACTGTGTCTGTCTTTTCATGGTTCTCCAGAATGTGGTTTGGTTATACTAAAATTTAGTATAATCAATCTTATATTGGTTTGGATACATCATAGTTTAGTCAACTATTCTTTTATTGATGGTCATTTGTTCTGTTCCTCTGGAGAACCCTGACTGATACAGTGGTTAATCCTGAAGTTCTAGGAAAAATGACAAAATATTCATATTCTGCAAAAGCAGATACTTTTGTGGTAACAGAATTGGTTTAGTTTCTAGGCTCCAGAGTTTCCTTCTTTCGGCAGCTGCTGGGAAGACACATTTTGCCTCTCTGAACACCATCTTTCTTTCTCTGTTGTCTGACCCTAGCAGTTGACATGCTGTTTCTGTTGACATGGTAGACTCACTCATTACCTAAGTCAGCGGCACCCTTTGTGTGGGCCTGGGAAGGACTCTTTTTCACCTTCCATCTGTTGATGAACCTTTGTGTCCTAGTGGCATCTTGTAATGAGTGGCATTTAGTGGAGGTAGAAAGAGGTTTGAACTGAAACAGCAACTGAGAGGCTTTGGATGGACAAGTTATATTAAATGTAACTGCTGCAATCAGGGTAACTGAAGTGGGAAGATAAGAGGAGGTTGCCAAAAGTCCTGGGACAGTTGGATAAGGTGTTATTTTGCACAACATACAGCAACCAGTGTGTACTCCTACTGGTGTGAGGAGACATTACCCACATCCCCTCATTTTACAGATGAGGAAACTTCTTAGCAAGTCAGTAACAGTCTGAGATTCTATTACTTAGAACAAGCAGAGAAGTGTCAGGAAGGAGTTGGGGTTATCTCTAGGCAGCTACATCTGCATAGTACTGGTAACTTTAAATTTTTTCCATTACTGCCCTGGATTCATTTGAAGTAATGGACCTATCTATCTCTCTATATTATAGTCATCAAATTATCTTTGGTAACTATATAGGTGTTATTAGTTTAAACCTTTAAGACCCATGAAAATACTTCAGTTCTCCAAGCACGTCTGCCACGTGCACTTAAGAAGATTCTGCACTGAATAGTAATTGTAGTCGCTACTGCCATGCTCTTGTAATATCTCCTATAAAAATAATAATTTGCGCTTCAAATGTCTCTTTCTGTGAGTTGCTCAAAGTGCCTTGCAGGAATCACTTACTTAAATCCATCTTTCAAGATGGTATGTGGAATAGCTTCCAGGGGAGCGGCTCAGTAGGAGATGAGGATGAGTTCCAGAAGTGCCTGGAATCTAAACCTAAGCCTGGTTTTGCTCAGATGTGATCCTTACTCATCACTTAGAATAACAACTTCTGTGGTCAAGCTCTTGTGTTTATTGACTTACTCACGGAACCTGCCCCTGCAAATGTAGCAGTAGATATTATGACCAGTCATTTTAAGAAGGTGGGGAAGTCATTTTTGGACCCCACATGGAACTGATTAGTGATGGAACCATACCCTAAGACTCTTGACTATAACACCGTGCTTTTCAACTAGATTTCATTACCTAGAGATTCGGTGGTACCTTTAAGGAATGCTCTTTATCTCTCTGGCTTATAAAACATAAATTATCTATGCCTCATTAATATGAAGCCAGTTAACAGGAGCATCTCGACACAATTCACATATCTAGCAATAAAACTCAATACCATTTTAACTCTAGGAATGTGTATACAGGTGATATTTGACAATGACAACTGCCTTGAAAAGAAAAAAAAAGGACTTTTTTTTTTTTTTTTTTTGCCAGGAGATTACCAGGGATTGAACTCAGGGGCACTCAACCACTGAGCCACATCCCCAGCCCTTTTTCATATTTTATTAGAGACAAGGTCTCATGGAGTTGCTTAATGCCTCGCCATTGCTGAGGCTGGCTTTGAACTTGTGGTCCTCCTGCCTCAGCCTCCTGAGCCGCTGGGATTACAGCCGTGTGCCACTGTGCCCTGCTAAAAAAGGATATGTGTGTGTGTGTGTGTGTGTGTGTATGTATGTTGTAGATGGACACAATACCTTTATTTTATTTTTATGTGGTGCTGAGGATTGAACCCAGTGCCTCACATGTGCCAGGCGAGAGCTCTACCACTGAGCCAGAGCCAAAGCCCCTAAAAAAAGGGCATTTTTTTTTACTAGAGTAAATATAATAAAGAATTGGCTTGGTAGCTTCTGTGAGTCACGTGTGTGTGTGCTCACATACATCTGTTTTGGTAGAATTCAATATTTTGAGACCAACTGTGGCTATATTAGCCATCGAGGTTACCTGTATGGGTGATGGTTATGTGGGATGGTGCTACTGGTACAGTGTCATGTCCTAAGTGTATTTGACAGTAATAACACAGTTTTGCTAATCATTTTTGATCAAGTATACAAAATTCATTTGTAACATTTCCTTTTTTTAATATTTATTTTTTAGTTGTAGTCAGACACATGCCTTTATTTTATTTATTTTTTTATGTGGTGCTGAGGATCGAACCCAGGGCCTTGCATGTGCTGGGCAAATACTCTACCGCGGAGCCACAACCCCAGCCCAGTTGTAACATTTCATTTGGGGAACAAACATGCTCCTGCATGTTGCCATTCTCCTCCCTCTGTTTTTTTTCTCCCTTACTGCTCTTCATATTGATAGGCTGTGAGAACATGCACGTCTATCAGATGAAACCATATTTTCTCTCAGTTCTTCACCACAAACATATACTTTAATCAAAATTAAAGTAAAAAATACTGAAAATAAGGCACAAAAATATTGCACTTAGTATAGGGTCTATAGCCAGCATTCACTCAACTCATTCCCATTTGTAAGAGCAGGGGTTTGGGCTTAGGCAGACCTGGGATGGATCCTGGCTCAGCTGCTCACTGGCCATTGAGACCTTATTTACATCAGTTTCCTTATCTATGAAATGAGGAGGCTCATACTTGCCTCATAGGGTAGTTGTAAGGATGAGAGTGTGCGTGAAGTTGCATGCTTAGTGCTAGAATGTAGTGTTGTTCCATGTTAAATCGCCGTGTTTCTCACAGTGTGGCATTGTTGGAGTATCACCTGCACTGCTTGTGAGAACTTCTGATTCCTACACTTAGCTCTGCCACATACACATACACAAAGAGAATTTGGTGCAGTAGGTCCCGTGAGGCCCCAGGAATCTGCAGTCTCACTGGTGAATGGTTTAAGGATCACAGTCAGGAATTCCATGCTTTTGGTTCTAAGCAAATGGGCTATATAATGAATTCTTCAAATATTTCTGGATTATGGTCAAATTCTAAAAATTTTGCAGAGGAAGAAATTATAACATTAACCAACTATAAATAGCTAGTAGTAGAAAACTGGATGTTGTAGAATCCATTTATTCATTCATCAGACATCATCAGGGCACCTTCTCTCTGTCAAATGTTCTCCTCATTGCAGGGAACATGATGATAACAAAAGCAGCCCAGGAGGCAGAGGACTAAACAAGTAACTTCCTTTCCTGGGAGCCCTCACCTTTATTTCCCAGGACATGCTGTCTTCCTCAGCTTAAGGGTGACTCTGTCAAGTAGGTCTGTAGATACTCTAAAGCCTCCTCATTTCACAGAACATTTGCCATTTCTTCAGAAAGGTGGTGGGTCTCAAAGGAGACAGTCTCAGAGGAAGAACAGCCTGAAGCCCCTTTATATGGGGGGCTCGACCCTGCATGCCTGACTCAACCCGGTTGTACTTGTCTACATGTGGAACACAGACTGCTGGGACAGCAGATGTCATTTCCTTCTGGAGCCTAGATGATGAGATTTGTTCTCTCATGGTTAAAGAGCCCCAGATGCTCCTAGGACATCATCTAGCAATTGGCTCAGTGGGTTCTATATGCAGTTCTCTTCCATCTGCTCCATCTCCTTCTGCTCACCTTCTAAGTCTCCTGCTGCCACCCTCCCAGTGAGTATCCCAGCCACTGATCTTTCCCTTCTGTCCTACTTGGGACACAGATAATCCAGACCAGAAAGTTGGAAAGTACTTGACTTCTCAGTCACATGTCTCTCCAGCTATGGATTATGTTCAGTAGCAGCACATGATCTCAGGTGCAGCTGCTCTGTAGGATTAGCCCAAGTGGCCCAAGGAAGAATTTTCTTTGGGTTGTATCCTATGTAAGGCCAGGTTCAGGTCTTGTTGAAAGGCAGCATGTGAATGAATGGTGAGAGAACTGGCAATACCAACGTGAACGTCCCTCTGTTCAGTTTACTTTCCAACATTGTCTGGGTGCCAAGTCACTCAGGAACATCCCAGTTTTCCTTCCAGCCCAGTGATACTCTGGATCATGGCAACCAGTGTCCGCTGGGATCTTTTTCTTATATTCTGGTGATTCTGATCCAGGTCTCTGATCCCTTCCTCAGTTATCTTCCTCAAATTATGGATCTTCAAGGTTCAACTTTTTGATCATGATCCCTTGTATGTACCTCCTTCTCTCTCTCACTGACCTCTCTGGACTTGGTCATTAGTTCACTTAAGATTTTGCTAGGTTGCCTCCTCCTCTGTCACTTCCCTTCCCATTCTGTCCAAGATCTGCCTAAAGTGAGATGAAGCAGTGCTATATCCATTGCTGTATTTTTTTTCCTTTTCCTTTGCTTTTTCCTTCTGCTTGCTATAGAAGAGCACCTGTAACCATCTTTGCTGTATTTTTTCCACCTTTTCTTTAGCACCCACGTGAAAACACAGTATAGATTTTTGAAGGAAAATATGTTAGCACTGAGGCTGAATAAGAATCTGATCTTCATAATCCTAACATTTGAAAAGAATACACATTTTCTAAAGAAGAGTAGACTGTTATCTTAATTATCACCTCTGTAAAATTGTGAACGGTCAGAAACCCAAGAAATGGCTTTGCTTTGACTATGTGTAGTATGCAAATGAAATGAATTCAAGGCAACTGAGACCCCAGCTTTAAAACCAGCTCTTTGTGAATCAAAAGCAGCCAATATTCTGTAAATCCTCCCTAGACAGGATTTCTTACAGAAAGACTGGCTGACTCTGTAATGACTATGGCTGCTTTGATATGAGGATGTAGTCAATATCTCATGAAAAAAGATTTCAACTTTCTACTTTCTGCAGTATAGGGGAGAAGGGAAGTACGTGATGTTCTCATGTCCACCTGACTCAGCGACCAAAATGCTTTATAATTTTTTAATTGATTCATCTGAAAAGTCTACTCCCGGTAGCACTCACAGATCTCCATTTATGTAGGGAAGAAAATTGTAGTCCCATCCCCACAGCTGCTTGAAATTCCATTATTGATGTGATGAGCTCTTTGTTCCTCATTTTGATACAGATAAGATATTGAACTGAAGAAAATGCACGAAATATATCTTTCTCTACTAATAAACCAAGAAGTGGTAGCAGTGCTGTTTGTTAATTCCAGATTTGTTTTGCTTTGCCAAATGGATTTGCCATTAATTTCACTGAGGCCACACAAAACTCTCCATCAGTGACATGGAGAAATAGAGGTGGGATTGTTGAACAGTTGCTGAATTTGTCTTGATGATGCTTGATGCAGATTCAAGAGCGAGGGAGAGTAAAAGCAATCCATTCTGCCGGGGTGCTGAAGCCGGGAGGACAGGCTGCCACTGTGAGTGGGACCCTTTCCTTTGTGAGCCCTGCTGGGGAGCAGTCAGTCTTTCCTTTAGTATTGCATGAAACAAGTGGGGCCAGCCACGCACCAGTGATCTTGATTGGAAGGGAGAAAAAAGAAATCGAATCCCAATGTCTCAAAGCTTCAGTCCTTATTCACTAAGTTCTAGGGGGCATTTCATTCTTAACTAGCTTAGTGTTTCCCATAGTAGCTTGACAATAATCCAAGTAAAGAAAATACCTAGGAAGCAAAATAGACTTGTTAGAAATAAAGGGTGTTACCTGATGGCTGAATAAATTTGACCCCCTTTTCCCTCTTCTGTTTTGATACAATCCTCTTCTCTTTCAGGCAGTCTGTGGGCTGCTCTGCCCCAGCTTGATGCACCTGTCTTATGAGGCCTGGTTGAGGGATGCTTTGTCAGACCTCTCTATCTTAACAGCTTTCTCATCACTCCTTGATGCCACTCTCCAACCTGGGACCACTCCAATCACTTTGTCACTAGGACCTCACATTTTGGCACTTTATGCTGCTTTGTATCATTCTATGTTATATGCTTAATTGCTTCATGGGATTTAATGTTATTAATAGAGTAAAACTGTTTTATTTGGGGATGAAATATAACTTTTTATTGTTGTTGTTGTTGTTCTTAGACTGTAAGCTATGGTGATCTGTTAAGAAGCCCAGAACCAAGTTTGCAGCCCATCAGCAAACCCTGCAGACCTGTGTGATGAACACTAGGGGTCATGACTCTATTCCTGGCTTCATCTGATTGTTCCTTCTCCATCTTCCCTTTTCTCTTTGCTGTTGATCTTTTCTAAGCTTCTTTCCATCCTGTTAGAAATTGGGCAGGTGCTTGTAGATGCCAGGCAGGTGGTGTCATGATCAGCCCAGGGAAGAGGGCCTGGCCGTCTGCCCAGCTGCAGTCACTGGTGTTCACATTGGAGTGAGGGTCACCTCATATATACATGTTTTTTTGGTGCCCCCTCCAACCTGAAAAAAATATTGGAGGGCCCTTTTTAGCTTTTTACATGTCATAGAAATTTGGATTGTACCTTCTGATTTAAAGTTTTATTTGGTAGTGAACCAGTTGCAATGGAACTTACTATTCTACCAGGACTCTTAGGACAAGACCATTCATATTCAGTCACTTGCCACATGCTATTTGCTGATCAGCCAAAACTGTTGAAGGATTCTAAAAGGAATAGGAAAAACGAAAGCTAGTTGCCCAGTTCTCTATAAAGACCCTGGATTGGGTCAAATCCACTGGGAGGACACCTTCCAAAATTGAAGATCTTGATAATGAGTCTTTCTTCCGTCCTAGACTCTAAGTATTCTGGAGTGCTGACTTAGAGGGGACACCATAAGGCATATGTACCTGACACCGAGCACCGAGAGAGAGAGAGAGAGAGAGAGAGAGAGAGAGAGAGAGAGAGAGAGAGA
>NW_026000068.1:23516764-23579134 GCF_001458135.2 Marmota marmota marmota
CCGAGAGAGAGAGAGAGAGAGAGAGAGAGAGAGAGAGAGAGAGAGAGAGAAATCTTCTCTTTAGCTCTAATGTGAAGCATCCAGTTAGAATCACATCCCTGCTTCCCAATGGAGCCTCACACCGAGAGCTCATCATTCCAGAGAGGAGGTTCAGAGACACTGTCATCAGTGCTTCCCAAACATTGATTCCCAAGGAAATTTTATGACATATAACAAACAAGACTATCATAAAATTACAATTATTAGACTCATTTTGAGATTATGCACTTTCATATTATTTTCTTGCGAGTATGCTAAAATACGTCATCGGTGTATTTATTTGACAGGATAGAAAGTTGGCAGCCATCTCTTCTTATCCATTTTATTTCTAGATGGTGTTGGTCTGTGAAATATATGTCTGTGACCAGACTTGAGCCAGATCTGAATTGAAGGCAGGTCAGAGAGCTGGAGGGAGGGATGGGAATGGCCAGGAGCAGCAAGTGCAGGTGAGAATGTCCAGTCTCAATGAGATTGGTCACCTTTGCAAGGGGTGCATGTCCTCATTTAGTCCACACTTGAAAGAGATTTATCCAAAAGCTACTGCAAGCAGCTCAGGTTTGGGGGGATTTGACCTTTCTTAGTCTTAGAAAGAGAATGTATTACTCTTGAGAAACTCAAGATCTTATTGTCAGTGTATTTGAATTCAGCAAACAGATCTGGAGATAGCCTCTAGGGATGATGGGCTTAAAGAACATAGATGATACCATGTAACTTTGACCTATGTCATATGAGCATGCCAAGTCTGCATCTTGGACCTGGCTGCCTTGTTTGTTTTATAAAATTGATCCTTGTATCTATTCCTTATTTGATGGCTGAGGAAAAGAATTCTCCCTCCTATTTCAACTTGTGTCTTTGTAGACTTGTCACATAAAAGTCTCTCCAACTCTTGCTGGGAATTCTGCAGGGTGCTGAGAGGGTAGTGAGCAGTTGGCTGGAATGGGAGAGGCTAGAGAAGAATTCCTATTTTCATTTTAGGATACAGCTTTCCTGATTTAACATCTTAGAACCAGAAGAATTTATTGTAGGAGAGAGAGAAAAAATCTTTTTTACAGCTTTGTAATTATTCAGTTATTTGTTGAGAGAGCACTCTGTGCCAAGGACGATAGCAACCTCTAAACAAAACAGACAAAAATGCCTGTCCTCAGTGGTCTTACACTCTTGTGGACTGAATAGACCCAAAATAACACAGGTAAGTGTGATCAGGGGTTTGGAAAACATGCTATTTCAAATAGGGAGGCCAGAGTAGATGTTTATTAGGTGATGTTTGCAGGACAACTTTATGCTTTAAAAGACCACTCCAGTGCTTTCTGTTGGAAAAGACTGGCATAGCTAGGGTGGAAAATCCATTAGGGGACCATGGCACTAATCCTGGTGGTGATTGGGAGCAGGGTGGTAGCAGTAGGGGTCATGAGAAGTGATCAGATTTCAGGCGTACTTTGCAAGTAGAGCCAATGTGGGTTTTAGAGAGACTGGATAAATTGATAATGTCAGGAGGGACTTCAGAGATCATTTAGACCCTTCTGAGGACAGGTAAGTAGCACAAGTGAATGAAACCAGCTGCATGACAATAATAGGGACTTCTAGAAACACAGTGCAATATCCTATTGTGTTAAAAAGTTAAAACAGCATTCAAACCCGACTAAATATATCTGCATGGTTTGCTTGTAAAGTTCCAAACTGTATTCTTCACTAGTCAAGCTCATTAATTTTACACATAAGATACTCAAGGTGCCATTAAGTCAATGACCTCTCCAAGGCATTCAAGGCTGAATCAGGATGGGATCCTCAGGCTTCCTCATGAATAGTCCAGTGTTCTTTCATTATACCCATGCTTGAACCTTGAATAGCTTTCCTACCTTAGTGACACTCTCTGAGTGAGTGTCAGAATGTCCTCTTTCTTCAACTGGGGCAGCATGATGAGTCTATTATCATCAGGTGCCATATTCTTAAATGGCAAGACCTTGGCTGTCCTAACCACCCCATGGAATGCTCTTGAAACCACCTGACCACTGTGAGCAATGAGAGGACAGGGGGAATTCAAAGGCCTCACAAGTTTGATGGGTCACTGTAGTGAGAAAATAACAGAGAAAGCCTAGATAAAACAGGAACTGAGGGCTGTACCTGACTTTAGGGAACTTGATGGGTGGATCACTATTCACGTAATGTAATGTAGCTAGGGTAGGGGTGAGGAGAGGAATAGCCATTTAAAAAAGTAACAAAAGGCTTCACTTTGTCGTCCTTACAGTGACAGATTTTTGTTGCATTTATAACCTTAAAAAATAGCATTTTTCTCTTATAAAAAATATACCCTGGTACATAGAATAATTTAGTATACCCGTTAAAGAAGATATTGCCAGGATAAGAATGTTGAGAAAATTAGATATCTGGGGAAACATCAAGTTGTATTTTCATCTCGTTTTGTTGACAGAAATAAAAATCTACACGGATTAGAATTTAAGTGGATAAAAAAATCATAAAAAACTCCAAGGAAATTTAGTGAATATTTATTTGATCTCTGAATTGGAAAGTTTAAAAGCAAAGAAGAATAGGAAAAATCAAATATTTATCATATTCAAAATTAACATACAAACCAGAAAAATATTCACAACGAATATTGGTTAGTAATCTTAACATAGAAAGTTTATGTATATGTATATGTCAATATATCTACATATGTACCTATATCTATATGTCTGTATCTATTCAAAGAAAAATCCCAAAACATAACAGGTAGTAGAGCAGAAAGGAACAATTCATAATATCAGAATTACTGATATTGTAAATAAACTTCTAACAAATGTGAAACCCTTCCTAGTAATCAAAGGAGACAAATATTAAACTAAAATGATGACCATTTATGTTTGTTAAATTGGTAAAAAGTTTAAGTAGGATAAAATTAAAATTTAATACTTTAAGTTAGTAAGTTAAGATGTAGCTTTTAATAAATTCCTGGTACGATTTTTTTGCTGGCATAACAATATGGAAAGCAAAACCAAAATAAGCATAGGAAGCTTAAGATACTGATATTACTGATCCACTAATCTAACTTTGGGAAATTATTTCTAAAAATAAAAAAACAAAATTTGAGCAAACATTTTTATAGCCATCATGTGTAACAGGGAAAATTGAAAACAGTCTATGTATCTACTCTTCAGATGTGTAAGTAAATTTTGCTACACTTCTGTAATGGAATGATGTTTCTAGAAGTTCATCTCCCCCAGGTACCATGTATTCTCTATGCCACACTGTGCTTCATATTCTGTGCAAGGCTATTGCTAAACTCTCTAGCTACTGCCTCGCTGCTTCATTCACCAGCAACATATTATATGGCCTAGAGGCAAGAGTCCCATTTATCACAGAATCTTTGAAACATACATAAAACTAAAAGGAAGAAAAAGACCAACTTATAATCTTGACATTCAAAGTCAGATATAGTTAATATTTTAATATTTTCCTTTCTAATTTTTTTTTTGCAAACTATGTTAATAGTTCAAGGGAGTTTAGCTTAGTTATTATCTCTGAATAATGTAAAACTCCTTCCAACTATTCATAGATTATACATGTTTGCATGTGTGGGTAAATTATGTGGATATATAAAATACATAAGATATGCACATATAAGCAAGTATACATCCTAATTTTCCAACCTGATATTAGATTCTGACTGAACCTGTTCCATCTCATCTTAAATCTTTAAAGATTTTATAAAAATTCTAATTGACCCACTTTTAAAAACATACTTGCTGGATTCCACTGTGAAATCTGTCTCTGTAACTATTTTAACAACACAGTGGCTGGAGCAAACCTGGGGCAGTCTTTTATGAGTTTGCCCCACCCTTCCCAGTCTCAGTAATTCAGGCATTTCATTATGTTCTGCCTTATCTCTGATCAGCTTCCTCTCCCATTTCTCATCATTCCCCATCAGGAATCCACAAGTAAGCAGTTCCAGAATCTTGAGTGGAACATGAGTGAAAGCTATTTCTGTAGCCCAAACCTCTTCAATCAATAGAAGAATGTCAGCAGTTCTCTAGTCTGAACTTATTACATTCTGATATTATTCTGATATTATTTTTAAAATGCTAGCACCAGTCTTCTTGTTCTGATTTCTAATCTCTGAAGGAAACGGAAAATGCAAACAAGGGTGTTTTAAAGGATGGGAGTTGGGAGGGGGTGCTTTCCCATGGTGCTTTCAGAACATTTTCCTGACACACTCTTGTGATTTAACAGTTTCTGGTAAAGCCTGTGACTAACAGTTTGTTACTGTGACAGCAAAAGCACTCAAATCCAGGGAATGTCGAACTTCACTTTGGGGTCAGTTCACATCTGGCAGACAGCCATTGTTTCACCAGAATATGGGAAAATGTCACTCTCTGAGACCTCAAGAAAAGCAACCCAGGGCTCTGTTCTCCATACTGGTGAGCGAAGGAGGCATCCCTGCAGACAGAGACTGACTATGCTGTATGGGGGTGGTGTTTTCCAAAGTATATTGAGTGCAGTTCCAGCTCCCTGATTTGTGACAGATATTCCTATAGAATGTTCATTGCCTAAAGGCATTTAGGAAAAGATTTGTTACAAGATTTTAATATGCTAAAGTATCTTATCAATCAATAAACACAGGTTACAATATGCAACATTTAAACCTATGTGATCATGAACACTTCTTTAAGGAAAATGAGTGCCATTGAAGGTGCACTTCAGGAAGTCTGTTGTTAGGCCTTGGCCTATGTAGTAGATTGGAAGATTGGCTCAGATATTAAGAAATAGCATATATTTTGAAATACTGAATTCTGATTTTAATGCCTCCATTCCTCCCAAGTCGCAGGAAACAACTTTGGCCTTTCTTGGTGTTCTATACCCACCTGTTAGCACTGTGCCAAAGTTCTGGACATTTGTCCACACTGAACCAGTTACCCTTATCTTGGATAGTGCCCAGGTCCCATGGATAATACCTGAGTCTTTTCTTGATTCTTACATGAGTTTTTTCTTCTCTTGTTGAGTATGCTAGGCATTGGTTCTACTGGTTTGTTTTCTTCTTAATTGATAGTTTTCTTAGTGTTTAAGGAATGTACATGCCTTTAGTACTTACACATTTTAGACAATAAGGAGGTTCACTGATCTGTGGGTCTGGTTGTACCACAGGTAGTGAAAGCTTCAGGTTTGGTTTGGTTCCTTAGTTCAGCAGTGTTATCAGCTACTAAATTCATTCTTCCTCTATGTTTTGTTGACTGCAAAATGACATTGAAACTAAGAGCTATTCTTTTATGAGAAATAAATGGCAAAAACATTTCTAGACTTTATATTTTTATATCATATCTTTGCAAAGTAGAGACATAGAGGATTTGGGTACCTTTTCAGAATGTGAAGAATCCTTCTCTGAAAATGACTCCCATAAAACCTCTCCTAACATCTTATTGGCTTTCACTGCATCCCATAAGTTCATCAAATTATTTGTGAATATTTTTATGCATATGAAACAACATGTGCACTATACAGTGTATGTGAACGATAATGTAATGGAAACTTATGAGGCTACCACCCACATTAGGAAATGGAGTTTTACCATTTCTTTGGGAAATTTCTTTCAGTCCTCCATAGCTTTGCTTCCTGTATTCACTGCCAGGGGAAAGGTTTCTTTGTGTTTATCAGTATCTCCCTTTTCTGAATAGTTATACCCCATGTGCATGTATTTCTAAATAAGCTCTTTATTAGCATCTCATGGTATTGAATTTTGTATTCTTGGTACCATCTATGTTCATTCTTCTGAAAGTCACCTTTTTCATTTCACATGGTTTGTGATATTTGTCCACGCTGGTGCATGGATGTGTTTATTCAGGTTTACTGTGCTACAGTATTCCATTGTATGATTAAATCACAGTTGATTTGTTTACTATTGTTGGTAGACCTTTAAGTTAGTTCCACTTTTGGACTATTCTGAATAATGCTGTTGAACATCTCTTGTAGATCTGTTGTCTGCATAAAAGGGGGGTCCAGATGTATATTTAAGAATGACATTGTTGAATGAGATGATGCACAATTTTAATGTTACTATTAAGTGCAAAATTATTTTCTTAAATATAACATAATGCCTTTTATTTTAGAATACAATTCTTATTAACATAAGTAGACTATAAGAAGTTCTTTGCCAATACTTGCTTTTGTTAGCATTTAAAAAAAAATTGTCAAGTTGCTGTGTATGGAATTATACTTTGGTTCAATTTGCCTTTTTGGCAAATGAATTAGGTATGGAAGATTTTCATTTGTTTATTGACATTCCTGTTTCTTCTATTGTAAAATGTCTGCTTGTAACTTTCACCCAGATTATCCTGTTATATGTGGTACATTATCTTCTCTTGATTTGTGGTTTATATTTTCACTTTTAAAAGTAATTTCTTTTAATAAATTAAAACATGTAAGCTGGTGCAATTATTAAAATATTCTTTACAATTATTAAAATATTTTGGTATCTTACTAAAAATTTTTTTCTACTGAAACTTAACATATATATGTGTCTATGTGTATGTGTGTAATGTGGTACTGACACAAAGACAGTTAAGGACAAATAGAAGACAACAGAGAGCCCAGAAATGAATCCATACATATATGGAAACCCTGTAGATGACAGAGTGTTTACTATTGATCCCTGTGAAAGGATAAGTAATGCTGAGACAACTAAAGTCCATATTTGAAATACAGATGGAATAGAACCCCTCCTTCATGACAGGTTCATTAAGGTCATGTGTGTGTGTGTGTGTGTGTGTGTATGTGCATACCCTGTATGTCTGTACATATATAGGTGTTTATATATGTTTGTGTATATATATTTTTATATCTATGTATGTATCTATATATTATATACCTTTATAGTAAACTTTAAATAAGCTTTTAATAAGCACTTAATCTGATCAGACAGGTTTCTATCCACCCCTTCACCCCCTTCTCCTTGTACTTCAGGAATGTCATGCTCATCTGTTTGCTCTTCTACATATTTTAAAAATTGAATTAGAAATTTCTAATATTTTTTATTGAATTACATTAAATTTGTAGATATAGGGAATGGATGGCATCTTTATAACATTATCATATTGTCATCTATATCTCTATCTGTATCTACTCAGATAGGTCTTTAATATTTTTAGTTGCTATTATAAGTGGTGCCTTTCAGCATCACTACTTTTTTTTTTTCCCAATGGACTTCAGTGTTTCCATACGTCATGAAGAGTTGTTGACATCTGGTTACTTCTCATTTTTGAGGGGCCCAAACTGTGCAGAAAAAGAATGATAAGATTTGCTTATCTACTTGAAAGGAAAAGAAAGAAAAAAGAAAAGGGGTATTGGGGGAGAGAACAATGCAATTTTAAAGTAATTTTAGTCAATTTGCTTGCAACACCTACAGGATCTTATTTAATCCTCACCCAGCCTTTCGTGTTAGCTGTTATTTCATTTCTTTTCTTGTATTTCCTTTTTCCTTTGATTCCGGTGATTGAACCCAGGGGTACTTAATTGCTGAACCATGTCCTCAGACCTTTTTATATTTTATTTGGAGATAGGGTTTCACTGTGTTGCTTAGGGCCTCACTAAATTGCTGAGGCTGGCTTTGAACTTGTGATCTTCCTGCCTCAGCCTCTTCTTTGGGGAGGCTCACACTGCACCCATCTAAGTGTCATTTCTTCTATTTTATTAAAAGGAAATCAAGGTTTAGGAAAAGCCAAGTCATTTACTTTAAGTCACAAAGCTAATGTGTTTATGGTAAACCCAGATTTTAAAACCAGGTGCATTTTGCTCCAAAATGTTTCTGTTCATCTCAGTGTGCTTTACATCAGGCAAAAAGAATGTTTAGAATTTTCAAAGCATTGAAGTCAATGACTAGAATGGATAATCCATTCTGTAGCCCAATTATATAACTCTCCCCTCCCATCTCTAAAATCATCTAAGGTTTAATAACTACTTTATCCGGCCCCTCTTGTCACTGTCACTGGCTGAGGAGTCCCCGAGGAAGGTCTTTGTATACCTGAGATGACAGATAGCAAACATTACCAACATGTTTTCCTAGACTGCATTTTGATGCGCACAGCAAAACCAGGAAATGGAATTGTAAAACCACGGTCTATATGGAGTCCTTTAATATTTACTTAAACGGCGAGTGATGGAAAACTGATAACAACTAAAGTGAGAGTAGGGCAGTGAACAGGCTCCTCTGTGGATTTGATGAGAAAGGACTCTCTGCTGGATATGGCTCTGATGCCTGAGCCCAGTGTTCTTTCATGAGGAAATTACCTCAAGTCATCTCCCTGTCTGCGATCCTCCAGGGTAGAATCTGCTGGAAGACATGCTCGCTATCAATCAGCCTGCACTTCCCAACAGGCCCCTAGAGCTTGGAAGGATGGCAGTGGATGTTGTTGCAGAAGAAATGGGGAAAAAGAGCCTTTGTGGGAAAAGGAAGACTGGTATTTTTCATGGCTTTCAGAGGCAGTAGTGGCTACAGTCAAGTGAGCATCGCATTTGAGCTGGGTTCAGAGTCACAGTGTCAAGTAACGTCCCAGGCACAAGTGGAGTCCACGTACTACAGCATTTTCCTGGTGACCTCTTCACTTTCTAGGACTGGAGCACAATCATGATGCCTGTACCAACCAGGCCTCAGATGGTCTTCCTGATTCTCTGCAGAATTCAAAAATAAAATAGCAAGACTTAGGAAGAAATTTGTAAAACACCAATAGAGATCTTCACAGATGCCATTTGAGAAGCAGAGTAGATTTGTAGGGTGCTGAGCTAGGAGAGTTCTGTTTGTCTATCATTAGGGGTTTTGAGTAAGCGGTTGCTCAACAAACACAGTCTGTCTCTTCTCTCTTTATTCTCATCTTGCGCTTTCTCTTCTCCCCCTTCTCCTTTCTCATGTTTTATTCTTATTTATTCTGCCCTTTATTCCTCCCCTCCTTTTACTTCTTCCCTCTCCTGTTTCTTTCTCTGCTTTTCTATTTCTCCCTTTCTCCTTCCTTCCATCTCTCCCTTGACTATGGTCTAAATCAGTGATTCCTAAGTAGAAAGTGGAAAGCCATTTCAGAACTCCTATTTATATTTGTTTTATTTTATCTGTTATAAATGTTTTTTTTTTGTTTGAGTAAAATGGGGGATATGGTCTCAAAAATCTGTTGCTTGTAAGTAAAGAAACACTGGAGGCTGATGCTCTCAAATGCCTCTATTTTCATCCCAGGGCTGTTACATCCTTTCCAGTTTGGTTAATGAATTGTAATTTCTTGCCTAGTACTTTCAGCATTTATTATTTTTAGTAAATGAATACCTAGAGTGCTCTTTGGGGAGCTCAATTCATGCCTGTTGCAGTTGGGGTAAAGGACCATGACCTTCTGCTCCACTTTCCTGTTCTGGCCACTGGAGACAGAAGATTGGGTTGAATGCACTATGGGATGTGGCAGAGGCTGGTTCTAGCTGTGAATACCATTATTAATATGTGCATGGTATGATACAAAATATTTGAATTCAATAGACCTCTGCTCAGATTCCAGCTCAGTAGCTTACTAGCTGTGTAAATTTGGGCAAGTCACTTTATTCTATTTGAGCCTTGGTTTTCTTTTCTATAAAATGGGATAAGTAATATCTACTTACCAGTTGATCCTAGAGGTAACTAAGATAATATACAAAGTCACCTCACAGACTAGATGCTTATTGAATATTGCCTTCCTGCCCTCCAATAAATCTTTTCCTTGGGCCCAATGGTGTGTATATATATTTACATTTATCAAACACTAATCTAATGCTTACTTTGTGACATGTACTAATCTAAGCAATTTATAAATTTGATCTTCAATATCAAATAAATCTTGCAGTACTTTTTATTGTCATCCCATTTTGCAGATAGGGAAGCTGAAGCACAGAGGCTAGAACACATTTTCAAAGCCATGTGAACAGTAAGTAGCAAGGCCCCTAACTGACTTGTGTGTGGATACCTGAATTCTGATTTTTTTTTCTTTTTTCCCCTTTTAACTGAAGGATAACTGAAGGTATCCTTGCCCTGAGATATTGCCTTGAAATCAATATGGATTTTTCTCTTGGGTGTGCACATTTTCTCTCTTTGAAGCCTTAGGAAAAAACAATATTAAGCGAAAAAGCACACTTACTTATGAGTTCATTTTCTGTGTTAGTAAAGTGGTGAATGAATGGCATAAAATATATTCTCCTTGGGCTGCAGTCTGAGGAAGGTGTCGGATTGCAACCCTGGCTGTGTCTCAGCAGGGAAGCTGGCCAGAGATGCCTGCAGCCTGCAGGAGACTGTGGCCAGCACCCAGCAGTGTGCCTGTGCTCCTCATCTGCACAGAGCACACAGTGTTCAAAGGCACACAGATGGGAATTCAAGTGGGGTCAAGGTCCCTGGGAAAACTGTCAGGAAGATGAAATCTGGCCAACAGACAGCGCCATTCTGTTCAACCAGAATGCTAGAGCAGGTCTAGAGAATAATGACTTGTGGCTTGGCCTTATTCAGCATCTTGTTTTCATTTTCAAACCTCACTGTGCTACACAATTACAGTGCCTGTTTAGGGGTTTTCAAGAAAAAGTTGGTGGATGTGGCCTGGATTCATTATTATTTAAGATTATTATCACAATTTTAGACTCAGTAGACAGCAAGGAAAGGGAGAAAAGGAACATGGAATGAGACTATACCAGGTGCCAGGTGCTGTAGGGGGTACTGTTACATCTGTTAGCTCAACTGATGATAGGAGCAAAGTGGAAATGTCTTCAGACTGTAATGGAAAAGGTAGCAAAGGACGAATGGAGAAGTAGGATGCATCTAAGTTGCTTTAATTCCAAAACCACTACCCTCAAGTCACCTAAGGTGATTGGAAATAATTTATAATTACTCTAGATTTGAGAAGGCAAAAATTATGTGTTTCTCATCTTCTTTTCTCCTTCTTCCTACTGAATGAGTTCTTGCTACACTTGTTCAGTTCATTTCCTTCCTTTTGTCCTATCTTGAGAGATTGATTATATTAAGCTTTTGTGATGAATCTTGAGGGGAAAAGGGGAAAAGAAGCTTATGGACACATACATAATCGTATATGAATGTGTGTATATGTTATACATATGATTTCATACACATGAAAAATGCATGATTATATAATACAATTCAACCTTAATCTTTTATCATCTGTTTTGTGTATTATGAACGTTTTCCCACCTGAAATCATTTAAAATCACACTATCATTTTTATTATTGTCTAAAAGTTTATATTGAGTATACACCAATATGGATGATCAGGTGGTTTCCAATTTCAGTTTTATTAACAGTACTATAGTAACATCTGGAAGGATTTTCTTTTTAAATGGTGCAAATTCCTATTTCTCAGGAGCAGTTTTACAAAGGTTTTTCTAAGGTCAGAGGTTTTTAACTAAGATTTTTCTAAGGTCAGAGGAATTACCTGTACCTTCAAACCAACTTTTTTTTAAGCATTGGACTCATTCTTGCAAGACTATCTTATGGATAACTCTTTGTATGAACCCCTAAAACTGGTACTTCTCTACTTTGTTTCCCCTCACCTTACACCCCAGTGACCTCTGGGCTTCCACACTGCTTCAGAGTGTTCCAGACTCTGGCAAGACCTCTGAGCTAGATTCTAACTCCACCCGCCCTCTGCTCGCCCCCCCTCCCCCCCATGATATTATTACTGACTGATGTTACAGAGATTTGAAAATTTGTTTTTTCCTCTAAAAGAGAAAACTATACCTTTTGTAAATTCACATTGAGCTTTTATGTACTACTTTGTCAGCTGAATTGATAATAGTATTTCTTGTTCTTTTTTTTTATCAATTTAATGTTATAATGAAAACTTTACATTTAAATAAACTCAAATACACTCAGGAAGTCTGGTTTAGAGCTCACTGAGTTATACACATCTGAGCAGCACTACAAAGTCCAATCGATGTCTTTTATCCCATCAACTTGGGGGAAGGCACGGTAGGTCAGGACCTACCAGATTTCCTGGAAATTAGGAATAAAAGGAAGATCTGGTCTGGTTGGTATAACTGTACTTCTCTATATCTTGCCCTCTTTGATTTCCTGCCTAAGTTTGAGACGTCAACCTTCCTCATCTTGTAATGAATTTAAATGGTCAGATTCTTTTCTCATTCAACAAAATTCCTTTTCTCCCAAGTTTTCTGCTTCTTCAGTATTCCTGGGGCAGGAGGAGGAGTGAAATAGAAACACAGGGATCAGCCTTAGTGTTTCTATTACGGCCTTTCGTTTGTATCCCCAAGGTGAACCTCTCTGAATGAGTCTGGTCATATCTATCCAATAAATAAATGTGTGGGTATTTTTTCTTCAGGTATTGGCATTCAAAATTGTTTGGAAATTTCACAGATCGGGGCTAATTTATAGACTTCATGTGACCACGTATAAGGGAACCTTCATGAATATGTTATTAGGAACCTAATCTCTTTGTCATTCATCCTTTCTGTGCCCTTGCTTCTTGGAAGATGAGAATTTTATGATTGGTTCAAACCAAAGGAAAGGCCAGAGAACTGAGTTAGATATGCATAGGATGTTGAAAGGACAGAAATTTATATTTAAAGTATTACCATTATTTGATTTATAATTTTAATTTTTTTCCTCTGGTCTTAGATAAGGTGAATTGTTCACAAGTCTCTGAGACCAGAAGGAAATTAGGAGGTATATGTGTGCAGGTAACACCAAAGGATCAGAGAGGGAAATCTATTACAAATGAAAGCAAATAGGAAGAGCATATCATTGTAGGCAGAAACTGGCAAAAAAGGGAAGGTTTGGGGCCAGAAATAGCCAAATAATCTCTCCAAAAGTAAAAATACTTTTTAGAAAACACATTGAACATTTTTCTATTTTATTGGGGCAAAGAGAGATAGATAAAGTATTAACAAGTGGGATTTACTTGTTTTTCAAAGCTTTACTAAGAAAAAAAGGACTTTTTTTTTGGGTCCAATTAGCAACATTAAGATAAATTTAATGTGCTGGCTTCCTGGGATTTGCGCCTTCAATTTACAAGCTTTGCTGATAAAGAAGAAAATCAATTTCATTTTATTCTATTTCCTAGGGAGATAGCAAAAAGCTTGGGGATTTTTGGGGGGGGAGACTTTTTAATTAGAACTATTATAAAAACAAGTTAAAAAACTGAATATCAAACCTAAAAACTATCTCTGGAGGATCAGGTGTGGATGACAGTTGGATTTGGAGGTGAACTATTGTTAAGAATTCTCACTAAGGTATCTTGGTCTTCACAAGCACAGGTGATCAAACCCAGTTGCTTGTGAGTCATACGATGTGTCCTTGTCCTACCAGTCCTCCAGGTAGACAAACTCAGCCGTATTGCATATGAGATGCCGGGGCTTCCTCAGAGAAATGATGGGGTCACGATGGGTCTCCAGCTTTGTGTTTGTGGATAGTCCTGCTGCCTTCACCCAGGTAGCTTCCTGGGGAGGGAGACAGGGAACAAGACAGGAAGAAGATTGGGATCCTTCTTGGATTTTCAGGTGCATTCTAAGGCAGGTGTCTGGAGGACTAGACCTGCTTCCAGGAGATCTTACACCTGATCTGGAACTATAGCAGCCAGGAATGCACTTAGCTCATTCCTGTCCTGAAACTCTAACCAGCTTAGATCTTAACATTCCAACATAAGGAAGGGACAGGGTTACCACCCTAACCTGTGAGAAATAGCCCTGAAGCCCAGAGTAGAAGTGAACTAGCTGAGCTTGCCTAGTTTTCTAGGCTAAGATAGCGGACCAGTACCCTGGTTGAAAGAGAGAGAGAGAGAGACACACAGAGAGAGAGAGAGAGAGAGAGACTGAGACTGAGACTTACCTGTGAGGTATCACAGGCACAGTGCCACAACATTTTGGGGGCTCCCTTGAAATGTTATAATTTTAATTTTTTTAAACCAGGAGGAAAAAAAATGAATATACATTAATGAATCCAGCCTGAGTTATATTTGCCTTATACTGATGTAGTCATAAAATATATTTTAATATTCTTTTTTATGCTGAACGCAATTGAGCCCAGGGCCAGAAAAGTCATCATGTAGTAGTGCCTGTTGGATGACCATGAGGAAATCACTGACAGACAAGCTGAGAGAGGTGCAGAGAGGCACACACAGGAGAACAGAGCCAGGAAGGTGCATGCAGAGTAAAAGATAGTGACAGAGACAGAGCAGGAAATAAAGACAGACACACACCTGGAGAGAATCAGACATACACAATCTCATACACACACATACACCCTAACAGAAACGGACAGGCAGAGAGGGACACAGAGAGACATCCAGAAGTGACGAATACCTGCAGAGATTTCTCAGGGAATATTCTCAGGAGAAGCAGCCATCAACTTTGTATGATCTGGTTCCACCCTCCTGGATCAAGCGTGTCTGAAGGGTAACAGGCCTCTCTAACCACTCTCAATTCCCAGGAATGGAGAAAAAAGTGAGAGCAAAAACAGAGGGTCAGCACCCGCCCCAAAGCCTTTATTTTCTTTGCTTCCAGATCCATGTGAGTCCCAGAGACAGGTTTGATGTCAGTGCCTGCTCCCTACCTTGGGCAACACTCCTCCACTTTGTGAATTAAACAAGATGCAATGACTTGTCCTCTTTTTTATGAAGTATTTGGCTGTTGCTATGAAGCTACTGACCTTGTGACCATGCTTCAGTCAGGCCAGCTTGGAATTGTGAAGCCAAAATTGAAATTGGGGAGGAAGTGTCCAGGCCTGAGTACCAGGAGTGCTGCCTCAGTTGTGGGTGCCCCAGGAAAGGAGGACAATCGCAGCTTGCAGACCTTGTCATCTAATTGAAAGTCACACAGTTTCTTTTCACCTTTATTGTCTCTGGAAAAGTGGGGGTGGGTACATGGGGGATTTTAAAAAGCCCCAGTGAGCTATATACTCTATTTAAAATGCCCTACAAGAATCCAGTGAAATGAAACAATTTACACTAAAAAGTATATGAACTTCAATCTACTCTGAATTCTGGTCTTCTAGCCTTGCCAGAGATGTTTGTAGAAATAAATCAATAATAGTTTTTTTTTTTTTTTAATAGAAAAGTATTACATCAGTGCTAGCTTGGCCTTCCCAACTTTCAGGGACAGAGAGGAAGCAATAGGCAGCACATTCTGGTAGAAAATGTACCAGTGTTAAGAATGCTTGCACATCCTTGCTCATGGAAAGTGTTTTTAGGTGAAGTGATCTCTCATTTTGCATAAATGATCACAGCATGTGTCCACTTGCAAAGTTAGGCATAGTCCTCATCCAACATCATTATGAAGATAATTTGCTCAGTTAGGACAGTTGAAGTTATTTTTAACTTTGCTTTTTGTCATTTGCAAGTCACGTTTCTGCTGTCTGTTGACACCAGTGGAGTGTGGGATGGTACATAAATCCCATCACAAATAGAGTTATCTGGTCATAGTAAACTGGGGCCTTCCCACCCCTAACAAATAACAGCAATTACTTGAGATTCATTTTAGCAGGTGAGAGAAGCTCATCTGTTTAGAAGATGAGTAGTTTATTTAGGATCCTCTGGTGGCATCAGGTTAATTAAAGAGGGACTCTTTCCTTTAGCCCAAATCACAGGCATTATAAAGGCAAGCCTGTGTGATGAGTGTCACTTGAGAAATGTGTCACTGATATCCAAAGAGCTAAAGCATTGTAAAAAGTTAGATCACCGCGCGGGTTTGTTCTTCTTCAACATTATGCATACATAAAAAGCATCATCTAGTTTCTTCTTTTCTGATTGTATGCACTTTCACAAATAGCAGCACAGCTGGTAAGTGGTTCTGTGTGCCACATTTAATTATTACTACAACCTGAGAGGTCACTACCCCATTTTACAGATGAAAAAATAGAGGCACAAAGTTAAGTAACTTGTCCAAGGTCATATGGCTTATAAACAGCAGAGCTGGGTTTAGCAGGCAACCTGCCATGGGAATCAGTTGTCAATGCCTGCACTCCACTGCCCAGCTACAAATGGCATGGAAAAACTACATCTCCTGCTCTGCTTTGGGGTATTGATTCATTTTTGGCCTGATGGGCACACTCTTCTGCTTACGGAGATTTGAATCTGCTACCTTGATAACTTGTGGCCTAAGCTATGACTGTGTCTAGAATTTTCGGAGGAAAGGTAAAATAACTGTGTAAAATCATTGTGGAAGCTGGGTGCAGAAATATTGATCATTTGATCAACTCCAACATTATATCCCCCATAATGATTTTAATCCAGTGGGCTGGTTTCTGCCTGCAGAGAGGACTTCTCTCCCACCAGATGTTTTTAACATGCACATCCTAAACAGTAGACCATGTCAGACATCAGTCTCCCCAATGTGGCATCTGTGGGGAAGTCACACTCTATGCTGGGTCTGGGGAGAGTTCCCAGAAGTGTAAATTCTATCAGTTCTCCACACCAAGGAACCTGTAGTCTAAGAGAGGAAGTGGCATACAGAATCATGCAATCAACCTGTACAGCAAAAAGATTCAGATGAGTGGGGGACACAGTTAATACTGTGGAAGGTGGGATGAGGGACAAAGTGGAGCTTGCTGGGTGGTCAAGGTCTCCATGAAGGGGCAGGGTGTGGGCTTGTCTGAGGTTGGGATGAGATTCACTTTGAAGTAGACTCTCAAAAACAGGTCTCACTTGAGTGGAGAGAAGCACATTACTTGTGCAGACACATGTGAGCGAGACTCTGGGAATAAAAAGACAGGGCAGAGTTGGGGAAGTGAGCACTATTTTGGGAGTCCTGGATCACTAGTTGGAGAGATACCAATTGACCCAGTCTCTACTATAGGGAGCAGAAAAATGGAAGTGTTGTACTTTTCTCATATGTGGGGCATATAGAAACAGTCTTCGCTATCCCAAGTGTGTCCTGACCTATTGTATATGCTCATCTTGTCTACGAAGCTGTATTTTTTTCAGTGCCATAAACCCCAATAAAAACAGGTTTGCTCTTTCCTCCCACTTATGCTCCTGAAACCTATGTTTACAGGACCCTGTGTTACTTATACTCTGGAGTGTTACCTTTAATGTCAACCTCTATTTTCTACAAACACCACCAAAAACTGACAGTTTCATTTGGGATAAACTCCATTGATCTTTCTCTGTGAGACAAGATATTTTTCTCAAGCATTCTTGGGCCCATTTTATTTGAGGCAACAAAGGGTAATGGTCATGAGCATAGATAGAAGTCAAACTGTCTGGGTCCAGATCCCAGCTCAGGCACTTAGTTTTGGAGAATCTAAAGTAATCACTTACCTTCTCTGTGCCTCAATTGGTCTTGTTGTTGAAGTTTAAACATGTTAATTCAGGTGTAATGCTTTACGTGGTACCTGACACGTGGCAAGGAACCATTAGCACAAACCATGTGTTCTCAGAGGGGTTGGTGTCACTCACAAGGAGCCAAAACTAAATTTTGTGAATGGTGTGACTAGGAAAACATTAACTAGAGAGGTTTTTTTTTTTTTTGGGGGGGGGGGGGAGGAGGTACAAAAAGTTGTTTGGGAAATGCTGGATTAAACTAGCCCTTTATATTAGATCCAATGAAGCAATAAAATCCTCAAAGAGGTTCAGATCTCCTACTTTGAGGTCCAACATCCAACAGCCATTTACCAAGGACCTGTTATAGGGTCAGCTGTGAAGACTCTACATTCACTCTTTGGTCACCTGTACAGTGAGGTAGGTGTTGAAGTGCACACCGTCTTTCTTTCTCATAGCCAGTGTGGGCTAACAGCTGGAGTGGGACTGAGTTGCTTTGTCTGCATGTGTGCCTGTGGTTTGACCTGGGAGGGCTGATGGGAAAAGCTGACATCTGCCCAGCCTTTTCTACTTTACAGAGTAGTTTCACACACATTATCTCACAAGCACGCTTTTCCTTTTAAAATAATTTTAATTACACATTTAGTAAAGAAATACACAATTTTATAAGAAAATTGGAATATCACAGATAAAAGTAAAAATTCCTCTTGAGCAGTACTTCCATTTCCAATTCCCTGCTCTCCTCCACGGGGCTAATCACTGAGAATATACTATGTGTGTCCAGCACTTTTTTCTGTTCATTTATATACAGATAAATCTGCAGGGAAAGGAAGTACAGTATTGCTTCGTAGAAAACAACATTATAAATTATAAAACTTTCTACCATAAGCCTGTGTGTCTGCCTCGCCCTCTCTTGCTTTCTTCCCTCCTTCCTTCTCTTTTTTCCTTCCTCCCTTTCTTTCTTCTCCTCTGTATCTTAGAAATCATTTCATCATATAAACACAGTTCTACTTCACCCCATTAAGCTGCCACAAACCTACACAATGAATACCCATTATACATCTATTCATTTCATCTTCTGGTGGATACTTAGGGGTTTTCATTTTCCACAACTAAAAGTGCTGCCTCTTTGGGTAGGTGGGTATGTTTCTACAGCTTCCCTTTAAAACAGATATGATTATCTCACAGCAGAGGACACTGAGGCCCAGGATGTGCCCCCCAGAGAGAGAGTAGTAGGTCCAGAACCAGATCTTTTAGACGAGGATTCAGGCTTGATGAGTTTTCTTCCCCTCCACTTCATGCCCATCTCAGGCCTGTGCCATTTGTGGTTGGCAGCTTGTTTCCTGGTAGTAACTTCCCAGGGTCATCCTGGGCATTGCTGCTGCTCATCTCACTTCTGAGGATAGGTGAGCTTGTGTGCCGCCCTGGAAGGAGGTGGACGCCATGTGTGAGTCACTGGTGGTGGTGGTGGTGGTGGTGGTGGGGAACTCACAGGTGACTGACCCAACCTATTTATCACACTGCTATGCTGCCCTGTCTTCTCCACTCATGGCTGAAGTTTGAAAGGTCCAGCTGAGAAATGTCAAGAGGAAGTAACTCTTAAATAATTAAGGAAGAAGGTCATAAAGTGGATGGAGAATAATAGCCCATGAGACTGGCTTGTTTTGAACAGGAAAAGAGGAAGGAGATGGATGTTCTAAGTGAACATCATACTTGAAAATAAGAGCGGCTCCTGGGACCTACCAAAAGTTTAAATTTCAGACACTCCAAGCTTCTCTTTGATGATGAGTCTTCTTCCATATCTTGCAATGGAATGTTGACAGAATTTCTTACTTGATTAAAATCCTCAGCACATCTTAGGGGTGAGCTGATTGGGACGGCAGTGCCAGGGTCAGAGGGCCCACCTCTTTGGTTGTCCAACTGAGGGGGTAGCCCTGCAACTCTGTCAGAGTGGATTCTAGCTAGAACAGAGGCTTCTGACAGCATGGGTCCCAGCCAGTTCAATGTGGCCTCCCTGTCCCTGCCCGGCCAGGGCATTCCCGGGGTTCCAATTAGCAGCTTGGAAATAGCATCCAAGTGTGTTGCAACCACTAAGTTAAAGAGGAATAACAGGCATGAAAGATTCAAATGGGAAAAGAACATTTTGGATCCTGAAAGAGCGAGTTGCTTGTCAGAGATCTAACGAACCAAAACAAAATAAGTTGCTGCTCCTTAAGCCTCTTTCTAACACTGCTAGAATTGGTTGGCTTAGGGGAAAGTACCAAATTGGGAAAAAAAAAAAAAGAAAGAAAGAAAGAAAGAAAAAGAAATACTTATTATTCCCCAAATGCTTATTGTTCTCATGTTCAATTTCTTATTTAATAACTTGGTGGTTTTTTTTGTTTGTTTTTGAGAGGATTTAATAAAAAAAAAACGGGAGGGCATCATTAATTTTAGAGTCTGCAAGAAAATGAAAAATGATCTGCTGATTAGTGATATGCAATTTGTTCCTTGAACGTCTTCAATAATGTGTGAATGTCACATTACATAACACTTATAATGATTAAGCCAGAAGATGAAATAAGATAGGATAGATCTTGTGTTCTTCCCTTGACTAGTGGACAACTCATCTCATTAATCTCTCTTGGGCTTGCAGCCTTAAATTGAATAAGCAGTGTTGTTGGATGAGATTTATAGCCAAAAGACTTAGCAGCCTCACTGAGGAAATCTTGCAGCAGTACTTTGAGAACCCTCCAAGATAATTCTTGGGATTTGTATTCATTGTAGCCTGTCATAAAACATTGCCCTAACCAGTAATGAGCAGTGAACCTTCTCAGAAACTTAATATTCTGACAGCAACATTAAAAATGGGCAATTGTTGATGCTTCATCTCCTGGGAAGTTGAAACACTATCAGCCCCGATTTAAAATTATTTTGTTAGAAATGGTGGTTCCAGTATAATGGGAAAAGAGGCTGGTATGATTTGGATCTCTAATGTCTCCTGAAAAGCTCATGTGTTAATGCAGGAATATTCAGAGGTAAAATGGTTAGATGATTAGATTATGATCAGTGGTTAATTCATTTGATGGATTAATAATTTGGTCTACTGGGTGGAAATTGTGGACAGGTCGGGCATGACTGGAGGACAAAGGTCACTGGGGTCATGCCATTGGGGATTATTTCTTGTCCACCATGAGTTGACAGTTCTTTTCTGCCATACCCTTCCATGATAATGCTCTGCCTTATCTCAGGCCCAGATCAATGGGGGTTGGCCAACCAAGGACTTAACCTTGAACCCATGAGCCTTAAATAAACTTTTCCTCCTCAAAGTTGTTCTTGTCATGTATTTTGGTCACAGTGAGAAAAAGCTACTGAATGGCCAGTGATATACCTGGATTCTGAGGAATGCTTATAAAAACAGTTGAGTTTTCCACATTACAAGAGCAGGGCTACCTGAAGCAGGTATGAGGAGGCCCTTATGAAACACTGGCTGTAAATGAACTGGTAACAGTGAATCCTCCTTTTTCATTTAAGTTCTCCTTCTGACCTATGTCTTGGCACATTCTAAGTACCTTTAAGTAACATTGGCTCATTTTATGCAATTTTTAAAGGAAGTACCTTGCTACACCTTGGACCAGCAGCCTAGAATAAAAGTTAAAAGGAGATTGAATCTAACAACTCACCTCAAACAAAATTTCTCTTTAAAAGTCATCAGTAAGCCTTACTTGGCAACTTCCTCCTTTGGGATATTCTCTGTCTCTCAAAGTAGTATGTTTGTTATTGGACCCTGGGCTCCTCGAATGCAGGTCTGTGCCTGTTTCTGTAGCCTCACACCTTAATTATGCCTGAGGCTTATTAAACACACTATAAATGTTTTCTTATATATGAAACCAAAGCTATTATTAATATGAAGTAAAAATTCACCTCCTTGAACTTCTATTTGGAAGGCCTTTTTCTACCATCCAGGTACTAATTAGGTCTGACCCTGCTTAGCTTCTGAAATCAGAAGAGAGCTGGCATGTTCAGGGGGGTGTGGCCATAGACTGGTGGACCTATTTCTATCATCTACACAAAAGAGGAATACATCAACTGTCATTTCTTTGATATTTAATCATTCCAGGTCTCTGAGGAATGATTACTTCCTAGTCCTCTAATTATTTTCTTTTGCATCTATGTCAATCAGTTTGTGTTTCCTGGTCAACTAAACCTCAGATCTTTCTTCTCCCAAGTGATATCAAAGAAATATCAGGGAAACATTTCTAACCATCTTTCTACCCATCTTTTATTAGAGAATTTTTTTTTTTTTTTTTTTTTTTTTTTTGTGGTGGTGCTGGAAGTTGACTCCATAGCCTCATGCATGCTAGGCAAATACTGTACCACTGAGCTACACACCCAGTCCAGAGCAATGGTTTTAAATGTTTGTAACTGAATTTGTGACCTGTCCTACTTATTATATCATTTAATGATAGTGTTTTTTGTAGCCATCTTTCTATTTTATTGCAAGTTTTTTCAAATACTGACTTATCAATAATGTCATTGCCACAGTGTTGTATGTTTTGTAGATTTAATCAACAGAGTTAGTAATGCAAAATGTGGATGGTTAGATAAATGCTGCTGGGGTCCTTTTCACCCCTGATGGGAGCATGGGTCTATCATATTATGTGATCATTAGGCCTGCACATACTCCCATATGGGGCTAGGAGTGACTTAAGGAAATATTAGTTCCATTTGTCCTCTTTACTGATTTTATATCTGAGGAACTTAAGTCCAAAAGAGCCCACAGCCACATTGCTGGTTAATAGAAAAACTCAGGTTAGAACCAAAGCCAAATGATGGCAAACACAGGTTGCCTTTCCTCTACATCACAGTTGCCACTCTTCGTGTCATTTGCAAGGTCAATTCAATAAATGATTTTGTTGCAATCCCAACTTACTGTGTCAAGTTTCCTAGTCTTTTATACAAAGACTAGCAATTATATGTTAATTTGAAGGTGAAGAAAAAGTAGTGGCCTTTTCTTCTTTCTTCTTTTAAGACTGTTAGTAAAATTTCTCTGTTTCTAAGCATAATGCTTTCAAACAGGTTGGTGGTGTTTCCTAAGGATGCACTGGAAGCACAAATATGTGCATGTGAATTTGTATGTGAGGAGTGTGTAAATGCATTAGGTGGACGAGCAGGATGATATTTGGGTCAGTGAAAACTTTTAACAGGAAGGAAAATTGGCCACTTTTGTGAAATCATTTTTGGGCACATAGTCTTGCTTTGTGCTCACTCAGAAAGCTCTGTTTTGATGAGGGACTGTACATTTGTTCAATGAAAAGAAAGTCGCTCTTTGTACCTTGCTAACAGAATTGCTAACCATTCCTCAGTCAAAAATCTCATTCTTCCCATTATTCAGTATTTAAATATACATAATGTCACGTCTTTACTGCCATTAGTCAGTATTTTCAAAAAGCTCTTTTTCTTGAATTTCTGAAACCCAGGACCCAGGACCACTTTTCTCTTGGGTAGAATAGAAACAGTCAGTACAATTTCATTGTCAAAAAGCACCGAGGAAAAGAAAGTTTCCCTTAGAACTAAGAATCTTCTTAGAACTTTAGTATGAGAGCAAGATTTCTTAAAAAAAAAAAAAAAAAAAAAAAGCCAACCCAACCCTTTAAAAATCTATTGTTTCATCAGAATTGGTTCTAGGGAAAATGTAAACCTCAGTATCGTTTAACTGTGGTCCAACAGAGGACTATCATACTGCACTTCTAATCAAAAAATAAATTGAACATAGTGGTAGGCTTACAGAAAAAGAGAGAATTAGATTTGATTAGATTAGCTTTAACCTGCCTGGAATAAAACTGTCTGCCTTTCCTGTTATTTGTCAGTGTTTATAGCAGATTTCGTCTACAGTGCTTTCACTATTATTTCCAGGCGGTAAAAGGCAGTCAAGCAGAAAAGACACTCATAAATGTCAGAAAAGAGTAAGTTTTTTTTTGCATTTCAAGGGCTTCGAAGGTCAAGTTCAACCCACTTAAGGGAGGCAGAGTGATGGGTATGTGGTAGTGTGTTGTTAGCTGGTTTATTTAGGCATATAATTTATGTGAAGTTAATGCACTTGTCCATCACTCTAAGGGGGCAAAATATCCTGGGAAGATTCTATTTACTTTGTATATTTTGTTCGCCTTTTAGATGGTAAAATATTTCACATTTCCATAATTTGTGATGAGCAAGGGAAGATGTTCAACTTGTTAAGAACTGATCAGGTTATGGGGTACTGTCATTCTGCCTCCTCTTGTTATAATTTGGTTCTTCTGTCTGGCAGCTGCCCCTATCCATGCTATGCAAAGGAAGAGCTCTGTTAAGAACTTTAGCAAATCAGTGAGAGGCCCCCTACCCCGACCTCTGAAAGCCTTTATTGAGATGTTTTCTTCTTCTTTTTCTTTATGAGACTTTATTTTTTTTCCCACTAGGGAGCCTGAGCAATTATAGTTTAAAGCTACCAAAAATAAGTTTGTTCTTTGATATCAAAGAGCTTCTTGAAGATTTTTCAAACTAAAGAGACCCAAAGGTTGTATTTCAAGGTGCTGCTAGCATGATTCTTTGTAGTTAAAAACTCTGAATGTTCTACCAAGTGTATTATTCTTTGTTTGGAGATATTGTCTTTAGTACTACTGCATTTGGTAAAAGGTAGGATATGTGTGTGTGTGTGTGTGTGTGTGTGTTTCCCTGCCTCTTCTCAGTTAAGTCACAGTTATAAGTTATATCCATCATAATGAAGGATGAATGCAGAAAGGATAGGGAGTAGTGAATGGGGTGGACATTTATTGAGCACTCATTACATGATAGATATATAATATATGTAGGGAAGGCAAAAATTTATCTCTATCACTTTGAGGTTGTTGTTTTTTTCTTTCCCCCCCTGCTGGGCCTGAGAATCAAATTGACAGAAGACGAATCAATAGGAGAGAAACATACAAATGTGTTTAATTCAGGCTTTATGAGGCCCAGGCACCTTCATGAGATCATGACCTGGATGCACAGAGTTGAGCACATATATTAATTGGACAAATAACAAAAAATGATGGAAAAGCAAATTGTTATGAGGGGGAGGCTCAGAGGTAAGAGCTATTTTAACAAGATATATACAGGGTTCTTTCAGTCTGGACCCGCCATTCTTGATAAGAACAGTGCACCTGGCATTCACATGGGAATTTCATGTCCTGCTTCTAAAAACCAGAAGGAAGTTTATATGATCTCACTGCTGTGTTTTTTTTTTTTTTTTTTTTTTTTTTAAACATGCTTTCAGCTCAAAATCATTCATGTGCTTAAGTGGCATATTTGGGGGTCGTTTGCTCTGAACTCTGTTGTGTATAGAACTTCATTTAGTCTTCTCTTCAGTGTGAAAAGTGGCAGGTTACTATCCTCCATTTTCCAGATTAGAGGTTCAGAGAGGAAAGTGTGCTTGTGTAGAGGTCAAACTCAGGATTTTCTGACGCCCATGGCTATCCCACCAGGATAGCATCTAGAAAGGAGGGATTAGAGAAAGAGAAAGAACATCTGGAAAACAGAACAGACTCCTTAGGAAAAGTTTGTGGGACAGGTGGGAGGGAGAAAGTCATCTTCTTGCATGGAAATGCTTTGAGAACTGTAATATCGCTAGATGGAAAAGTCCAGATGGTCTCTTTTCTTTCAAGGAAACATGTTTGGATGTCTTTACTCCACTTGCTACTTTCTTGGACATCATTTCTTTTATTGACTCTTTTCCTCTTATTTGCTAGTTTTTAATTTGCAAATTTCTATTTCTACTCATCTGTAGAAAATCCACCTCTTTTCCTTTTTATCCTCCACTTCCAGAGCATGCCTTATCTTAGAAACCCAAAGTGCCCATTGCATTTTATTAAATAATGATCCACGAATGTGTAGTCCAGACTGGTGAGTGGAACACCACCCGTGTATCAGATGTCCTGCTAAGGTGATGCTGAGGCAGCCCAGACAGTCCCAGCCCCTGTGGGTTCCAGGCCTGAGGAGAATGAAAGGCATTGCATTATTGTATAATAAATAACTGCTATTTTTTTCTCCTTTATGTTTTCTGCTACTGTCATTCTTTTTTTTTTATTTCATGGGACTAAATTGAACTCAGATTCTATGACTTTCATAGTGTAGACACTCAATAAACGTACACTGATTCGTAGAACATAAAAAATCTCTAACCTTCATATTTTCTTCTTTTAAAAGTACAGTCATAGTTTGAATAAATGATCTTATAAAAATCACCAGGTGTGGTTAGCCATCAACATCAGTGTAGAACTTGAGTGTTAAATGAGGGTTAAGGAATTTTTTTTTTTTTTTTTTATATTTATTTATTTATTTATTTTTTAAGTTTCGGCAGGCACAACATCTTTGTTTGTATGTGGTGCTGAGGATCGAACCCGGGCCGCACGCATGCCAGGCGAGCGCGCTACCACTTGAGCCACATCCCTAGCCCAAGGGGAAGGAATTTTTATAGGTTATATCAGGGTCACATCTCATAAATCTGTGAGGAGGGGTTCTTATCTCCATTTTTCAGAGTTGAGAAATCTGTAGATAGGACCTAATTTGCCTAGTGTGGAGACAAGATTGGAATCTAGATTTTCTTATCCAAATTTTCTTTTCTTTTGACCATATTGCCTCATGAAAATGATTAAAATAAGACACCAAAAAAATATACAAGCATATCCATTTTCACTCACAATAATTTTTTAACCTGAAAAAAACACAAAGCAAATTATTGTCTTCATTTAATTTATTGATTTGGGCAATATATCCTTGTGCCTGGTATGTGCCAAAGAATGAGTTTTCAGGGCCAGGGATAGAAGACATGGTCCTTACATCAAGGCATTACACTTTATTAGAGCAGGCAGATGTAAGACTAGATAAGATAAGGTAGCCTTAAGATATAATACAGGGATCACCAGCTTTTTAAAGTCAGGTTTGAATCTTGACTTCATTACTTACCAGTTGTTATCCTGGGCAAATCATGTATCCTCTTTGACCAGGATTTTCCTCAACTGTAAAATAAGGTTCAAGGATATTTACATGTATTATAAAGATTAGAGGTGATATGTGTAAAGAACCTCACTCACATCATTCAAGAAACATAGTAAGTATTTACTTATTGATACTACCATTATAATCTGAAATAGCGAAGACTTATATATGAGTGTGTGTGTATATATATATATATATATATATATACACACACACACACAACACACATATATACATAGATATACATACATGTATATATCAGATTTCTTTTATAACTTTATCCTCTCTACACTGATTTAGTCAGCTTTATTCATCACTGTGATATAAAGACCTGACAAGAACACAGTAGAAGAAGAAAAGTTTATTTGGCTCATGATTTCAGAGCTCTTAATCCATAGATGGTCAGCTTCATTGCTCTGGGCCCAAGATGAAGCAGAACATTATGGTGGATGGTTATGGAGGAGGAAAGCTGCTCAGGACATGTCAATCAGGAAGTAGAGAGAGAACTCTGTAAACAAGGACAAAATACAAACTCTAAAGGCATGCCCCCAGTGACCTACCTCCTCTAGCCACACCTTAATTCACATCAGTGGAACAAGCTACTGATCACGTTGAATCTATTATAACCCCCAAATCTCACCTCTAAACATTGTTGCATTGTCTTACACATGAACTTTTGGGGGTATATCTCATATCTAAACTGTAATACCCTCTTTCTCTATTACTGTTATTCACCAACCCATCTCTTTACCTGGCTATGGACTCCTCAAGAACCTATGAACTAATTTGTTGATTATAAATAGAAAAGCTAGAAGAACAAGCAGAGATTTAAAAAAATAGTCTAGTGACTGTATTTTCCCCTCCAACTGAAATTTTACATGGAAAAAAATTATACAGGTTGAGCAGCCCCAATTCAGAAAATTGAAATCTCAAATACACTGAAATTCAAAATTGTTTTGAGCACCAACATGATGCTTAAAAAAAAATTAGAGATCTTGGAGCATTCTGGATCAAATTTTTGCATTAGAGATATTCAACTGGTAAAGTCTATGGAAATATTCCACTCAAAAAAAAAAAAAAAACCATCTGAAACACTTCTAATCCTAGGCATTTCTGATAAGAGATACTTAATCTCTACCAAGATACAAAAAGATCAAAAGCAAGGATTTTACTGAGAGCCTCAAGAAGTTTACTATGGCTACAGTGTGAGGTTTGACTTGGAAGAGGCTGAGAGATGAGGCTAGATGAAGAATCAGAGGTCAGGTCACAAAGGAGTTTTTGTTTTTTTTTTTTTTAATATCATTGTAAGACACTCAGACTTTACTATACAGAGAACTTCCTCTCACTTGAAGAGAAATGGCAAACTGGGAATTGAAGTGCTTGAAATAGCATATCATGGTTTATGGAATTCTTATGTTCATGGAAAGAAGAAGAAGTCTAGTGAAAATTTACCCCCCAAATATAAAAAAGATATATATTTAAAAAGAATCCTATGATTGATGGACAGTGGAGAGATGAGATTATTATTCAAATATACTATCATTAGGACATATCTTAAACTGAATCCCAGAAGGAGCATGCAGTGCCAAAATGTCCACGCCAAAGCACCCTGGGGCAAATTTTTTCCTTTACACAGCAAGTTCTGAAGATGCAGGAATAGGACCCTGAGTGCCTGAACCCCAAATGGAACACTTGCATTTTTTCTCTGAAAGTCAGCATAAATATTTGATGTTCTCTCCCTTCCTATGAAGAGGCCCTCTCTCAGTGGGAGTGGTGTCTAGCATCCCTTAGCAGAATTATTTGTTTTTTTTAAGCTTTTCTTTATGTCTTAGAGGTAGACTCTAAAAGCTCTTAAAGTATTTTGATTTTGAATTCTCACAAAAGTATTTTTTCTTTCATAGTAATTCAATATAAAAGGCAATAAAAGTGATATATTCAGAAGTATTCAGGACCCGCTATCAGCGCCACATGGGAATAAACTATCTTGCCACTTGCACATCCCACGGGAAAAAAAAGAAGCACAATTCACATATAGGAAATATTGTGTGTGTTTGCCTCCGTTTTGCTCGTATTGTCTGCTCTGCTGAAAGGCAGATTTTTTTGCAGATAAAAGCTGCCCTGTCTTGCTGAACTGCTCATCTATTTTACTCAGGAAGAAAAGGCTTTGTCAAAACAGGAGCAAAGCCTGATTTGCAGAATATCACCTAAAAATAAAACACAAAAATGTCAAAATATGCTAAGAATATGGGCCAAACTTCATGGTTTGGAACATTACCTAATGAATTTGGTGAAAACAGTTTTTAAGTGAATGTGAATTACATGTTTCTAAGCATAGTTGGGTGACGTGGTGGTTAGATGCTGGAGAGGAAAGAGGGTGTGGAGGTGGCTTTTCTTGCTACACCAAAGAGAGAGATCTGTGGTTAAGATAGACACACTGCAGCTCACACTCAGACCTGAATACTGCCCCCATATTCAAGGTGTTTTCTAGGTTTGTAGACTCTTGGCTTTGGCTTGGTTGTTTTAGCCATGGAGAGGCACCAGTGAAGAAAACATACAAATTCAGGTCTCGGTCAACTTACAGCCCAGCTGGTCATTCCAGTGGTGATGAGAATGTGTAGTAATGATTTAGGGTGCTGGTAGTTAGCCCCTTGGGGTTTGTAGAAGTTTAGACATTTGGACCTTACTCTGCAAAAGAAGAATTTCCACTAAGGGTGGGACACATTGAGAGTTTTGGGTACCAGAGCTCATGTTTTAGTTAAAATATTAAGATTCAGCACAAACTAAGTTCTCACTAATTCAGTCTGTTTTCCAAATTTGGAGAAATGGACTTTGTTTCTTCACAACTATTTATTGGTAATTCCTTCCCTGGGAACTAGCTTCATGTATATTTTCAAGATAATGTTTACTGAATAAATCTGAATATTTGGCTTATGGAATCAACAGATCATCTCCAGAGAAACTTCCATCTTTATGCAGTCTTATACAAAATACGAAACCAGCTTTCTCTCCTTATTTTAAGAAATAAGCATAGAATGGATATTCTGAGGCTCTTTTTTTGCTTCATGTAGCTCTATTTCCAAGAAGATTGCAAGTTTTCAACAAACTGGCTCAGTGAACATTTAAAATTCCCACTGTGATTGCCAGTGCTTAGTGGAAGTTGTTTGACCATGTGTCTTAACCCATCAGTGTCCGCCCACATATGAGAGAATGAACCCAATATCTATTCTGTATAACTGGGCAAAAGAAAATAGAGGCTTGCTCTCAGCCAAGGGTTAAAAAAGGAAATAATCTCTTTTGCTGCAAACTTTTTCTCAGCAGGTGCAAAATAGCAGCAATCAGGTAGGCTTTGGTAAGTGACAGCTGCTGTCTGCTAAGTTGAAAGATCACAAATTCTTACCCCGTTTCTATTTCAATTACGTAGACACCTAGACACCGGCTTCAATTTGCGAGTGTCTATAGGCATGCCTAACTCTGTGATAAGAAATGAGCCTGGATTCAGTTTGGTAGCCATGTGCAGAGCTATGCTGTGAACTTTCCTTGTTAGTGACACCAACTCTGGCTAATCAGGGTGGGTCATTATTACAGAATCATTATTAGATTTGGGAACCAGCAGGAATTCTTAAAAAATGTGTATATAGATTAGGAAATCCTGGAGATACTAATGGTCAAACTTGTGATCACATGGATTATAGACTTATTAAGGTACAACCTCTGACCTTAAGCTGCCACCTATTTAATGCCGAGTGGTAACTTGATTAGTACCACCACTGTCTGGAGCCTTGTGTTGAAAAGATTCTGAAATTGCATCTTGGCTATGGGGAAATGGTGCTGTGGTTGACTAGCAATGTCTGTCTGAGGAGAAGGAGAGGACATGGAGTGTAGTAGAGTTGCTGAAGTTGGTTGAATGAAGGTTGATTGGTAACCAGATAATTACAACATGATTTGAAGTATGTTTGGATTAGAAAAAAAGTGCCTTGAAATTTTCAGGGACAGGCCAGTTTCAAAGATGACATTGGGATTTAGCCTTGAAGGATAAATAGCTGTTTTCCTGAAAGAGAGAGAGGATGGAAAGAAGATGTTTCATGAAGAAAGAACAGCTTGCATAGGAGAATTGATATGTAAATTTAAAAAAGAAGACTAATGATCATTAATTGACTCCCATGTGCTAGGCGGTAAGTAAGACCCATTCTGTGTTATCTCATTATTTAATTTTCATATGATTTTACAGATGAGGAACCAGAGACAAAGAAAATTAAGATGTCCAAGTTCATATAGCTATTAAGTAGAGTTGAGAATTTAATTCTCAGGACTCCAAAGCAATTTCTGTGGGAGCTACTCAGGGACACATGGGTGAGGAAGATTGGACTGGGGATGGGCAGAACATTGGTCTGGATTTGGACTATTGAATTTGAGTTGCATCCAGGACATCTAGATTAAGGTGGGTAGAAAGCTGTTGGAAAAAATATGGCACTGACAGATTTGGTGTTGATAAAATAAATATCAAAGACTTGTAACAGACCTTTATCTTGTAAGTTCCAATTTAACAGTGGGAATCTTTTTGCCTTTGCTATTCTAGCACAGGAGACTATTAGTAATAAACGAATATGCTTTATGTTGTACAAACAATTCAAATTACTGCCAATGCAATATTAAATCTAGAATTGATAGGAAAACTGTCCTACTTAGAAATTCAAGTGCTCTTGGTACAATAGTATTTATTATCACCATGAGACCTATCTCTGGCAAAACTCTGCTTGTGTTTAAGTGCAAGACTGTTTAATATGTATGCTTTACTCTGCTAAGGTTCAACTTTGACCTACAAGAGGACAGTGCATATTCCTTAGAGAGATACTGGGAGGTGCCACAGTGGATTTGTATGCATAGGGATGGGGTGGAATATGCCTGCCTGTGCAGGAGAAGGAGAGGAGAGTTTAACTATCCTCAGAAAAAAGGGGGTTTTTGTTTGTTTGGTTGGTTGGATGGTTGTTTTTTTTTTGTTGTTGTTGTTTTTTGTTTTTTTCAGGTGCAATCTCAACAAAAAGAAAAAAAAAAGACCCAAAGGCTATTTTGCATTGGTAAATTGCATTGTCTCAAACAGCTTTAGTTATTCTTTCCTTATTATGCCTTCTTTAGGATACAGGATGAGAGATAATGTTTAAAGTAATCCAGGCACCAGGCACCATTCCTGATTCTCTTTGTTCCTTAGGGGGTTGATGATAATGATGGTGATTACAACTATGACCATGAAACTGCTGCCATATTTCATTGATTTTTAAGATGTTCTTCCACATTGCACATATCTGAGAGTGGAGTGTATCTTATACTCAATACCACTTTGCAGTCCTTATCAGCCTGAACAAAGTTTAATTCTTTTTTTTTTATTATTATTTTTTAGTTGTAGTTGGACACAATACCTTTATTTATTTATTTTTAAAAAAATATTTTATTTTATTTTTTTTTAGATGTAGATGGACACAACACAATGCCTCTATTTTTATGTGGTGCTGAGGATCGAACCTAGGGTGCGCACATGCGAGACGAGTGCTCTACTGCTGAGCCTCAACCTCAACCCCCAAAGTTTAATTCTTCTAGGATTCTTCCTCAAACAGGATTGGTGTTGTAACAGATGGTCGTCTGAGATCACTACCCACCTGAGACCATTTAAAAATCATATTGGTAGTAAAAATGTATCCAAAACCTGCATGAGTAATTGTTTGTGATTTAAATTCTCCAGGGAGATTATTTTTCCTCTTTTTCTTCTTCTGCCTCTTAGAATAGCAGTTTTATTTCTGGAATATTCTAACTCTAAAGAAATAGCCATTTGGTGTTTCAGCTTTTTACAGAGGTCTCCTCTTAGACTCACCATCTTATTATTTTTTTTATCATATTGAAAGTAACAATGTGACCAGCAATTAATGGTATCTATAGCTGATAAAATGTGATAATAGAAGCTCACATTTATTGAGACATTCCTTTTGCCAGACAGTGCTCTAAGGATTAGGTGTAGTAATTCATTTAAATGCTTAATAATTAAATAATAGATACTACTGTTTTCTCCAATTTCAGGTAAGAAAACAGGTGCGATGGGCCTAAGCCATGAGACAGAGGTTATAGGTATTGACCATTTAGTATCACTTGGCCACCCTGAGTCCACAGGAGCTCTCTTGGGAAAAATCCATTTTCATTCCTGAAGAGTACTTGGCATGGTACCTGGTACTTGCTGAGCAATAAATAGCACACTGCTGCAAGTCTCTCCTCTTAGAAATGGGCTATTGTCCTTGTCAGAAGGACAGGATACTCTTTTGTTATCCATTTCTCATTCTATGATATAAGATTCTAGCTTTAAGTGTTATCATCCTCCGACAAGAGTTGATTTTCTAAAAAATACGTATTCTTGTAAGTCTTTTCATTATGTGCCATATAAAGAATGTTGCTGTAAGCAGGTTTACTAGTTTGCTGCCATTCAGATTTACAAGTTCTTTTAGGAACTTTGAAGCAGTTTCTCAGTGAAAAGTCCAGTTTAGCAAATACTCAATTTTTTCTTCACTTTATATTCTATATCCTAAACTTCCCCTACTTCCCCGACCTTCCCACCATAGTCACATCACATGTACATAGAAATTTCCAAAAGATGAGAAAAAGAAAAAAAAAATTACGTTTTTTTTTCTTTTTATACAAAACACTCTTTTTTTTTTGCCCTCCATAATATTAATGTGAAGTATTTCGGGTAATTTAGCACTTACATTGGAAGAGAATAATATTTAGTCCCTCCATCCTTCCTTCTTTCATTACTTCCCAGATATTTACCACCTTCTATGTTCGAGATACTGTGCTTGGTGCTGTCACTTAGGAGATGTTTCTCAGACTTTATTTATTTCTAGGAATTTTCAAAGGCAAAATTAAATGGCAATCTTTTCTGTGCTAATTTTCTCCTCCTTCCTTCTCTGTGCACCTCCTCACACCCCACTCTCCTCCCTGCACTGGGAGCCAGGGAGGAATGAGGAGAAACCATTTGAGCTGAGTCATATTTGAACTTGTAGAGATGGAGATGGTGAAAAACAGGAACAGGCAGGGAGAACAAGAAGAACAAAATCCCAGGATATATGTAGCAATGGGGCTCTGGAGAATGATGAGGAGTCCAGTTGGAAACATGGAGGGCATGGAAGGGAGAGGGGAGAGATTTTTAAGCACTTCTTATTTCACTGGTGATTGAGACTTATGTGAGGTGACAGTTTTGAACGTGTTTGAAAAGATAAATGCTGTATAATGTAAAGGTCATGTCGATTCATATAAAAATAAGAGTTCTTGGTTGATGTCCTCATCAGTGTCCCATTGAAGTCACTGTCATTGTTATGGTGGTTCTGGGCAGCACTTCCTTCTCTAAGGACACTAGGGCTACCAGAATTAATGCTTATGCTCCACTTCTGTGTCCTGAACACCTTGAAGTAAGAACTGGATTCTAAGAGACAAACTTATCTCTTAAAAGAGAAAAAGACACCAAGCAGAAATTTGCATAAGCCATAAAAAGCTAATGAAGACTGTAAGGTGGCTGAGAACTCAACAAAAGCCCAGGTCTGGTCGGGTTTGATCACCTGATTCCTTCCGTCCTCCCTCCTTGCTCAACACTTCTTTTCCTTCTGCCCAACTCTAGGGGCACAGAGAGTCCCTCAATGTAGCAGCAGGTGCTCAATATGAAACAAGATTTAAGGAAAAGAAAAGAAACTTTAGGGTCATCTGCTCTGTCTCTGTTTTTCTTCTCATCATCGGAACTAACCCCGTGGGTTAAATTTCTGTGTGTCTGTTTGTCCAGCCACACCAGGAGACTTTGCCTTCTGGGCCCTTCATACTGTGCATGTAGTATTGATCTTTGGTTCTATCCTGTGTTCCTGATGAACTTTGATTTCTTCCTGCTCTATGAAAGGACATATACTGAGGCATTAGGATAAAGATGAGCAGGCCAAATGAGATAAACCGGGTTTTTATCATTTTACTAAGTAAGACAAACTCAGTGAGTGTGATCATAGTGATTTTCATGTGGTATTTTTTCATTATGGTTTTAACATAGGTGTCAGAAAATTCAGCGTGACCTCTTGGGATGTCATCTGACAAACTCATAATGCTCAGGTTAGCTTGATGTTTGTAGCCACAGGAAGTCTTTGGGAAAGAAAAATCTCTGAGGAAATTCTGGCCATCTATGTGTTTTTCTAGGACTAGTTTCTGCTTATAAGAGTTGGTGCCAGTAGTGCCCATGAGATTGCTATTGCCTTGGTTTTTGTTGGATTGGTTATTTTTACTGACTGTACCCATGACTGCAGGTGACACGTTGACATGCGTTCCAAATTCTTAAAGTAGATTGCTAGTTTGCAGGAGTTCTATTGCTTTTAAACTTTTTTCTTATAAAACCGCCAAACATTTTATTGTTTACCATTTTATTTAAATAAAAGGGTGGTAGAACTGAGAAGGGAAGACACCCATTCCCTCAGTTGGGGCCTGCAAACTACCCACAATAAGATAGAGAGTACCTAGTGTTCTCTAATAGAAGTGGAAGCATAATTGCTACATTTTCCCTGAGTGCTAACCAAGGGTAACCTGTAGTTGTCTTTTTAATTCTGGGAATAAAGCCAGATTTAGGCAAAATGAATTAAATTTGTCTACAATTACTGATTTTGAAGTAAATGTGATTACCATGTTTCACATCAGCCTCTTAATTTTCCATATGAATTAGGTGTTGTGTTTATTGACAAACTACATTACCAAATCTATTTAAGGCTGGTACCAGCTCTTAAAATTTCTGAATTAGTTCTTTAAGAGTGTTCCCATTGGTATGAATAACAATGAACAACTTAGTAATTTCACACACTAGAGCATGGTTCTGGAGTCAGAATATCTGAGCTCAAGTCCTATCTTTACATTTCCATGATCAGTGACCTTGGACAAGTCACTCAACTTCCATCTGCCTTTCTTTCTTTGGGAAAAGGAGATTATATAAATATTTTTATACTGGATAACACTCATTAAATATTATCTTCTGTTAAGACTGTGTTAATCATTTATTTATTTATGCTCTATCTTAACTTAATCTCCTAGAAGGTACCCCTACTGGGAGAAGAAAAGCCAGTCTCTAAGAGTAATAATTGTTGTTTCTCATGCTGATAATATCATGATAGGTGTCCTTCCCCAACTCCATCCAATGGCCCCACCACTTCAAGAGGGAAATTTCCAAAGTCAGACCTGATCCTGTCTTTCCCAGGATCAGGTCCCTTTGGATTCTACCGCATAAGGTCAGACTTTTTGGCATGACAGAGAAGACTTTGCAGGATCATATCTCATCCTCACTCCCTAGCGACTTTCCTCCTGCCTTCTTCAAAGCCTATCCTCAAAATCTGTTTACCGTATTGCATCTGTTCAGCCTCCTGCACTCTCACATGCTATTAATTCTCCTCTATTGGTCTTGTTTGACATTCAGACTCTCTGGTTGATAACCTGTGCTTCCAGAGGCTGCCCCCATAAGCTCCTGCATGGACTTGACCATCAGGACTTCTGCCTTTTTAGTACCCTCCTTTCTTGACCTCTATCCCACACAAATGTGTGAGATTTTCCCCAAAGTGCACTATGGTTTAATAAGCAGGATTCAAACTGATTGTTGATTCAACAGATAAAACAAAACAAAGGGAGGCTCTCCTTATATACTCTGAGCTTTGCTAATTTATCTTTGTGCAAATGGCAAGAAGCTTTATTGTATTTGGGGAGAACGAGACTTGGAACTTGGCCAATGGTACAAGGTAGAACTATGATTTTTATATAGGAGAATTAGCATTTGATAAGATCACAAATAAGCAATGTGTAGGGATGTTCCAATATGTGAAGTGACTGAGCACTGCTACAAATAACCCAATTGATATTGTATCTCAAATTTATTGGCTAAATAATAGCAAATGGATAAAAGTTAACTCTACTTTACCCTGGTAAGCAATTACTTCAAGTCAATAGATAATACTACCTAAATACAAAAGTACACCTTTATACTGTTGGTTATCATTTATGGAAAAGCAAATTTTAAAAAAGTCCATCGACTGTCTGGATTAGTAGTTAAAGAACATTCTGTAACAAATGACTAATCCTGTGGTAGAAGGAATTAAAACATAAATAAAATTAATACAGTTTGCAAATTTGCTAGGTCTAAATCTCTGCAATCGTCTTCTCTCCCAAATCATGAGCTGTCTGTAGCAGAAATAGGCATTTTTGATATAAAGTCTGATAAGTTATATTCTGCCTTTGAGGAGCAAGCAACTGGAATGTCACATTTTTGATGCATATTTTTGCAATAGAGATGGGATTAAATTCTAAATGTTTCAGCTGTTAAAGACCCCTTCAGATTTGTGCAAAATGAAGAATAGAAAAGGAGAAAGCTTTCCCTAAAGCTATTCATAAGATCTATTTAGGCATAGTGACATTCTCCTGGAGCTTGTATGGATACATTGCACTGAATAGTTCAAGGGTTTGCAGCTGCTTGGAATATTTGAGAAAGAGATTCCTCTAGTTTTTATCATGCGGTTCACAAGGCAGCATTTGCCAACTGGCTACTACCCATCAAGGATCTAACAATTAACAATTGTATTGTGATAACATCTTGCATTTCTTGAGTGCTGACTTTGCGCTTCAAATGTGCTCTGTGCTTTCTACTCTGTGTATTATTTAATGTCCATGCTTCTGATCTCACAGGAATGGCCACTTATTAAGTTTATGTCTGCTTTTTGCAGTATGGAAAATTTGTTAAACCAAGTCTGATCCTTTATAAGCTGACAGATACTTACTGTTTTTTGCTTAACCTAACTGGTGGCAGTTGAATCTGAAGGATGTTCTGATGACTTCAATAAAGGCAATACCGATCACATCAATAAACAAATGGTTAGACACAGTGCACAAGTCTAAATAGGTGGAGGCTTCCAATCTTCTGAGCAGGTATGGACTCATAACTGTTACTGGAACGAGCCGCTGATGATGTACATTTATTGATGGAATAAGTCAAACAACTGGAAACAGGACTTTATGGTGTGTTGATCAGGTGCATTTTTTCTTGACTGGAAAATGGAAGATATTTTAGAATTATGAAACATAGCACTTTCATGCATTCATCCTCTCGTTATCTGAATATAAAGTAGGTAGGCTAGATAAACGCATCCCATTTAATATATTTGGCTGATTGGTTTTTGTTTTATTATTTGATCTCTATTTTGTATCTTCTCTTGCCACATGGAATCTTTGTAGCCTTCTTACCAAATGACTTGGAGGTTTCTTTCATTTTCTTTTTTTTTGTACTAGGGATTGAACCCAGGAACCAGGGGCATTTAACTACTGAGCCACATCTCCAGCCCTTTGTATGTTTTATTTTGAGACAGGGTCTCTATAGGTGTCCTAGGGCCTTGATATGTTGTTGAGGCTGGCTTTGAACTTGTAGTCTTCATGCCTCAGGCTCCCAAGCTGCTGGGATTACAGCCATGCACTACCACACCTGGCTGACTTGAAGGATTTTGATCAAATTATGGACTTTCAAACCACTGTTATCTCTGCCTAGAATGCTCCTCCTGTCTTCACACTGCTAATTCTCCCCCATCCTAATACACACTCTATTCAGGCAATCATTTCAAGAAGTGTTGTCCCTCCCACAACACTTCCCTGGAGATCCCAGTATCCCATGCATACCTCCTGGTACCTCATGTGACACATGAGTCACTAAAAGTCACTAAATGACTCTTGGGAAGCATGGACTTTCTATTATAATTTCTGGACCCAATGAACAATTGTGACTCGAAGGTATGAATACATTCATGTAGATAATGTTAGTATTAGTACTTCGTTTACTTCCCCATCTCCTGCATCCCTAACAGACACACACACACACACACTCTCTCTCTCTCTCTCTCTCTCTCTCTCTCTCTGCATTTAGCTATGAATAGACTTCAAAGTGCCTCATCCATGGTTTTCACTGTAGTAGCTGAAGCTCAAGGTCATGATCAAGCAGAAGTGACTACTAGGAGAATAAAACCTTGGGTTAGGTTCTGTTGTCCTTGTCATCTGGAGCATAGAATGTGCTTCAAGTTCCACCTTTTCTAGTGGAGTTTCAGGGTGGTTTTGTGGCAGCACTATGACAATGCTTTCAGGTTACACAGAGATATAGAAACATGAAGAAAGGTGAATAATAAGGTCCAGGCAACACAAGAGGGTCTGGGCTGGAGGTCTGAGCTGGGAACAGCTCTGCCCACTGCAGAATGCCATTCCAAGGGGAGCACAGAGGGACCGGTGCCTAAGTCTTACTCAGCTGCTCCCCCACCTTCTTCATGCTCATTACTTAGTTCCCTTTGATAGAACACAGGAGGAGGACATGGATTGCCAGGGAGCAGGCTTTTACCACTGTGATTTCATTCCATTTTGAAGTTTCTCTCAAAATGGTTGATTTATTTTCTTCTCATGTATGCATTATGTATGTGTTACTACTCACCATCAGCAGATTCAGAAAGGCACGCCTTTGTCCCCAAACCCCCTACTCATGCAATGCAATACAGTAACTAAGAGAACCAGAGACCCATGCTGGGCTCTGGAGTAGACAAAAGCACAGATCCCATCTGGGTCTCCTTCAAAGCAAGCTGCTGTTTTGTAACAAGCTACTGGATGGTGATTAAAAAAAAAAAAAGAAAAGAAAAAAAGGTTCTTACCTGTTTACTTAATGGGTGACTGGCCTCTTTGCTTTTATTTAGCCATCTGTTCTGGTCTATGTCCCTTTAAACTTGTAAAATCCATCACCTCATTTAAGCTGTTACCTTGACACATTGCAATGTTGTGGACATAATGATTCCACAGAGGAGCAAATTAAAACGGTTTTTCATGATTAGAAGGTTAAATGAGGTAAGGCTGTGGTAGTTAGTGGTGAGATAAGGGGTTTTGAGGAGGCAGAGCTCAAGGGACTTTCAGGTGATTAGAAAATTAGGCTGGCTAGACGGAGGAATGTAGGTTTTACAAATTACAAAAGCCAAGAAAGAATGAAGACTTTCTTTGGGTGTCTCTGACCTCGGGTTTTGCTGTACAGATAGCGGCTGGGCCCTCAGCAGACACAGGGACCATCTTTGAGTTTCTTTACTTCCTTGGGAGATTTTATGAGGAAAACAAAATGAAGTTAATTATACCAAGAAGTGGTAAATTCAACACACAATCACAACAACAAATACTCAGTCATTCTCAGAAAATTATTGGCTTTCCTTAAGTTTGAAGAGAAATGAGAGGCCAAGTCCAATTTCACGAGGGAACGTTTCACTGTCTTTGCCCTGCCCTTGTAGCAGAGTTGTTCTTGAGGTCCACCCTCAGCTCATCTTTCTTCTTGCTCTAGCATTGACCTTCCCCCTGACTCTGTGACAATTTCATGAGGATGATCTACCAGACCCTGAAAATCAGCAACAAGAAAGCCAAGGTCATGGATAAATTCCTGCTCTGGGCACTCTGGTGTCTCCTGATATGACTGGTTTTTATTTGTTGCAATCCCTTAGGCTCAAAGTCTCCGTCGTGTATGAGTTTTGGGTCTGCCATGTGTTTCTCATCCATGATCAGGTTCTATTCCTTCTATCTAAATTGAGTCTTTCACGTCTTTTTTCACCTTTTATTTCCTCTGCCTCTGTCCTAGTTTCCATCCCTCCTTACCTCTGCCCTGACCAAAGAAAACAACCTCCTAATTAGTCACTCTGTACCTTTATTCTCTCCCTGCTCCAAAGCATCTTAAACACTGATGTTTGATTATAAGTGTTACCATTAGCAAAATTAAATAAATAGACAACAACAACAACAAAAATCTACTTTGGCTTTTCATTTCCTAGCAAACTCAGCACAGGCTTCTTAGCTTGGTGTCTGATAGCAGTCTACCATAAGGTTTTCATTTATATCTCTAGCCTTTTCTCCTTTGTGCTGTACAGTTAAGACAGACTGCTCTGGGCCTATGAATTATCCCATGTTTTCTAGTCTGTTCTGTTTCTTTTACCTAGGTGCCCACACATCCCTACCAGTTTAAACTCATGCCTTTTATTAAGATCAATCTTAAATACATCTCTGCTTTCTCCCACCTGATAAATGCATTTGCTCTAGCTTTTATTCCATTGCAGAACATTGAGCAGAATGTTCTTATGCTGCCTGGTCTGAAATGTTTCCTCCCTTTGTGGTTATCATTTTGATTTTTACTTTTGCACATGCTTTATTTAGCACAGGTCATTTCTGTTGGGTGTGTGGGAGACTCCCCGCTGAAGTTATTTCCATCTTGGGAGAACATCACGGAATCCCTTACCCCTTCCCCTCCTCTCCAAAGGGCGCCAAGCCGAAGAGCGCCAAATTCAAAAGTTTTCTTGACCAATCCCTGTAAGACACAGTGTCTACTGGCTGTTCCCGAGTCACCCTGCCAATCAGCACTTGCCATGTCACCTATGCAACCTTTCTTAAGCCGAAGATTGCAAGCTCACGCTCTCTACCCTCTTCCTCTCTTCCGCTTTTCCCTCTTCCTCTTCTTTCCCTCCTCTCTCTGCTCTCTTTCTCTCCCTCTCTGTCCTCCTCCTCTCTTCTCTCTACTCTCTGCCTCTCCTTTTCTTCCCCTCCGGGCAGTCCCCCAATAAAATCTCTTGGTTGAATCTCTATCTTGGGTGAGTCACTTGCCTTTCAATTTCCTGCACACAAAGGATTCTAGATACAAAAGCAGAAGAGTGAGCCATAATGAGACTGTCTACAAGAATGGGAAAAAATGCATTCATTCATTCATTTCACTCAGGTATTTGTTGAATGCCTATAGCATTGAGGTCCTGCATTAAGATCCTGGGATATAGGGAGTTATAACACAGAGTACAACCCAGTTCTACAGGAGCTCACAATCCTGTGGAAGGAGGATTCCATAAACACACAGTGTTGTGCAGTGAAAATAGTACAACATATTGCCTTTCAAGGAAAGCAAGGGAGTGACAGGCCTTCTTCCTCTATTGGTGGGGAGGTGGGGTGTCAAAGAATGTTGGTGGGAGGGATTGAGCCATTAGGAAAGGCTGCCTGCAGGTGGAAATTTCTGATTTGGGTTTTTCAAACTGAATTGGAGTGTGCAAGGAAGATAGGAAAGTAAAGAGGAGAAGAGACAGAAGGGAAGAGTACAAGAAAACCTCTCTGCTTGATCTCAGAGGCCCAGCACACAAAGGCGACCTGGTCACTAAGTCATTATTTTCAGTCTCGAAGTGAAATATTCTAAGTGACAGAATCCTTTTTTCCTTATGAAAGAAAAAGAGAAAGGAATAAAGGAATCTCCCTCTGTGACTGCTTTTAGTTGAAAGTCTTTTTTTTTTTTATGTTTTGTAGAGAAAGTCTGTGATTGCGGTGAGCTTCATAGCTGCATTCCTCTTCCTGCTGGTTGTGCGCCTTGTAAATGAAGTGAATTTCCCATTGCTACTAAACTGCTTTGGACAACCTGGTACAAAATGGATACCGTTCTCCTACACATACAGGCGGCCCCTTCGAACTCACTATGGATACATAAATGTGCGGACACAAGAGGTAAGACCCCAGAGGTTACCTAGGATTCCATGGGTATCCATGGTAACAGCTTTTCTTCAGGAGCAAGATGGCTTCCAACTCACTGAATTACCCTCTCTGTCCCAGAGAGCTTGTTTGGGTCCTTGATATCTTTTTTTCTCATTATTAGACACTTCTGACACATGTCTAAAAACCTACCCCCCTCCTACATCAGATCTTCCAATTCAGTGGCTTCATATGGAGTCGAGGAAGCAATTACCTGTTTTCCTGGTGGTTTGTGGCATAACATATAGGTCTTTCCATTTAGAAACTCTGATCAGCACTTACCAGCTGGAGAACTGGCTGGCTTTATTTCCTCTGGGTCCACTGGTTGGGGACAGCTCTTTATAGAACTTCAGAAAAGCATTTGTACTCTTTAAAACTCTGTAATCCTTAGACCTGGAGCTAGGAAAGGCCAAGCTAATTTCAAATTTCTCAGTGGCTGCAGAGATAATGGGATTTAAAGAGTTTCCAAATTTAAAGGGGTTAAAATCATTTAAATCCTATAATCACTGAACCTTTAAATCTTTGTAGTCAACTGGTGGCACAGGAGAGGATGGCTGTGTATTGACAACTAGAAAGTACACGCTATGCTAGCAATTTTGCCAGCAAACATTTGTCTCATGAAATACGGTAGAGTAATGAACATCAAAAAATGTGTGAGGCATAGAGAAGTGGTTAATAAAATTGTTTTCACTGTTCATTGCTGTGGAGTGGGATAAATGTGAGGCTAATAACCATAGATGCAAAGTCTAAGCCTGTTTGATGTTGGTGACAAAGAAGCAGGCCACCAGTGTGTATATATTCCTCTGGGGAGAGGTTTTGGATCAGATCCTTTGAAAGGTCATTTTGTAAAGATACTAGAGAGGAGAGGGGCACACAGGAGGCTGCCCCGCTTGAGAGTTATTTTTAGCATCCTGTGAGAGATGTTGCGAGCTTCCTTGGTCCATCCCTTTTTGTGGGCAATATCATACCTGAGTCATTGCTTCTGGTTAATTTGATTCTTTGAAAATTGTTTCTGTATCTACAGGATTTACAGGCTTTTTATTAGACCTTTATAGTTGGGGGGAAAAGCACCATTAATAACACATAAATCCTTAGGAGCCTTGCTTGATGTTTATCCTTTAATTGGTTTTAAATTAATTTTTTAAAAGTGTCTATTGCTTGAATTTGTTGAGTGTCCTAATAAATTGATTACCTATATAAAATGTGTCTCTCAGAGAATAGTTTGTCCCACTCTCATTTTTTCTTACTTTTATTTCTGGCTGTCATTTAATGTTCTACAACTCCACAGTATGGTGTTAATCATTTCACAAGTGCTTGTCACAGGCTGAAAATGAAACATGTGACTAAAATGTTCTATGAATTACTCTCATAAGGGAAATTCCACCACATATCAAAGACCCTTTCATTTGTTTAAATATTTGTGATTTGGATTTTAAAGTGTTGAAAGAAAAATGGACCTAGGGATTTGGTTATTTAATTAGTTATATTAATCGGGCTACCTTTGAACTTCTTTTGATATAGTTTTTAATACAATGACTTTACCAAAGAATATCAAGCATCATTTTTCTCCTGTATGGGTTATTTCTTGTGAAGAAACGTGATTACTGAAAAGAGCTCAGGCTTTGGAGGCACCAAGGCATGGTTTGAGTTTTCACACTGAGCTATACTTCCAAAAGCAGTATGTTTGTTTTGGGGTAACTTTCTTAACCTCTAAGTCTCAATTTCCTTATTTGCAAAATTTGGAAACAGCATCCATCTGATGGTTATTAGGAGGCTTCAGTAGGACAAAGTGCATGAGGTACCCAGCTCCAAATGGATATTTAATGAATGGGTGTCCTCTGCATTCCCTGAACTTACCATCATGACACAAAATGTTCAGAATGATTCCTGTCCAAATACCAAAGTTCAGAGTACCAGAATTGATATTCACATTTTACAGACCCTCGACTCAGGTCAATAAACCTACAAAATGCTTTCCAACCCTACTAGTACTCAGCATTCTGGAAATTTAAATCACAAAAAAAAAAAATTTTTAAAAGTACAAAGAAGTATCCCTGTGTCCCAAATACCAGATTGGTTAAAAAAAATATCAGAAATCTGCAAATATTGAATATTGATGAGGATGTGGAACAACAGGAACTCTTATATATTAGTAGTGGGATAATAAACTAGAACAACCACTTTGGCAAAGCCACTTTCCCATTATCAAGTAAAGTTCAAGTCTGCATTCCCTATATGACAGCATTTCCAGTAATCAGTATCTCTCTATACTAAAGAAATTCATGAACTCAGACATGAGAGGCATAGACAGCACACATGGCATGATGGCCAGAACTTAGAGTATACTCAAACAGCTATCAGCAGGAGAATGGATTGAATTCTGCTACGTACACTGGAATATCATACAGTAATGACCATGGAGACTCTGTAGCCGTATGTGACAACTTGGAGGGTAAGATTGTGTGCGCAGTGTGATTCTATTTGTAGCTCACAGGAAGAGGCAAAACTAAATGGTTTACGGACACATAGAAAAAGGGGAAAAAAATCAGTAGCAATTACGTTTGTGAGGAACATGTGCTTTGTGGTCAGGCTGGGTTTCTGGGGCATCAGTGATATGCAATCTGTTGATCCTATTGGAAACACATATGTGTACATATTCTAATTATTTGTTAAACCTACATATATGTTTTATTGCATGTCAATTTCATAATAAAAGATTAAAAATATCTTCTGAGCCCAGGTAGGATACTTATTGACTACTTACTGTGGACCATGAATCCCACAAAGCTTTTCATCTAACGCAACAGCAAGAAATCACTAAAAAGAAGAAATAGGATATTAAGCTATTCAAAGCAAACCAGAATTACTGAAAGGAAATTTCATTTCTCCTAAAGACAAACATATAACACAATATATTCCTCTAGCTCTGATCTATGCATAATAGAATGAAAAGTCCCATATTCATGTTACAGGTGAGGAGGAGAAACGATGAGGAGAAAATTTTACATCAAAGTTAAAAAACAACATATGAACACTCAAGAGAATGGCAGATTTTTCTCAAGCAGTCCCAGGATAAATTGGGGGTTTGGTGACTTTCTACCTCCCTTCTCACTGATTTCATCTTTCCCACTGAGAGTCCCACCACACATATTCCCATGTCTGGGCTTCACTCTTCCAAAAGTTTGTGCATTGATCCTTTCCAAATAATGGTCTTAGGGGAAATCCCTTTCAGAGAAAATTTAAATAAAATATTTAGGATAGAAAAGGCTTCAAGAGTCAAAGTAATATAAGTAAAATGATACATGGTGGATTCAATATTTTGGGGCACATAGCTTCAATATTGACATTCAAACCATGCTTCTGGAGGGGTAGAAAAGGGGGCTGCCCATTTCCTTCCCATCATTAAGATTGTGGGAAAACACCCAATAGTCAAAGACAGGTTAGCAAGAGAAAAGCACATTGCATTTATTTGATCATATTTTGCATGGCTTGGGAGACTTCAGATTGACAATCTAAAGACCCAGGGTGAACTCTGAATTTTTTATGTTTGGGTTTGGTGACAAGTGGGCAGACAGGTAGAAATATGATTGAACAAGAAGGTATGAACCAATAGTACCAGACTGTGGGAGGGAAGTTCCGTAAGGTTTGCTTTCAGGTTCTTCTTGGTCCCTCAGATGTAGCATTTCTTCCTCTTTGGTATGAAGCAGGACAGTTTCTGAAATGGGGAGCTGATGACTTCTCAAACAACATCGGTCAGAAAACTTCTTTATGTCAATTTTTACACAAAAAAATGTGGGGGAAGTTAGAATATTGTTTTTAGGTTTGATAGCTGGCTTTGGGGAAAATGGTTTCTGTTTTCTGTGATCCACCTTGAGGGCATTCTAGTCTGTATTCCTTGCTTGGAGGATAAGAAGAGGTGAAAGAGAGTGATGCAGGAGGCGGTCAGAGAGAAGCTTTGCTACTGGGGCCTTGACTTTGAGCTGCACACCTCAAAAGCAGCTGCATCCTTCTGTGCCCCTGCCCCTTCTACTCTGATTCAAGAGACATGTCGGTAGCCTTGGCTGAACTGAGGCAGGTATGATGATCTACTTACTTCAAGGTCTTGATCCTTAAGTTTTTCTCATACGTTTTTTTTTCTTATAAAATGTATATTTAGTGGCTTTCTAGAAACCACTCAACTTCCTAGAGTTTTTTATTATTATTATTATTATTATTTTCATCTATGTAGACATGCTGGCAATGATTTCCAGAACCAAAGCATCTGTACACGTGTTGTTGTGGAAGATGGCTCTATGACATAGATGTTTATGAGCTAAAATGTTTATGAGAGGGAATATCTCTTCAGTACTATCTATAACAAGGTGGGGTGGGAGGTGACAAAGATTTAGTGTTCACTCTGGAAACTTGGGCTTCCCTGGTGCAAAATTTGATTCTTTGATTATCTATAATCAAAATCCTTTGGATATAATCCCTTTGGATCTGCCCAACCAGAACTATAGGCTGTCAGTGAATCTATGACCCTCTGTCCTGAAGATCTCAAAGTATAGTAAATTATGCCCAGTTCGAGCTCCACTTCATTGTATCAGTAAATATTTGGTTTTTGAATAATTTTCTTCCAAGGGGCATGCAAAAGATAAAAGTATAAAGAACACAGAGAAGATAAATATGTGGCTTTACTTATATTTTGAATTGAATATATGAATCCAGACTCATAAAAAGCAGCATATAGTGAAGACTATTAGAATTGAAATAATTAAAATATTCCAACTCTAGTAAGGACAATCCAATAATGCAGTTGGTGAATGGTTCCTCTTCTTTAACCCGTAAGTACCCATTTGCTTTGTCAACCAATACAAGCTACAATTCTTATCCTGGGGGAAAGAGAAATCTTGAGAAACAAAATGAGTGCAACAAACTAGGTGAGTACTGAAATATTGAAAGTCTTCTGGTCAGAGAACCCAGAATTCCTCATTGGTACTTATATTTGAGCTGACAACAGCCACGAGATGTTACCAAACTGAAACTTGGACCAGGAACAATATTGATTTTGCAACAGACTACCCCTGCACCCTACCTCCCCCTAATTTCTGACCCACTAGGAGCTCAGGCTTGTCCTGAATTCCATTATTATATCAATAATGCAACCCCCTATTTCTGGCAGTACTGAATATACAGACTCCACCTGTAGTATTATGGCAGAGTTACTGTATTATCAGTTGACTTTGGACATGGCAAAAAGAATGCCATGCTGGTGTGGTTAAAAAACAAACAAACAAAAAACTCAAAGCCATACTTGGAAACATATTGTGAACCCAGTTTTCTTCCTAACATAAATTATAACTATTCATTTTAAATTATAGCAGATAAGGAAGGTATAATGGATTTAGGTACCTCAGGGCTTGATTCAAGGTATCATTGTTTCATCCTGCTGAGATCATGGCAGATTTGGGGGATAAAGAAGGAAAGGAACTTCAGGCTAGGTTCTGTCTGTAGTTTCCTATCATGGACTTGGTCATTGTGTTGTGCTTTTCTGTTGTGTGACATGAAGGGGAGACCCTGCTCAGAGCAATCAGCTTGTGACTTATTTTCATTTACTTTTAGAAAACAGAATTAAGCTCTGATGATCAATGAATGGGATGCCACAGTCAGTCTTTCTTGTGGTAGGTGGGGTGACAGGTGTATCCCTTGGATCTGAGAAGAGAACCATAGACTGCTGGAGCTGTGGAGGATTTCTGATAGTAAGGGAAGGACGCACTTTCCACAGTGCCTAACGATGTGCATAGTGGAGAAGCACAGGATTTCCAGAACACAGCATTCAAGTGTAGGGCTTCGTTTTCATTTACTGAGCAATTTAATGAGCTTAAACATGCCTCTTTTAAAAATGAGAACATTATAAAGCCTCAAGTAGACTAAATAAGAATATTTAGGATCAGTTGGTGTGACAGACAGGCCACACTAGCCTAATTAAAGATGTGCATAACATATTGATGTTGCAATAGAATTTCCCAAATTATAGTTATAGTAACAATTAAGAAATAGAACTGACTTTCTTGGCCATAAAACCACACATTACACACATTCAAATAAATGTATACATGTAACTAATGCTGACATAAATGGGTTTTCTATATTTAGGAATATAAGCTTAGGATTTTATATAAGTATATGGAGAACAATTATATGCAAATGTATGTTCCAAAATTTCTTAACAGATCAATTTAATTGTTAAAATCTGAATATTTTCATTTGTGTAGTTGTAAAGCAAAAATTTTCAACTATTAAATTGCTTTAGAAAAAGAAACAACTAAATTAACATATAATAAAGATTACTTATTTGACATGTGCATATTTGATTCATCATTTAAAGATAGTAGATCATTTTTTCCAAGTACATGAGGGTATATATATATATATATATATATATATATATATGAGAGTTGATTATGTTTCTCCATCTGGTTATGAAATAAAACTCTCAATCAATGGCCACATCTCAAGACAATGTATAAATGTGTGCCAAATGGGAGGGACAGAATGGGGGTTTGAATAATTCTAGGAAGCTTTCCCTTGCTTAGGAGAGGATTTTCCTGGGGCACAGAGAGAAAGTGTACAGTTGGGGAGAAGAGAAAAAGCAAGAGTTCAGAATATACACTTTACAGTTTCCTTGAGCTCTGTCACTCCCAGTAGACCAAAGGCTCTACATCAAAAGTCACAGTAAACTAATATCTATTCCGGTAATCAGATTGCCTCATAGCCCATAGATCCATTTCTCATCTTTTCTCTGGATTAACTACTTTTAATTCTAATCTTATGGTTCTTTGCTTGTTTGGCTGGCTACCAGTCTTGGAGTGTCTCACCCTGGTCTAGATGCTCTGCAAGCTAAATAGAGGACCACTTTTACTAATGCTCTCTCTGAATCTCTAATACGGACACAGTGCCTCTGTCCAGGAGTCCCTGAGCACTGTCTCAGGACTACATGATGCTTTGATTTTCCAGAGAAGGAAATGAGACACATATAGGGGTCATAAGTAGTTCAATCCAGCTAGAATTAAATGTGTTCTGGGGTATGAAGAAGATAGAAAATGCATTCATTGAGTAATTAAAATCTAGGATATGAATAAGCTCCATTGAAAAGAAAAGACCACACTCATACATGCAAAGATAATAATACATATGTACATGCAGTGTATACATACTGATATTCATGAACCAGCATTTACACAAATGCAGAAAATTCATGCATGAAATATATACCTGTGCACAAGTTCCCAGAACAATATCTACTTTCCTAAATATAAATGTACAGAATAGATGAATGCATACTATATTACATAATAAATTGGCTCCTATATAGAAGTAGCTAGGTAGGTAGATATAGTGCCTCTGATGCTTAATTGTTCTCTACTTTACCTTTATTAGAGAAATTGGCCTCTTCCTCCTGACTATAGGGGTGAGCAAAAAGACTAGTGATCAGCCAATCAAGTCATGGGTCAAGAGGTGGGCACATGCTCAGGATGGGCTATTCTGAGCTCCACCCTGATTGAATGATTTGTTTGTTTTTCCTTTCAGTCACACTGGTAAAGGAACCCTCTTTTCTGGGGTATTAGACTTATCAAGATGCAATTTGCTGGATACCAGTGGCTAAGTTCCTGGGAGAGAACTAGACCACGATGCTGAGAGGAGCAGAAACAAGTTACACCACTGGCTTCAGGTCTTGCACTATATTCGAGATCCTGAGCCCAGCTGTTTTTAAAACCAACCTCCCCACATTCTGTGGTTTGTATATACAAACCAATAAATCTTTCTTTTTCTTTACTTATTTTTGCTCTTTTGAGCTGTGTGTTTGTCAGTTACAACCCAAAGAGTCCTGACTAATGCATCAAAGTCATTTTCAACCACCGCCCAACATTCTGCACCCATCTTTCAGCAAGTTGCCACCTGCAGACAAGAGCAGCTCTCTCTCCAGACCTGTGCTCTCAGACCTGGGAGTCTAGTGCAGCAGTCACATTCGTCAGTCGGCTTAGGTGACCATAAGGAGTAGACACTGTGTATCTTTCTGCTATGGAACATACTGCCTAGTAAACCAGCTTGTCCTTCTGAGGGAGAGAATGAAGGCCACAATTTGTCAAGGTCAGACCACCAGCAAATGACTGGACAAGAATGATTACTTACTGAATTCTGGTCATACTCACTTAGTTTTAATATAATTATCAGATGAAATTTTGCTATTGCTAAGAGGCATCAGCAGTCAAAAGAGATTGATTTTCACTTTATGCATCATATCTGTTATTGATGGAAGATTCATTATTATCATAGTTTTTAATGCATTAATTGGTTCCCCTGGAAGATGTAAGGGAATTTTATTTATTGAAGAACCTTGGGTAGAAAAATGCCCATTTGCCAACGGAAATGTTAACACATTTGAAAGGACCTTATTAGAAATGCAAATATCAAATTACATCATTTGGGGCAAGCAAAAGAAAGCAAAGCAGTGCACCTATCGCAAATACCTTGATTGAATAGAACTAGAGTCCTGATGGTCAGAGTTTCTGTTTAGCTTTTCTTAAGCTGATAGCCTGGCAGAGTAACTAGCAAAAGGGGAAGACAAAAAAAAAAAAAAAAAGCATTAATCTAGTGGCAGTTAGTATTATCTGTGAATATTAGTAAATCACCAAGTATTTAACAAGTGCTTACCCTGCTCCAAACTATGTGCTAAAGACCAGCAATGAACTCTACTTTAAAAAAAATAAAATTGGGGTTCACCCAGGAAGAGAACATATGGACTAGGTTACAAGTCTCCTGGAACAATACCACCTAGTAGGCACTGACATTTCAGCCTAGAGTTATGAAGTGTGAGTCACAGTCTTACATAACAGATTCATTCTGATGCTGCTGAGAATAGTGAACATTCAAATGATTTCAATTAAGCAATTGTATTCAGTGTCTGGAAGATAATTTGTCACTAAGTAGATGGCTTCAAATTGTGATTTCTCATTTTTCCAAGTGAGCTATACAAAGGATTACTCACAAAAGAAAAAAATATCGTTGCTGAATATTTTATTTTAAAAATAACTTTATAAAGTCAGACTCAGAATCCCAGCCATTTCGAAGGCTGAAGTAGGAGGATTGCAAGTTTGAGGCCAGACTCAGCAACTTGACAAGACCCTGTTTCAAGATAAAAACAAAACAAAACAAAGAGGACTGGGGGTGTAGCTCAATGATAGAGTAGCCCTGGGTTTAACCCTCAGTACCAGAAGGAAAAAAAGTAACTGTATAGCTCATATATCAAATATTATCAACAAGGCTTAGTAAATGATATATCTGATTTATCAAATGCTCTGATAATATACATTTTCCAAGTACTATGCTTTGAATGAATTCACCCTAAATATCTATGTATTAAAGGCTTGGTTCCTATTGGGCACCATGGTAGGTGATGTGGACCGTCAGGAGGTGAGATCTAGTGGGAGGTCCTTTGGTCATTGGGGCTATGCCCTCAAAGGGGATTATGGAACCTGGATCTCTCTTTCTTTTTAGCTTCCTGGCCATGAGGTGAGCAGTTTGCTCTGCCACGCAGTCACACTGTGATATGCTGCCTCACCATAGGCCCAAAGCAATTGGCTGCTCAATCTTGTACTGGAACCTACAAAACTGTAAGCCAAAATAAGTGTTTTTTTTTTCTTTATAAGTTATTTGTCTCAAGGTATTTCATTTAGTAACATGAAACTGACTAGCCCATCAAGTATTTAATAAATAGATTATTGACTTAAAAGGAGAACAAAATTAAGAGTCCTAGTCTGGCAATACATTATCTAAGATGACCTGACAACCCTCCTGCTATACCAGATAAAACAGATGATAGCTAACCTTGTCGGGAAGCAGGAACATCTTTGTGTATCAGAAGCTGAAAAGGAAGAAAAGAGAGGCCAGCATAGACAAACAATGTGACTATGGATACTGAGGGCTTATCAGTGTCCATAACTGAGGGAATTGGGTCGAATGAACCCCCAGGACAAGAAGTGAGGTCTAAGTTCAGGAAAGAGAAAAAAACGAGTTCCCTCTCATACCTACCAACCTAGTGCAGAGCGTTCAGAAGCTAGAAAGAGCAGTAGAATAGCACAGAGAACAGATAAGGAAGCTCATATATTGAGCTGGTCTCTGAATAACAACAACAACCAAAAATTATCTCTGGAAAATCAAAATACTAGGCCTGTATTGTAGTGTGTGCTTAGTATGAATTTTGCTACTTGAAGTTCAGAAACCTAGCAAACTGAGAAATACACCAAAAACTGGCCCCAGCAAGTGACAAACTTTGGCTAGAGGCATTGAAAATTCCTCTAATGAGGACCGTGTTCACATGACCCAGACTCGGGGATTCTTAAAAATGCACCATCAAAAAATTATAAAAATTTATAATTAATTCTAAAAAATTATAGAATGACTAGAAACTGTCTATTTATTGTGATTATGCATCTTTGCTACAGAAAATATTATGGTTTGATGGCAACATGTTTCACCATACTCTGCCTTGATGTTTTATAATGTGCTGTATATTTGCTCTATTGTCTTCTCCAAGTCTGAAAAATTTTGAATTCTAAAATGCCCCTGGTCCAGATGACTTGGGATACAGGAATGTGGACCTGTGCAACAAATTCTAAAATGATTTTAAAAAAAGAAACCAAAAACTGGGAAACAAAAGTCTAGTAAGAAAAAAAAAGTCACATAACTTTCAAAAATAATTGAATGTGCCTAGAAACAAATAAATGAATTAATAGGTAGATAAATATACAAAAATGTTCCATTATTAAATTAAATGACAGTCACTGCATTAAACAATTTACATGCAATTTCCTTTTAATCCTTACATGATATGTACCATAATACTGACGGGACTAATTTTCCAAGGCCCCAAAGTAACATTTCTATGCCAGTGACTCTGGTTGTCCTTTGCGGGCAAAGAAAGAGTCTGAGATTGTCTTGCTCAGTTTTAAATGGTTCCTCTGGATGGTTTTACAGAGGGCTCTTCAGTTCATGAAGTCACATATGCAGGATCTACATATGTGACTAGCACACGCCAGGCACTGTGCTAGGTTCTGGAATTTTAAAGGATAAAACACTTTGTCTAAAAGTACATAACAGTTTTTCGTAATATTAAGTGGTAAATAATAGAGTCATACACCTAGAGGATTATGCCAATTCTTTAAATATAGTCATTGAAAGAAGGTTTGGAGACAATACTTCAGAAACTAACTGTGGTGGCTTATGGGCTGTGAAATTTAGGTGATCTGTTTCTTAGATGTAATTCAATTTTCCCACAATGAGCATATATTGCATTTATTACTAGAAGACATATTTTAAAGCAATGTCTATCTCTGAAACACTCCAGAGCTGTTCCTTTCTTCAGAAAAATGGAACTTAAACTGTCTAGGTAGACATATTATTTGGAATACTTTTAAAAGTGAGTACTCTCCCATTGCTTAAGTGAGTCAGTCATAGTGACTCCCTTGCAAAGAGGACACTATGAGATGGCAAAGTAATCATGTTACAGGGAGACACTTGGAAACACTACCCAGCAGGTGATTGAGGTCAGCATCAACAGCCACAACTCTGTGGGCAGAATGCACTGTTGGCCTGATGTGATGGAAATAGTGCTTTGCCTCTGTAGCCTTTTTTCTCAAAACCCATAAGCCTACCAAATCATGATAAAAATGCCAGACAAATCCAAATAAGGGACATTCTACCAAACATCTGACCTGTACCCCTCAAAAAGTAAGGACAAAGAAAGCAAGCAAGCTGGAATCCGTGGATTGCAGCTGAGAGAATCCCAAGGAGACATTGCTATAAACTATAATGTGGTGTCCTGGGTGGACTGCTGGAACAGAAGGATGTTAGGTCAAAACCGAGAAATCTTCCATGTGTGGTGGGCTTGTCTACAATCCCAGTGGCTTAGGATGCTGAGGCAGGAGGATCTCAAGTTCAAAGTCAGCCACAGCAATTTAGTGAGGCCCTAAGCAACTTAGTGACACCTTGTCTCAAATAAATAAACAAACAAACAAACAAACAGATAAATAATTTTAAAAGGGCTGGGGATGTGGCTCAGTGGTTAAGGCCCCTAGGTTCAATCCCTGGTACCAAAACCAGCCAGGAATCTGAATCAAGCATAGACTTTAGTTAATAAAAGTTTATTAATACTGGTTCATTAATTGCAACAAAAGTATCAGACCAACAGAAGATAATGGAGACTATGTGAGGTATATGGTGAGGTATATGTATCTTCTCAATTTTTCTATAAATCTAAAACTGCTTTTAAATAAAATTTATTTTTTAAATGACTATTTTTTTTTTTGACCAGGGTATTTGGAAAGGTGGAAATGGCATTGAATAAGATAAAGAAGACCACAGAAGTAGGTGTTTGGAAATAGTGTGAAATATTTTAGACCAGCTCCCTAGGAAAGGGGTAGATAATATATGTATTCAAATGTATTATGAATACATTCAAATGTATTATAAATTATTAAAATGTATTTTGAATACTTATAATTGTTTTAATTTTCTATACTGAAAGAAAAAAATAGTTGTGGAGGAAAATGTTAGTATTCTAAAAATAATTCCTCCTCTGCTTATAAATACAGGTTCTTCAAAGAGCCCCCAATAACATACATGGAAGTTGGTGAGACCTTTTAAATCCTTCTTGTCTATACTCATACACTATGACAGTTTCTTATATTATAATGAAACCCGTGTTTTTGTACTGTAAATCATTTTTTAAATTACTAGGAAGGAAAGGTACAAAGTAAATAACTTTTTGATGGCTATGTATTGTATTTTGCCAATAACTGTTTCTTTGTAATAAAGTTCAAGAGTATTTATTGGACTGAGGACTCTAAGCTGCCTTTCAGGTATCTTTTCCAAAGCTCACAGAATATTTTCAGCATGTTGCCAGAAATGATAACAGTAATAAAGTAATGACAGTAATAATGATGATGATAAAAATAAATTAACATAGTTCTTACTCTGTGCCAAACATTATTCTAAGTTCTTTATATGGACTAGTTTATTTAAACCTCATAACAACCTTGGAGAATAGGTATCATCATCCCTTTTCACAGATAAGGAAACAGAGGCCCAAGATCACACAGCTCTAGGTGGAGAAGATGAGATTTGAACCCTGGCTCCGGGGTCTGTGCTCTTTACCACTAAGGACACTGCCACATATACTCACAGCTGCCACCTATATAAAATATTTGTATCTCCACTAGGAGAGGACCTGTCGAACTTGCGGGTAGAGAGAGGACTGGTGCACAGATCATTGAGAAGACTTTCCTTCCCCTCCCATGTCTGTTCCACATTTTGCAAGTGTGCTGGGTAAATACTACCAGAAGCATTCTGATCATCTGTTAGTATGGCCTCTATAGGCAATTTTGCACCTACTGTTAGTATGTGGAATTTAATATTTTTCTCGTTTTTGTTGCATCTTTTTGAGATAGACTCATTTAAATAGCCTGTTACACATTCATTTTCTATTTAGTCTTTCCCTATGTGCAAATATATTTATGAAGGTATCACTGTGGTATATATACAGATTTATTTTTATTTTTTACATCATTAACTATCATTACACTATTCTATAATCCTTTCTCTGTTTTGGAAAGTCCACTTTAATATATGTAAATTACATTTTTCTCATTAACTCTTTTTGGCACAATTTTATTTCATTGTTGAAAACTTTACATTAAAAAAAAAATACTGGTTTTTAATCCCTACTGCTTGTGAGCTAGACCTGCTTCCTGTTTGCTCATCTGCCATTCAGGAGTTTCTAAATTGACTTATGTATTAATTTTAGCATCATTTTGTTAGATAAAATAAGAAATCTTGGGGCTAGGGATAAACTTAGTGGTAGAGGGTTTACCTAGCATGTGTGAGGCCATAGGTTTGATCCCTAGCACTGCCATTAAATAATAATGATAATAAATGAAACAAAATGAAAAATCTTCATTGTGGGAACAACTATTTGCATAACACTGCTGCAAAACAAATCGCTCCAACTTGGCGATTTAACATAGCTATCAACTGGGCTACAGCCAACATAGTCTATGCCAACTGCACTTAATCCAGAGCAGCAAGTTGGTTCCAGTTCTGCCTCATGTGTCTCTAGTCACTGATGACTTTTGGACCACCTGGAGCATATTCTTCTCATGGTGAAGGCAAAAGCACAAGAGATTATACCCCACTTTAAAAGCACATCATAAGCTTTGGGTGATCTCATGTTTGCTAACATTCCTTCACCAAAGCTAAGCCCAAAAGGGCAGGAAAGCACATTCCACCCACCCTGATGCCCAAGCAAATTACACAGCCATGTCCAACATTAATGGAGTGGACAGTGCACCCCTCCTATGGAGTTTAGTGAGAAGTGAGTAAATATTTGCTGAAATAGTTTCATTTACAATTCTGGTAGGAGTTAGTATTATAAAAATAGACATTACTATAACAATTTCTCTTAAAAATATCTTATCTATACAAGTGATTGTTGAGTTATTTCTTGGAAAAAGAGCATAAGTTTACCTTTTAAGCATAGTTCTTGTGACATTTTGGGGAGTAATATTGGGGATTGAACCCAGGGGTACTTAATTGCTGAACTTCAACCTCAGTCTTCTTTTGCTTTTTATTTTTTATTTTTTTTGAAAGAAGGTCTTGCTAAGATGCTGAAGGACTTGCGAAGTTTCTCAGGCTGACCTCAAAATTGTGATACTCTTGCCTCAGCCCCCTCAGTTGATGAGATTATAAGTGAGCATCACCAAGGCAGAAATGATGCTAATTTTATGTTTTTCTTGTATTTGGTCATGATGCTGAACTCTTTTGAGTTTCTAATTAAGTTTTGTAAATTTTGTTTAGATTGTTTAGGTGTGCAATCTCAATTTTTAAATGATATCTTTCTCATTTTCTTTCAATATAGTTTATCACACCATAACAAATAACAGCACAAGATATTTAAAGAGACTGCTTCTAATGTTTGATTTCTCAAACATGTTTGAATTCTCAAACATGTTTGAATGGACTTAGTTTTCTTTACCATATAAAGCAAGAATCCAAATATTTTCAAAATCAGTTTTCCTAAAATACCTATGCCTATATGTGCTTAATTTTATCAAGTGACTTTTGTCATCTATTGAAATGATCATGTAATTTTTCTCTTGAAACTTATCAAGGTGGCACTTCCTTATTTTGAACTGCTTTTGCCAAATAATTTATTTTTCACTGGGTGTGTATCAGGGTGCTCCAGATGAATAGAATCAACAGGATGACGTGTGCGTGTATTTGTGTGTGTGTGTGTGTGTGTGTGTGTGTGTGTGTATGTATGTATGTATTTGTAAAGAGAGAGAGATTTGGGAATTGGTCTATGAGATTGTGGAGTCAGTATCTGATGGGGTAGGCTAGCAACCTGGAGACTTAGGAAGACTTGTGCTTTCAGTCCAAATGCAGTCTGCCTACAGAACTCCTTCTTGCTCAGAGAGATCAGTCTTTGATCTTGTAGGCCTTTACATAATTAGATGGGGACTACCTATTTTATGAAATGTAGGCAGATATACTCAAAAGTCTACCAAATTAATGTTACTTTCATCTAAAAAGAACACCTTCATAGAACATCCAGAATAATCTTTGGCCAAATATCAAGGCACGATGACCTACTCAAATTTAGGTGTAAAATTAACCATCGCAGATATATAATTCTTTTATTGAATCATTGAGTTTAAAAATTTCTCACAAATTCCTCTTTTGGTTATGTAAAATGATTATTCCAGGTTATAGATGAGGAAATTGAGGCTAGGACAAGTTCTAGGACTCACTCAGAATCACACATGCTCAAAGCGGCAGTGATGAGTTTTGAATCCTGACTATGGAGCCCCAGGTTTCAGTTTCATGATCAAGTGCAGAGAAAGAGCATCCAGTGTGCGGGCACATTATTCTCTCGATGGTCCTCCTTCCTTTGCTCAGGATTCAACTGCCTGTGACTCATATTTGGTTTAATCTTGATTGCTTTTGTTGAATCGGGGAACTTCATGGATGATGAGCACAGGAGTTGAGGCTTTTACTTTCTGATGTGAGCTTCTGTTAAGTCGGTTATCTTATTGCAGTCCACAGCTGGACCGAGTACAAAAGCTGAGCTCTCCTTCTGTCTTTGTACTCTATTGCACTGGTAGGGAATAACAACCACAACAACACCATTCTTGGCATCTTGCTGATGAATTGACCTCATATTTCTCTCCCTACATTTTTCAAAAGAAATGGTGCTGTTTTGAGTTGCAAAGGCAGTGTGGTTGATAACTCTGTTTCATCCCTGGCTGCACTGAGCCTTTTAACCCTGTATTCTTGAAATAATATGAGCTTTCAGACAGGATGTGTTCAGGACAGGATTTCAGAGTGAAAATGTTGGCTTTCCTAAATGAAAGAACTAGTGGGATATGGTAATATATGCCCTTGATTTTAAATTAGGTGGAAATTGACATCGTTCATCAGCAATCCACTGAAGATTAAAAATGAGGCAAAGTTTTAGGTCCTGAGCTATGTGCCAAATAGCCCTTGTGTTTCTTCCCTGAACATCTACTTCAAAGAGGCTGCTTTGTCTTTGATATCCATGGGCGCCACGTGAATATGAACTGACTCCAATTGCCCTCATCATCTCCGGAACTTATTTATTTTTTTAGTGCAAAGGCCTATGGTCAATTTGCTTACTTGCTTCTCAGACCAGCATGATCATTATAATTCTCCTTTTCATTAATAACCTCAGCCTGTTGTTATTATCCCTATGTGGAGTTTGGGAATGGACTCATCTAACACGAGGTCATTCTTTTCTTCGGTGAGTGATATGTCTGTGTCAAAAATTCTTATGTTGACAAAAACACAGGAATCGTGGCAACAGAATAATATTCACCATCTGAGCCACCTTGACATTCTCTTGCTGGTAGGAAGCATTCTTTTTTCTCTTTTGCTTTTAACATAGAAGAATGCATCTTGAATTCTGTAGGCTACATAATCATGCCCACGAGCCTTCTCTTTTCAATGCATCCTGCTCCCATAACCATTTTTCTCTGTAAGTGATGTTAACTATGCAGAAAGTCAATTTGGAGATTTCACTTAGCATCCCTTGCCTTAACTGTTCTCAAAGCATGTGTAGCATAAATGCTAGACAGAGATGTTAGAAAAATAATAATATACCTTATATTGGCCCTTCAGTTCCTCACTGTTATGTCTTAGTTCACACTGGCAATTGTCTGTATGACATTTTTACATGTAGAATATCTACTTATTCCTCAAAACCCAGTAGAAGTCATCATTTTGTCCATGGTGGTTTGCCTTTTTTTTTTTAATCAGCTTTTTCACCATTATGACCAAAATACCTGGCAAGAAAAAATAGGAGCTGAAAAGTTTATTTGGCACTCACAATTTCAGAGTTCTTGGTCCATAGATAGTTGACTCCAGAGCTCTGGGCCTGAGGTGAGGCAGCACATCTCAGAAGGGTGAGGTGGAGGAAAGCAGCCCAGGACACGTATACCAGGAGGCAGAGAGTGTGAACTCTGCTCACCAGGGACAAGATATATATGCCAAAGGCATTCCCCCAGTGAGCTACCTCCTTCAGCCACAATTTACCTGCCTACAGTGACCACCTGATTAACCCATATCAGTGGATTAAGCCCCTGTTAGGTTAAGGCTCTCATAGCCCAATCATTTCACTCTAAACTTTCTTGCATTGTCTCATACATGAGCTTCTGGGGTCACCTCATATCTAAACCGTAACACCAATTCTCCTACTTAGTAGTCGTGGCTTTCTCCTGTGAACTGTTTGGCACCTTTTTGTATAACTAATAATTATGCACATTTGTACACTTTGTGTTTTCTAAATCTGTAGACATCACAGTTATTAAATAATCACATGGCCTTGATTACATGACTATATACTCAATTTTCAACCATAAATGTTAAATAACTGAAGACCAAAGAGATTATGTAATTTGTTAAATACCACATAGTTGTCTTCTGTCTTCTGACATCAAATTTCTTCCTTTAGTAGCTAGACCCTATGAGTCTCCAATCATCACTATCTTAACTAACCCTTATTGAATACTTCTCTGTGTCAGGCACTCTTCCAAGTAGTTTATATGGAGAAGCAGAGCAGTTAACATCTTCTTGCCTGATATGCAGTCTTCAAAGCAATTCTATGCAATAGTACCATTATTATCACACTATAAGTAATCCATGAGATAAAAAAATTAAACCACTTATTCAAGGTCATAATGACAAGAGGTTCCTGAAAGTGTAGATTATTCTGTATCACAAGTCTAGTCAGTGAAAATGCTGCAAAATCACACAATGGTCAGAAGCCACCCTTCAGCCACCATTGCTACAGGAAGATTGATCCCATCTCCGGCATTTCAAATTTTGCGGTATTGCATTCCATCAGCAGTATCTAAATGGTACCAAATATTGTAGTGGCAAGAAAGTCTAGGACATGTAGTTGTTAGATTTCTATTGCTCTGCAGAATCATAGGAGGAGTAGAGAAGGTGAAAGTGGATAGTGATTACCAGTACATGAGACTTAGCATAGCGGTGATAATGATGTGATGTTACTGGCATGTGACCCTGTTAATTTGACATCTGACTTTGTCATACAGTGGTATTACCTGATCACTAGGAGGAGATGAACAACTACATAGTTGGATACTTTAAAAAAAATTAATTGCTAATGAGCAGTAGAAAAGGAATGAAAAAGAAGTGGATGGTGTCTATGGTTTATAAGGAAAAGCTTATGTTATGGATAATTAATCAGGCAAACAAATGCCAAGAGGGCTGTATCCAGATGTGTTCCAATTTGCAACCACTCAGTGGATGTGCAACCACCCAAATGCTTCCTTAATCCTTCAACTGAGCAATGATTGAATAGAACCTGTGCTCTCCCTTTCCTGTTCAAATGTTACTTCATCAAAATTATTTCTTATTCACCTTTTACTAAATGCTCTGCAACTTGATTATTTAAATACTAGATAGACTGTGATCAGTTCCTCATCTGACCAGCCATTCATTTCACCCATTGCTTGCTGTATTCTGGTAACAGTTCCAGTATAAAAAGTTTCCTTCTGCATATTTTCTTCCATCTTCAGCTGATCAAGGCAGAGTTTGCTCTGCCGAGCTTATATCTCCAATGGGCCTTTGTTCCAGAAAGATTCCTTTTATGGAGAATAAATGTAAATGTAGATATTTATTTACCAAAAAGAGTGGCAGCTTAATACTTACTAGGCAATAATCACTCCATTGTGTCTTTTTGATTATTCCTCTGTTTTTCAAAAGAGAGCTGCCTAGACTATCTCATGGATTTTTCTCCCGTTAAGTGTGTGTTTCATGAAGTTTCCCAGAGGATTGATTGGAACACAAGGATTTCAGTTCGTGGCATCCTGTTAATCAGCTCAGATTTGTTAAAGTCATTAATGTTATAAATTTCCTTGTGCTCACAATTTCTCTTACCCAGAGTTAATTCTATGCCAGTTTGCTGGTGTCAAAAGAGTATCTTCTACCAACTCTGTGTTTATAATGGAGCTTACTAAGGTTAATGACAATGGGGATCCCCAAAGGGGACCAGGCACTTGGTTCAGATGTCTTGTGGGAGCTGAACCTGCTAGAATGCTCTTTTGGGGTCTCATCACTAATCTGCCAACAATGGGAGTCTGCATTCCATTAATTCCTCTTCACTGAAGCTGTGAGATATGTTTCACTTTCTTTATCTACTCATTCCTTTTTTTCCTGGTCTTCTAATTCGGGAAAGGGACATGGAAACATTTAGAAAAGTTGGAGCTTGGCAAATTGTGAGATTGATTTTCCCAGGTTCATCCATAGAGCTCAGATTGAGATAAGGTACTTAACTTTAGCAAGCTCTAAGCTGCCTTCTATATAGAACAAAGTCGATACCACTTCCTTGGAAAGAAATAAGGCTGTGATGAGTCAGGGTTTTGCCATGCAAAGGCTACACTAAGTGTTTCAGGGCTAATGGAATTCCGTGAGGTAGTGGAAGTTGGTTACAAGATAGAGACTGTGTTCTGAGTCTATCCATATGTGGTTTTTGAGACTGTTCAGTGTGCAGATTCCAATATCTGTCCACCTTTCCAGGCTTATTATCACCCTTTAACCCTCTCCCCGTGGTGCCTGATACTTCGGCAATTTTGAATCATTTTGAATTTTAAAATTCACAAAATTCTTCATACCTTTCTGAGTTTTCAAATGCCTGCTCTTCCCCTCATTTGCCTGTTGAACTATTCATCTACTAGGCCTTTTCTAATTGCTTTCTTTGGGGGTTCTAAGTTCCTAGTGTAGACCCTGTTTCTAGAACAGCAATGGGTGTGTGTGTGTGTGTGTGTGTGTGTGTATTTATTTATTTATTTATTTTAAGGAGGGAGGGAGGGAGGGAGGAGAGGAGAGAGAGAGAGAGAGTTTTTAAAAATATTTATTT
>NW_026000068.1:23579140-23606891 GCF_001458135.2 Marmota marmota marmota
GGGAGAGGGAGGGAGAGAGAGAGAGAGAGAGAGGGAATTTTTTAATATTTATTTTTTAGTTTTTGGCGGACACAACATCTTTGTTTGTATGTGGTGCTGAGGATCAAACCCCGGCCGCCTGCATGCCAGGCGAGCGCACTACCGCTTGAGCCACATCCCCAGCCCTATGTATTTATTTTTACCATTCCTTGTGTGTAGACTTGTCTCCCTGTACATAACCATAGCTCTTGAAAGTTCAGATCTTCTATCTCAAGTTCCTTTCCTCATATCCTTTCTTCCAGTGGTGCCTTCACTTGGGAAGAGCACTTGGGAAGAGCACATCCCTAAATACTCTATGATGTATGCATTTCACTACAGTATTAAAGAAACTAAGATGACTTTTATCTAGATATGTGACTCTCCTAAGTCATGGTATGTTTGATGGGTAAGAATGCTTAGCAAGATTTGCATTTTAGCTGGGCATGGTGGTACACACTTGTAATCCCATTATCTCAGGAGGCTGAGGAAAGAGGATCCAGAGTTCAAAGCCAGTCTCAGCAATAGCAAGGTGCTAAGCAACTCAGTGAGACCCTGCTTCTAAATAAAATAAAAAATAGGGCTGGGGATGTGGCTCTGTGTTTGAGTGCCCTTGAGTTCAGTCTCTGGTACCCTTCCCCACCCCGCCAAAAAAAGATTTGCATTTTATAAAAATCACAAGAAGTAGGGTAGTGATTGAAAGGTTTAAAGGCAGGTTTGAGCTCAATATAAGTAATAACTTTGTGGGCATTAAAACTATCCAAAATCAGAATATGTTATATTGTCAAATAGTATCCAAGACTGGAAATATTTGCACTAAGGCTCACAGGAATGAAATCATATATATATATATATATTCAAAGTGGTGTGGTATAGGGGCTTGCCAAGATCCTTTCCAATCTTAAGATTCTTTTTCTATGTCTATAATCCAGTTCAAATATCACTACCTTCTTATAATTATAATTGTAGTTTTTATAGAAATTAATTTATCTCAACTATCACTTGAAAATTTTTTACTAATCAAAGTTAATGAAAAATTATTTTTTGCATGATTCCCCAATGAACCTGGTTGTCCTTGTTTATCCATGTTTCCTTTCACTTCTCTTTATGTATCAGAGGATCTCTTAGATTTAAAAAAAAAATCTATCAGTTTATGTCAAATACTTGAACAATGAACTGGATACAATAGGAGATTGCAAATTTATATACCCAGAAGCTATGATAATGATTTTGGTAGCTAAGTGGTATCAAATACTAACTGGCATTTTAAATTTATGAACTTATTTGTTTCCCACAAAATGTTCTATTATGGGCACTCTTTTCCCATTTTATAGATGATAACATTGTGGTAAGATGAGACTAATTAATTTCCCCATGTTTATATTGCTATTAGGTGGAAGGACATAAGAAATCTGATCTAAAATCTGAATTTTATACATTAAGTATTATTATCTCTTGATGAATTAATTTGAATCTCTTTCTTTCCATCAAAGATGATTCCATATGGTTGAAATTACATGTATTTAAAACCAGTCCTTGCTTTTACTTATTCTAAAAGTGTTTTCTTTCAATCTTCTCTGCATGGCTTTTTCTCTATATTATTCCAGAATTGGGTGATCAAATCCATGTTTATCTCATCTGCACTATTATTGATATTCTAAACTCATCTAACTACAATCTTACTTTTGAATCATAGGAATGTGCTTTTATTTCAAGGACTGTGTTAGTTATCCATTCCTGAGATTTCTCCATTCATATCTTACTTTTGTAAAAACTATAATACCACACAATAACAAATGGCTTCTTATTTTGGATATAGTTGTTTTTCCATGTTACTGCAAGTGTTCTGCATGAAGAATGTAGTCCAGGAGTATGTAGAAGATATATATATATATACATATATATATATATATATATATATATAATCTCCAATAAAGGATGCCATGTGAGAAGTACAAATTAATATTGGACAAATGAAGGGAAATGGTCAATCACAAAAGTGAGCTTCACCAATATGCATCATAAGAGTCTCCATTGGTATTTGTTTAGAACTGCTCATCATGTTGGTAATCTCACAACTGGCAGATAATTTACAATAATTATTTCCAATGTTGACTGATAGGCTCCTATAAGAACACTTGAATTCCTGGGAAATATAATGTAAAGGAGTGATTTTTCTCAAGTTTTAACATGTCCAGATTCACCTGAAAATTTTGTAAAAACACCTCTTGCTGGCTTCAGCCTCAGGATTTCAGATTCAATAGATCTGAGGTCAGTGTTGAGACACTGTAACACGTCCCCAGATCGTGTTGCTGCTTCTGGTCCTGAGGCATACTCTGGGAACTATAGATTTACAGGCTGGTCTGGGTCCCTGGAATCAGTTTATTTAAAAAGATGTGCAGGTAATTCTAATGCTCATGCAGGAGTTACATATATTTGTTGTATTATTCCAAACCTTTCAAAGTGTTTAAGTGAATCTCATACAGTCCTCTACTGACTTTGTTTGGTCCAGAACATTCTGTATTTTTTTTTTTTTACTATTTGATAAAGTGCCTGCATCTATTTGCTTTAAAAAATCATATGGGAGTTGAACTCTGCCTGAAACCTACACAACAAAGACCAAGCAAGCAATTAGTTGAGGGTTTTAGAACTTCCTTTCCCAGTTGTGTTTTCCATTTACCAAACATTGCCTGGCACATAATAGGTGCTCAAGTATGTTTGTTACAATAAAAAAAAAATACTCTGGCAGGCTAAGTTGACTGACCACATATCTGTAACAGTGTTAGAATAGGAGTGACTTATTTCTGATAAATGTTATTAATTTTATTGATCCAAAAAGAGCCATGTAAAATTGTTTCCTCTCCTTGCTTGCTATTTTCATCTTTCCAATTTGGGCTCAGCCAGCAGTGCCAGAGCTGCACAGACTACATGGATTTTAATAAGGACTCATATTTCTGGGAAGGATAATAAGCAAGTCTGGAGGGCAGGTCACATTCTCAAAGCCTTTCTGACAGGAGGCAAAGATTAAAATGCGTGAGCAGGCTGAGAAGGCCCGAGGAAGCTGCAGTTTCTCACTGTGGATTTCCTCAGAGTGCCATTAGCTTACCAAGAAGAACACAAGGTAGATTGCATTTACATGAGGCAAGCAAGGTAGAGCATGGTGATCTTGAATGTTTTTGGCATCATTTCAATTACTTGTTGGAAAATAGAACTTTGACCCAAAACATGTTTCTTAGTATAGTGTAGACTTGCTGTTCCCTAATGATTGTCAAGGAATGCCCTTGAATTTAGTGTATAAGTGAATCCCAAGACAGCAGCATAGAGGTCTCCAATTCCAAGTCCTTGTGTACATTGTGGTATAAACAATACTTGTAATATTCCATATGATTTCTTATCATTGATGGAATCTCACTCAGCACATTAAACAGTTTACAATGCAGTCATATAGTTATTTGATCTTCATTAGAAATTCATGAGATAATCATTGAAACATTAACCCCAGAATATAGGCGAAGAAATTAAGTCACTTGAAATTTAAATGATTAGTGAAAAATAAAACAGCTAATGAGTAGTGAGGGCTACGGCAACATCTCAGGTTTTCCCCCTTGCTAAACACCCATATTTTGACAAAGGACACATCCCCCAGCACCTTGATTAGGAGGGGTTCTTTTATGACTAATTGTTTAACAAGAAAAATATGAGGCGGGAGCAGGTGAGTGACATGGTCAAGGACAGAAAGGATGACCTTGTGAGAGCTGCTCAGGAATCACATCTCCCAGATCTAGGCAGAAATCCCCTGACACTGCCATACCAAGGGATTTCTTAGTTATTCCTCCTCCTCCTTTGGTCTGTGGCATGTTTGTGAACAGCAGCTGCATGAGCAAGTAAGCCAGGGCTTCCTTCAGAGGAGCTAATGTGCTGGCAGAGTGGAGACAGGCAGGGCTCACTTCAGAGGCCCAAGAGGACATCTGCATTTGCCTCTCAGTCCCAATTATTCAAATCTGCTCAGGCTGGAGGGATGATAGGTCCCTCATGCAGAGCCCAGCCTCTAATCTCTGGGCTCTGGGTTCTCCCAGATCCATCCCCTCCTGTTGCTTAAGCAAAGGCCAAGCTGAGCCCCCTTGGACTTGAGCACATTGCCCAAGTGCTCTCTGGCTGCTGTGTCAGCAACTGGATGCTGGCCCAGGCGCTGCAGGAGCTGCTGGCTTGGAGGCAAGAGGAGAGCCAGATGTGCCTGCTAATAAGTGGCAGGAGCTACTGTGCAACTAGAGTGACACAGAAAGAAGTTGAGAAATTATCTCTTCATTGGGTCTGGAATCCCAGGTAACCAAGGCAGCACAAAAACTTCTGTTTCTGTGTGAGGTGCAGCCAGTGAATCCGTGGTTTGCATTCAGAGGTGTCCTCCTTTAGGAAAGAGGCCTTTCTGAGCAGTAAGGATGTTAAAATGCATGTGGTCTAATACTTGACACCTAGAGTATGGACTGTGAGACCATCATCTGGTGCCTGATGGACGTGTGGAATCCCAAGGCCTATCCCAGATCTACCAAATCAAAACCTACATTTTAACAAGATTGCTAGGGGATTTGTCTGTATTTGAAAAGGCCTGCCTACACTAATGAGCCCATTGAGAGATGACAAGTCTGGGAAACGTCCTATATACTTTTGTAGTATGCACTTCTGTATACACTACTAGTGGGGATCTCTTCCTAGAATCTGAAGTGGGGTAGTACTAACCCTACTGTCTCTTCTGTCCCAGACTCACATATCCAAAGGGACGAGTTGGGTGCTAGATGTCCAGACAAGGAATTAGAAATCACAAGAGCACTACAAAGCTTTCTCCTGGCAGCGCCTGAGCCACATGATCCTCAATGGGGCTGCTATGTACTATATTGCACCTTTTAGTCAGAAAAGCCAACAGCTGCCCCACATGGAGGACCAGCATAGCTAATAGTGGAGCAGCATACTGAAAATGATGCTGTGGCTATTAACATTTTTATGGGTGGACTGCTTTGCAAAGCTTAGGAAAAGTATTACTCTTCTAGGATTAATATATTTAACAAAAAGTCTGCCAGGAGAGGAGGCTTTTGCTGATAAATATAATTCAGCTGTTGATTTATCTAGTAATAGAGACTTGAAATTATAGGAATCAATGTGGATGTGAAAGCCATTGTCATTTGGTTAATTATGTTTTGCCAGCAGGATGGGAAAGCATTTTATGCTTGGTGTAGCCAAATGTCTTTCAGCCAGAATCCTATATTGTAAATGACAGGCACCTAAATGTTGAAAAAGACAAAGACTCCAATCATGCCAGATTCTTGGACAGGGATGCCTGCAGAGGGTTGACTGTCCCGCCCCCTGTCCTGGTGGTAGTCTTTGGCAAGGGTGGGTCTGATTTCTCTATAGCAGTGGTTTGTAACTGGAGTGATTTTGCCCCCTAGGGGACATTTGTGAATGTCTGGGGACACTTTAATTGTCACAACTCAGGGAGAAAAATTGGGCACAAAAGATGATGCTGATGCTAAATATCCTAAAATTTATAGAATAACCCACAACAAATAATTATCAGGCTCAAAGTGTCAATAGTGCTGAGATGGAGAAACCCTGTTCTGCAGCACCCCCGCTTGTGGGTCTGACCCAAAGAAATGGACCAGATTCTGTTTGTCAACAGATAAATAAATTAGGTATTGGGATCACTTCTGGTTATCTAATATTATCTTTGGGATATACACCCAGGATGGGAATATGATGAGTTTATAATACAAGAATACTAGAATCCACTATCACTTGCCTAGAAAAGTCTGACATTATCATTGGTTCCCATTCTGCCATCAAGGTCATCCCAGCCTTCATTTCCCTTTATTCTGATGAATCAGCCATGGGTTGGAAGCCTAACTCGTACTATGGGCTCAGCTTAGCTCTGCTGTTTGACTTTAAGGGTAGTAGACAGATAAATGGTCCCCAAACATGTTTACATTCTAACCCCTGGAACTTGTGAATATGTTTCCTTCCATGGTAAAGGTGATTTTCATATGTGATAAAGTCAAGGGTACTGAGAAGCAAACATCATCCTGGATTAGCCAAATGGGTCCTTATTAGTAAAAGGTAGAAACTGGAAGATCAGAAGTAGTAATTTAAAGAGATTTTGATGCTGTTTCTGAAGGTGGAGTGAAGATGGAGGAAAGGGCCCTGCTTGAGCCATGGAACGTGAGAAACTCCTAGAAACTGGAAAAGGCAAGGAAATAGACTTATTCCTAGAACCCCCAGAAGGAACACAGTCACCTGATACCTTGATTTCAGCCAGGTTAGGCCCATTTCATATTGTGACCTCTATAACTGTGAGAGAAAGATTTGTACTGTTTTGTAGGAGTCATTAAGTTTGTGGTACTACGCCATAGTAACAAGAGAAAACTAATACACTGAGAAAATAGTTCTTCCTCTTGAATTTGCCACTGTAAAATAAGGCTTGATCTACAATAAAATAGGCCTTGAGTATTCATTCATTCCTCCATTCATTTATTCATTCAACAAACAGTTTTTGAGAGCGAACTATGTGTCCATCATTCTAGGCACTTTCGATAGAGTAGTGAATTCAGACCAAGCTCCTCTTCTAATCTAGTGACAGGAGGATGATAATAAGCTACCAAAAATACATAGATAAATGGGATACATAAGTGACAAATGTTATGAAGATAAAATGAAGCAGGGAAAGGAAGCTGGATTCTGTGGCTATTTCTTACGGGAGCATTCAGTGGATTGTGTAATATGGTGCCATTTAGTAAAAGCCAGAAAGAAATGAGAAAGACAGCATGTGAATATCTGAAGGAAGAGGAAACAGCAAGAACTACACGCCCTGAGCTAGCAGGAGCTTCAGAGACTCCAAGAATAGAGAGGGCCCTGCCATGGATTATGATAGGAATTGCCTCACCAGGCTGTGGTGAGAATTTGGGGCAATATACAAGAAACCCTTTGAACTTCAAAGCACGACGCAAAAAGTAGTTATCATTGCTGTGGTCCCTAAGAGTACATCTGTGGGCCTGACAAGTAACCTGTAGGGTGACTTTTACTTTTTTGTCTACACTAAAATGAAGAGCAACACGCTGCCGGCCAACGTCCTGGAAATTGTGCACAGAGCCCAGAAATTGGAGTATTTTCCCAGCCTGGAGCGGAAGGTGATTCTGTGTGTGCCTTTCACACAGGCCAACTTCAAGTGGTAGTGATGGGAGATGGCTGGCTTTGTGGCCCTCACACCTCCATGTCCAGGAGGATACTCCCCATCAGTCAGGTGGGCTCAGAGAAGTTCCCTCACAGGAGCATACAGATGTTCTGAGAGAGAAATCATCAAGGAATTCAAGACCTCTGCCCCTCTTGGCCAGGACCCAGTGAGAAGCACTTAGGATAGTCTCTGGTCCAGCCTTGCCAGCAACTGACCTCCCAGAAGGAATCAAAGCTCTGCCAAAAGATGAAACTGAAGCATTTGAAATATAACCCATATGCTACTATTTCCAAGGTAGATGGTGAAATGGTCTGAGCTGTTTGTTTGTTTCACAAAAGGCTGCAGAAATGAAAGTGCTAAATTGTTGTTCATGGCCTTTGTGTGTAGGAGTAGGACTTTCCTTAGAATCTGGGGTGGGATTAGAAGACGCTCAGACTGTGAGACACCCAGAGGACTCTCAAGGTCAAGAGCTGGCCCATTAACACTTCAGTTTTCAGGAACTCTGTCAATGCCTTCTGTACCTCTAAGAATGACTAAGGCATGGTCAGGGAAGCGGTGTGTGCTCTCTTTCCTTTACACTGGAATATCCATTTTTAGGTGAAAGGCATTTTTTTTCTCATTAATTTGATTATCATAGGAGAAACCTTTCTGTTCCTAAATGAGTTTCTCTAAGCTTGTCTTTCTCTACTTTTTGATAAGACGAATGAAATATTTCCAGAATTGTCTGACTGAGAAAGCTTTCCCTTTTCATATTCATAGTAAGGAAAGCAAACTGAACATCTTTAGCTATACTGCTGCTTCCCCAACAGGACCTCCCTCTGTGACCTGCACTTTGGTATCAGTTGCCTCTGCAGCCTGGAGGAGCCCTAAGAGGAAGGAAAGTACAGGAAGGCCAAGCAAGACGGGGAAACTCCACATCTGGAGAAAGGAAAATAGAAAGAGGGTCAGATCAGCGTGTTCTGTGAGTTCCGTGGGAGCTGAATCTGTATCCTAGAAAGCTCAGGAAAGTAGTCCAAACCAGAAATAAACCAGGCATGCAGCCAGGATGAACAGCTAAAAAATCTCTCTGGAACCGTGGCCTGTCAAATGCTGGTGTGCAGGCAGCCTCCCCTGCCTGCAAGGTTAGAACAAACTCCTACCTACGGTACTTCTCCTTTCTTCTCTCCTTCGCATCTAAAGCAAAACCCTACAGAGTACAAAGCAGGAATGGGGACCAAACAAAGACTTCCAGCTCAGAAGTCCTTTGATAATCTTTGCCTTCTTTTTCTTTTAAAGCCTCCAAAGTGTGTTAATGCCATGGAATAGCGGGATGCCCTTGCCTTGTATGATAAATGTGCTAGTGTAAAGCAATTGTCAGAAAAGTCTCTACAGAGGAATTAAGGCAGCTACGAGAATTGCTTCAGATGGTGTATTCATTCATTTATTCATCAAAGTGTTGTGGCATCCACTTGATGTCCGGCATCGAGCCGAGCTTTGGATGAGGAACAAATGTGAGACAAGACCTTCTCCTGTGACTTGTGAATTCATAACGTATATGGTGGGAAAGACAACTATGCAAATACACAAGTATGCAATTAAATTGCAAATTGTTGAAAGTGCTATGAAGGAAACAGCCATGATGTCAAGCTAGAGAGTTAAGACAGGCAGGCAGAGGAAGAGGGAAACAACTTTAGATAGAGTGGCCAGGGAAGACCTTCCTGAAATTTAATCTGAGACCTGATGGGTGAGATGGAACTAGGTGTATTATTATAGGTCAGAAACAGAAACAATTTTCACTCTGGCTATTCTGGGAAGAGATGAAAGCATGTGTTTACAAAGAGAGATCTTGATTTACAAGGTCACCCGGTCTAAAGAGGAGAATTTCACCCCTATGCTTCTGAAGAGAACTTTCCTGGTTCTCTTGCCTCCCTGCCTATATTTTATATTCCTTTTTCCTGTGTTATTTTTTCCCCCTTGATGTTACTAATGTCTGACATACTCTCTAATTTACTTATTTATCTGGTTTGTTTCCTTATATCAATCCATGGTGTTGCTATAACAAAATGCCTGAAGCTGTGTAAGTTATCAAGAGGTTTATTTAGCTCACAATTCTGTTGGCCGGAGGGTCCTAACAACACAGTGTGGCATCCTGGCACAATGTGGCAGAGAAGCAGAAAGGGAATATGCTGTGTGCCCAAAGAGTCAAGCTTACGCAGTGGCCTTGCTTTCTAAAGACCTGCTCTTTTGAGAAATTCACACCATCAGACCAGCATTAATCCTTGCTGTGAGTAGTGGCCCCATGTAGGAAGAGACTCTTAGAAGTTCCACTACTTCAACTATCAAACTGAGGACTAAACCATAGCACGTGAACCTAAAGGGGACACACTCAGACCACATCCAAATCACTGCACTCCACCAGTGGACTGTGAGCTCTTAGAGGAGCTGAATTCATCTGTTCTGTTGGTGAGGACTGTGTCCCAGTGCCTGCAAGAGTAACTGGCTCGGAGCAGGTGCTCAGTGAGTGCTGTTGCTACTCCTCTGAGCGATTTCTCGTGGTTCCCCACCTCCCAAGAGGAGAGTGATAGAGAAGAGAGATTAAGAGTTTTGAAATTGACCATATCTGGAAGAATATGCTCTGCCTTACAGGGTTGTTAGATTAAAGGGAGAAAATGTACAGAGTAAATGAGTTTCATCGGGTATACATAAGCGCCAACTAAAGATCATTTTCTGGAGGTTTCCCATTTGTTTCCTCCCTGGCACATGCTGTGGGAGTGAGAGTTACAAGGCACTGGAGTAGGAGGAGGTGATGTCTAACACTCTCCATTCCCTTGTTGGGGGTCCCCCTAGTTTCTTTCAGTGCCTTCCCACAGCCTCCCTCTGTCACACACCCCTCACCAGTTCTTCTCTTTCCTCTTGTCCCACCAAGTCCTCCCATCTGTCTTCCTAATCCCTCAGGGTCCTTGGCTCTGGTTGACAAGAGAAAGCTGATTCATCCGCAACCAGTTTGTGCTAAACCCTGAGTTTGACTGCTAGTCCTCGGTCCTGCGTGAGCAAGAATGGGTACAGCACGCAGAGACACACCCCATGCTGCTCCTGGGTTCAGGTTTCCCTTCCTCTGGCTTGAGGAAACATTGCAGGGGTTACATCCTTACTTTCCCATTTCAAAGTTTGCTAACTAGTCTCAAGAAAGCTTTTTGAATTCTTTTCCCTCTGGAAAGGAAAAGGGAGAAAGAAGAAATCGAAGCTAAAGATTCTGGAGGAGGTAGAGAGAATACAGAGAGTTGAGAGGAAGGGGGGGGGGGAGAAAGGAGATAAGAGAATGAATGAAAAAAAATAAGAAGAAAGGCAGAGAGTAAAGAGAGCCTCTTAGGTGTTGGCTTAGCTTTTATCTAGTGATGTTGACAGCAAGTTCCATGGAAACCCTAGTGCGGCATAGTAAATTGCTCTACTTTATAATAGTATTTCTAATGATAAAAGTAATAGCAAATAACTTTCATCAAACACCATGCCAAGAGCTTGTATTAGTTATCTTCATCAAATGTTCCATTCCTTTGAAGGCAAATCCAATCATGCCTCTGCTCAAAATTCTTTAATCTGCCCCATCTTACTGAGAGTGACAGCCAACATCCTACTGGGATCTGTCCCCCACCCCACCTCATGCCCTTTCCCTGACTGACTTGTTTCCAGGGACGCTGGCTTCCTTGCTATTCTTGAGCAAACTAATTGTCTTACCACAGGGTCTTTGCATTAGTTATTCTTTGGCCTGGAATAAACTTCTCCCAAATGTAGTCATGACTTTCTCCTTTACTCCTTTTAAACAGGTTCTTCTTCTTTCACTTTCTAAGCAAAAGTTCCCTGGACACACCTTATAAAAGTCCACTCCCCCTACTGGCAATTCCTACATTATCTGCCTCCTCAGTTTCCTTTAATGTCCTTATACTTCTTATCACCACCAAGTATATGATATTACTTTATACCCTTTGTTCCTCTTTGGCTTCTAGAAATGAGTACAGTGACTATGACAGATTTCTTCTTGATTCATAATGGGCACTCACTATTTCTATTTCGTAGTGTGGTAGACAGAAAAATGAGGCCACATCAGGTAAGTCAAGTTTTCAAGGTCATCAATAGGAGGTGGCAAAGCTAGGCTTCCAGTAGAGCTCTGCCTATGTCCAGAGCCTCTGCTCTTCACCCCTGTGCTAGAGGGCTCCCCAGGGGTTTTCCACACTGTTAGGACACCTGACCCAAGGGGCAGGTTGGTATTAGGAAATGCCTTTTTATTCACAGTCAAATGTAATTGTGTAAAGCAAGACCAGAGGAAGAGACAGCAAAAACGGGACTGTGAGGCAGGGTGGGTGGCAGCCCACGTGATAAAGCTTTGCCTGTCTGATTTATTTCGGCCATAGGCTGGGAAAGCAGTGGTGTGTGGCAGGTAGGGATTTGGGGAGTTAGAAGTTATGGATTCAAATTCTTACTGATCTATTTCTTCAGTTTTGAGACTTTGGCCAAGTTATCTAATACTCTTGAGCATCCACTTTCTCCTCCATGAAAGTGAGTTAGATAAAAAGGAAAAATGCCTACCCTGAGGGTGAATTTAAGCATTAAACAGGACAGTATACATTGTTCTCAGCACAGTACCTGGCTCATGTAGGGCTCAGTATGTATTATGGTTTAAATATCAGGTGTTCCCCAAAAGCTAATGTGTAAGACAATGCAAGAAGGTTTAGGGATGAAATGATTGGGTTATGAGAGCCTTAACCCAATCAGTGACAAAATCCCCTGATAGGGATTAACTGGGTGGTGACTGACATTGGGTATGTGGCTAGAGGAGGTAGGTCTTTGGGGCCTTGCATTTGGGGTATATATTTTGTCTCTGGGGAGTAGAGTCTCTCTCTCTCTCTCTCTCTCTCTCTCTCTCTCTCCTTCCTGATGTGATAGCCTAAGCCACTTTCCTCCACTGCACTCTTCCACCATGATGTCCTTCCTCACCTTGAGCCCTGAAGAATGGAGTCCGCCGTCTATGAACTGAGACCTCTGAAACCATGAGCCCCCAAATAGACTATTCCTCCCCTAAAATTGTTCTTGGTTACACCATTAAAAAAATGACTCAAATAGTAAGCACTCAAGAAACTACTGTTGTTATAATCATTATCAAGTTTATTTACTACCTATATATTGAGAAAGTTTCAGTGTGTGTGTGTGTGTGTGTGTGTGTGTGCATGCACCGTGTGCGCATGCAGAGACAGAAAAAGACAGATGGAGAGACAGCAAAGAGAGGAAAGAGAAGATAAAGGAGAGGAGAAGATAATGGTTATTTCATACAGGATGATCTACCAGGAAAAATTTGGTAGCATGTAAGCAATTTAAACTTTGGTGACCCATACCCAATACCTAGTTCCTATGCTGCTACTCCTGATTTAATTGAATACTTATAGTAGAATTTACTGTACATTTGCTTGCTACATATCAGAAGGTATATCACAGTGGTTAAGAAGTATGGCTCTGGGCTGGGGTTGTGGCTCAGCGGTAGAGCACTGGCCTAGCACACATGAGACCCTGGGTTTGATTCTCAGCACCACATAAAAATAAATAAACAAACAAACAAACAAACAAATAAATAAATAAATAAATAAATGTATTGTGTCCAACTACAACTAAAAAATGAATTAAAGAAACAGAAGTATGGCTCTGGAGCTTGTATGCCTGGGTTTAAGTGTTTGCTCTGCTCTTATTAACTCTGATGTGGGACAAGTTTCTTAATCATATCAACAAAGTACAATTTTGAGCAGTAAATTGAAATAATGCATATACAGATGGTCCTCAATAATGATGGAGATACATCCCAATAAGCCTATCCCAAGTTGAAAATATCAAGTCAAAAATGCATTGAATCATCTAACCCACTGAATAGCATTGCTTAGCCTTTCCTACCTTAATAATGCTCTGAACACTTACGTTATCCCCAAAATTATCTAACACCAGCCTATTTTGTAATAAGGTGTTAAATATTTTATGTAATTTATTGAACAGTGTACTGAAAATGAAAAACAGATTGGCTATCCAGTTGCACTTTCTCATCATCATAGAGTAAAACAATTTGAAGTCAAACCATCATAAGTTGGGGACCTTCTAAAAAGTGCTCAGCATGGAGTCAGCTCCATGATGTTTAATAGATGTTACTTATAAATTGTCCTTGATCTTTATTTTAGGAGCTAAATGAAAATGGAACTTTAAAATTTTGTTAATGCTTGATTTTAATACTCTCTCTCTGCAAATTCTGGCAATAATTGTACAACAACATTCTTCCTGCTTTTCATAGAAGCCTGCCAATGAGAATCTCTGGAAATAAGTGTTTACCATGACAAGCGTATTTGGTTCTTAGAGAGCCCTACAAATTAAAATAGCCCATACAGAATGGATTTGAAAAATGGCCTCCACTATTTATTTTCTAACTTTCTATACTGTGTTGCTGGCAGAAATAACTTATTATTTAGCAGCAACTGGTCTAGTCTGTAGTTTTATTGCCTTGTGCACTTTCTGACCCTATTGATTTACCCTGAAAGTCTAATTTAGTGTGAGAGAGACCACCTGTGATTTTTGTGCATTTCAAAACGTGGAAGTATCTTTCCCAGCAACTTGTACATTCTGATTTCCTTTGCACATGAGAGTTGATGTAGAAAAGGCAACTGAGCAGAGGTTGGCAACCTTTTAGAAGTGCTATGCCAAGTCTCCATTTATTCACTCTAATTTAAGGTTTTCAGTGCCAGGATGAAACTCCTCTCTTCCAAACCACTGGAGACTGAGGACTCCCAAGACAGAAGGAGGCTACAGAAATTGAAATTATCATTGTGTGATGGATTTTCTAATTTCTTTTCTTTCCTGAAGACCAAAAATTTTGAAAACACTGATGCCAATTTTAGGCCAGGCAGAATGATCATATGTGGTGAGGTGGCTAGAGGAGGAGATGGTAGGAACCTCTTGACGTTTTATATGCAACATCTGTGCACTCATTTAGTAGTCCACTGATTAAATCAATGTTGATTCCCTGATAATGTGCCAGCCCCTTTGGTTATGGCATTGCAAATGCAATCCTTTACTGTTGAAGGATAAGTAAGACAATGTATTGAATGCAGCTAGCAGAGTATTCAGTAATGAAAACCTTTAGTTTCCATCTCCCTCTCCAATTTTATGTAAGTAATAAGTGTATATAGTAAATAGTACAGAAGGGTTATCAGGGGGAAAAGCAACAACTCCTCATGATGCTTCTACTTTCTCCTAGTCATAGTCTTCAGAGTCTTAAAAAAAAAAAAAAGAATCATTCAGTTCTTCTAATTCTTACTGTGCATTAAATAGTACAAGCCCCTGAACTCTTGTAGGGAAATTTCCTGCTGGTCCAAGCGAACCTCATCTTGGCCAGGAGCAAAGGTTCCTTTTTCAAGTTTTCCAGGTAGGATTCTCACAGGCCCCCATGATTGCTGGATACCAGAACAGTTGTCTAAGGAAATGAGTTGGCATGGGTAGTGCACAGGAGAGGACTGCCCATCTCCCAAGTCCATTCTGCACTGTTTTCCAAACTTACCCTGGGGGATCCCCTTTTGTCCTTTTGATATGTAATCCCTTGCCTGTTTCTTTGTTTCCCTTGTCCTCTCTTACACTTTTCTTTATGTTCTGGGGTCTCCAAGAAGAGAAACCCTCAAACAGACTTCTTGATCTGTGACTTTGAATCTTCATTTTCCCCTTCAATATGGACAAGGGGAAGGTGCCTGGGGAAGGAAAGTAGCTCTTGGGGTACAGATGACACAAAAGCTCTGGAGGGAAATGCAGAGAACAGCTAAATTAATATTTCAAGACAGGACCATCCTGCTAGCATAGTCCCTGCTTATCCACAGAGGGTATGTGGCAAGACTGCAGTCGTGTCTGAAACTGATACTCGGAACCCCATATATACTGTGTTGTTTCCCTGTCTTCTCTGTAGTGTGGCTATAGAGGACCAGAGCTCAATGATCCTTACCTGTTTTATGCACTGGTGCTTCCTTTGCAGCATTGCTATTTTGCATTGGGTATTATGAGGTGAAACAAGTGTTAACTTGAACACGAGTGCTGAGATACCATGACAGTAGATCTGATAAAAGAGACTGCCACTGAGTGATCAACCGGTGTTCAGCTCCATTGCATGGGTGGGCTGTGCCCAGGGCTGAATAGTTTCAGGGGTGGGGCAGCAAGAACTCCTGAGTTTTCATCACTGCCACTCAGAATGGCGCATAATTTAAAATCCATGAGTTGTTTATCTCTGGTATATTTCATGTACTATCAGGCCACTCTATTGACTGTAGATCACTGTGGAATGGGAAACCACGGTGTTGGGGGATGGCTGTATTTTTGTATTTTACTATTCATTGATTTATCAACTTTAGATGTTATCTGTTGATGCCGCTAAAAAAAGGGGGATTCATTCATACTTCCTTCCTAACTTCCTTTTCCTTCTCTTCCCAAAGTTTGATAGACATTATTATTTTGATTTTGATGTTTTCCTTTGTAGTTTTTAGTCATGAACTGAGATCTCCTGTCACATCACCTAAGGCAGCCTTTCTTGAGTGTCCACCTGACAGGGCATTACATCAGTACTCTGCACTCTCCTTCTTTCATTGTCAAGGTCAATGTTCTGTACTACATCCGTATTTAAAGTTTGTCATTTTTATAACAGCTTTATTATGAAAGTTGAAAAGCAGGAAATTGGATTTATATTATTATTTTGACTAGCACAATTTGGAAATGGACTGTAAATTAGAAAATATTATTTCAGTTAATTTTTCTGAATTTGTTAAGTATATTGTGCTTACCTCCAGGGCTGTCATTAGATTTATAATGTGCATCCTGAAAGATCACAAGGTCTGCAATATATTTTCAAATAGTTTAGCAAAATATGTTTATGATTGCACGGATGATGTGACCCTACTTTTTGTACAATCAGAGAAGTAAAAAATGGTGCTCCATTTGTGTACAGTAAATTAAAGACGCATTCTACTATAACCGATTCAAATAAATAAATAAATAAATAAAACAGATAAACAACCATTAAAATATGTTTATATAAAAAATAAGATAAAGTAAATGTGACAAAATGTTAATATTTGGTGAACCTAGGTGCAAGGAGTACCTGTGTACATTCTCTTATTCTTGTCACTTTTCTATTGGCTTAAATTCTTTCAAAATAAAAACTGAAGAAAAAAAAAACTAATCCATTTTGAAATAGAGATGTTTAAACAAGTTTAAAATAAATGAATGTAAGCAGGCTTACATCCCCTTCATACAATTTACTAAGTACTGGAATCAAAAGGGAATGTTTAAGATTTAACTTTTTGAAGGTATAGCTATCAATAATTATAAGATTAAGAAAAAAGAATGTGAAAATGTCCTTTGAATGACACATTTTAAAGCATTAACTTGAATCAGATTTCTTCAGCTCAAGTGCAAGTAATAATCTTCATAATCATGATTAAGATGGGTAAAATGAGAATCAAGTCTTAAATTTTTAAACCAAGACAGGTTTGAAAATAAACATGTTTTCCAGCTTCTTGGATAATTTTTCTATTATGCCAACCCTGACATGGGTTGCATTTATGATAATGGATTAAAATAATTGGTTTATCTCATCTAAACCATGAAATATTAGTGTCATAATGTCTTTTAGTATATGTGCTATTATAAGGCCTGATGGTTGTGGAACAAATAGTAGCTTCTTAGAGCTTTCCTAAGCAATGATTATACTGATAAATGATCATACTATTTTCAGCACATCTCAATTTTCTATATTTATTTCCATGGCACTGGGGATTGAACCCTGGGCCTTGCCTGTGCTAGGCAATTACTCTACTGCTGAGCTATACCTCCAGCCACAACTCAATTTTCTGTCATATTTTTTATTTTCATAATTTTTTAAGAGTATATATTTTATACATTATTTTAAATTTATTTTTTTGTAGTGCTGAGAATGGAACCCAGGGCCTTGCACATGCTAGGTGAGCGCTCTGCGCCTGACCCACAATCCCAGCCCCTACTTTCATAATTTGAAGGATTTGCAGCATCACATTCTTCTCCCACTCTTTGCTCATGTGACTGAGAAAAGTGTTAAAACCGAGTACAAAAGTTCAGAGTGTAGCTTAGTGCTGAGAAGCAAGGCAGATTTCATTCATCCTTGATCTTACATACTAAACAGCTTGTGCTGGGATGTTAATTCACTAGATTTTCTTTAGGATGTGCACGTCTATATTCAGACATGAGATTGGGTGAGAGTTTTCTTTATTGTGTATTAACTTTGTCAAGTTTGGCATCAGGCTTATGTTAGTTTCATAAAATGAATGACATAAATCTATCTTTTGTTCAGCTTGGGAACAGACCAAGTTGCCTAGTTGCATTATGTATTTTTAAGATTTAAAAGAATTCCTTTTCAAGGAAATATAAAGGTCTAAATTTCATTTTGAAAATATTTCATGGATAATATTTTTAATTTGTTTCATGATTGTTGTTATGGTTTGGATGTGAGATGTCCTCCCAAAGCTCACCTGTGAGACAATGCAAGAAGGCTCAGAGGAGGGATGATTGGGTTAAAAGAAAGTCTTAACCCAATCAGTGAGTTAATCCCCTTATAGGGTTTAAGTGAGTGGTAACTGAACTGTTAGGTTTGATTGGAGGAGGTGGGAATTGGGGCATGGCCTTGAGTTATATACATTTGTACCTGGCAAGTAGAGACTTCTGTCTGCTTCCTGATCACTGTGATGTGAGCTGTTTCTCTCTGCCACCCTCTCCCACCAAGATGTTCAGCCTTACTTCAAGCCCTGAGGAAGGGAGACAGCCTTCTATGGACTGAGACCTCTAAAACTGTGAGCCCTCAAATAAACTCCTTCTCTATAATTGTGCTGGTCAGGTCCTTAAGTCACAGCAGCGAAAAAGCTGACTAAAACAATTGTTTATAGCTATTGATTTTTACTCTCAAGTCAGTTTTTAAATTTTGTACATTTCTAGAAAATTATCTTTTTATCTATCTTTTCAAATTTCTTAGTATAAAGTGTATATAGGATTCTATGATACATTTTAAGCCCAATGTGTCTATGTTTTTATATTATGGTTATAACTTCTGATTTGCTTTTTGTTTTCTCTTTTTCTGTCTTAATTAGATTTTTCATGTTCATCCATTTTTGTTCATTTTTCTGACAAAACGAGTCTTAGATTCATTTGTCCATTTTAGAATTATATATTGTCAATTTATCTTTCACATTTTCTTTATTTCTTTTCAGATTTCGTGATGAGTAGGATGGTCATCTATCCCAGTTTGCTGGGGTATTCTAGTGTATTTCTTTATCCCAGGGTAGTCACCAGTAGTACCACCTTTCTCCTCAAATTTTGTCAGTTGGAAAGTAAACTAGATGGCCAATCTAATGATGAGTAAACTATATAATTTCCCCTTAACACAGTGTTATGCTGTGGATAATTGTACCCTAAGAGCTCATCATTAGAATAAGACAGCTGTAATCTAGTAAGTGGATTAATCCATTTGGTGGATTAATAATTTGAAAGGACTACTACTGTACTGGATGGCAACTATAGGCGTGCCTGGAGGAGGTGTGTCACTGGGTGTGCCTTGGAAGGGTTTACTTTTCCTGTGGTCCCTTGCCCATTTCCTCTCTGTTTCCTGGCTGCTGTGTCCTGAGCTGCTTTCCTATGCCATGTTCTTCCACTGTGATTCTCCTTCTCACCTCAATCCCAGAGCAATGGACTCTGCCACCCATGAACTGAACCTCTGAAACCATGAGTCCCAAATAAACTTTTCCTCCTCTAGATTGTTACAGTCAAGTAATTTTGGTCACAGCAATGCAAAACTGACTAACCCACAGAGTAATAACCTGTAATTGTAATGCATGTATTCTTGAGCAGGGTGATGTCACATCCATAACGGATATGAAAATTGATTCCCTAGAGGTTGGGGGGGATGAATTACAAGGTCCTTGATATTACAGTTTGTGCTATCTAAAGGGCAATAGTACATAAATAGATACATAGCAGCATACACAGATTTAACCAACCAATGATTGAAAATATTTGGGGAAAATAATTGCATCTGTATCTAATCTTTATCATTTCTTTACTTGTCATTATTTCTTAAACAATACAGGATAACAACAATTTACATAGCATTTACATCATATTATGTATCATAAATAAACTAAAGAAGATTTAAATTATTCAGGAGGATGTGGGTAGGTTATATGCAAATGCTACATGAATTTATATGAGACTTTTGAGCATCCTAGATTTTGGTGGCCATGGGGTGACCAGTTCTCTGGTAATGTATCAAGTGTTGACTGTAAAGTTTATCTATGGTATTAAATTTTCATGAGGGTGGGGGGAAGATGGTCTAAACCAGGCCCCTTAGAGGGACAAAAGTGAAAAGAAAGTTGAAAAGCATTGACATAATGCTGTTTAAAAGTTGTGTTTAATTAATTCTTTAAAAAAACTTAATTGGTATTTAGGCATTTAATAATTTGTAAGTAACTGTAGCTCCTTTGAAGCAAGGCTTGTTTTATTTTGTGGTGGTAGGATCGAACACAGGGCCTTGGGCATGCAAAGCACATGCTCTACCACTGAGCTATACCCCCAACCCCCAAAGCTAGTCCCATTCAACACTGAAACACCCTTGTGGACATCACCAGTGACATTATCATTGCCCACACGGTTATCCTTTCTGGAAATGGATCACCTTTCAAGAACATCTGAACAAATTGACTACTTCCTCCTGTGAATACTATCTGCCTCATAGGATAAAGGAAATTAAGACAGTGAAGTGCTCAGTGTGCTTGTCTCTCACTTTTCCCTCTGCCTAACTGGCTGTTTTCAGACTTGGCTTGCTTTTGCACCTCTGGCTAATACCTAACTGCTGATGTGCTGAAGAGCCTGAGCCTTCTTTTCTCTACATCCCATTCCTAGGTGACCTCATCTGATTTCATTACTTTAAATCCTTCTGTATAATTTTATGCCTGCAGCCATAATGAAACCCAGGGAAAACCTGACCAAACCCACTAGACTTAACCCATTTCACCTGCTCATAGTTCCTGAATAAGCCCTCTAGACTTAATCTGCCCTTAGTTAACCTCCAATCACCTTTCTCCAACCTCAGCCTAGAAAATATCCTTAAACCATATCTTTGGGGAGGTGGATTTGAGACTGGCTCTTCCATCTTCACATGCTTAGCTGCCTTGTGAATAAAGTCTCTTGCAAAACTCATTGCTTCAGTGATTGCATGCTGTGTGATGGGCAGAGTGGGTCTGGTTAGTAATACTTGACACCTGTCATGAGTTTGTGACTCGCATATCCCATTGCCTGCTTGACATCCCCATGTGGATGTATGATAGTTCCTTAATTAGGCACATATTCAAAATACAGTGTTCTCTTCACAAATGCTCTTCTCATGCCTCCTCATTTCAGTAAATGTTACTGCCATCTACTGAGTTTTTCAAGCCAGACACTAAAATGCATCCTAGAAATTTTGCTGCCCAGACTTCCTCCATATTCTATCCATCAGCATGCAGGTCAGTTATGTCTCCAGGCCTGTCTCGATATTCCATGTTCCTCTCTAACCCATTAACTTTTGATTTGGTTCCTGACTGGTCTCTTGCTTTCCACTCTCACCTCCCAGCCCATCTCATAATTGTTTCCCCACAGAGCCACCCAAGAGATCTTTGAAAGCTATAAAATGCAAATATAAAGATTACTTGATTCCTCTTCTTAAAATTTCTACTGGCCTTTGTCTGCAGTTGGAATAGTGGTCATCCTTATCATGGCCACTCAGGCTCCTGCCTGTACCTCCCCTCACTGGCCTCCACCTGCTCCCAGAACATGACATACCAATGTCTGCCATGGAGTTGCTGGCTGCTATCTCCATCCAGACACTTTAGGTCCCCTTCTCCAAGTGGCTGGCCATGCTTTTCTGAGAAATTTCAGTTTATATGTCATTCCCTCAGAGACTAGATTTACCACTACTGCCATCTCTTCTCCTCCAGTGACTTAGTTGCTCTATCCAGTTTGTTTGTTTGTTTCGAATCAGTGTTTATTGCAGAAATTTGCCCACAGTTCTAGTTGTGTGGCCCAACTGAGGTTGGTCTGGGCCCTTGCACTGGGCAGGGCAGTTAGCCAGGATAGGGTGATGGGAGGGGGACTGAGTGGGTCTGAGTTGTAAGATGGTGTTGGAGGAGAGGCCTCAGTGTGGTCAGACCCACTCAGGGCTTTCATTATATGCTGCCCTCCATCACTCTGGAGAAGCTGGTGATCCTTCATCCCAAAGAGCATCGGCAACAAAATCATCTAGACACGAAACTGTCTCCTTCCCAGAGGCCCCGTATTGTGGGCTTGTCCCCACTAGCCAGTCGTAAGAACACACACTCAGACATGGACCTCCGCCCCTATGGTCTTCAAAGGCCCACAGTATTTCAAAACCCTAGCAGGTGGGTCTTGAACAGCCAGGGGCAATGCCCCAGGGACTCCAAACAGCATGCCTTTGTTGTCCTGGTATAGCTTTCTCAGATTCACTGGGTCCCCACACTTCCCTTTAAATACCACCAACACCAGTATGGCATATCCCCACCATTATAGAGACCATGGCTGGGGAGCCACTACTGAAACTGAGGATATTTATTTACCCGTCCCTTTCCAGTAGCTGTCCTATTCCTGCCAACTACCTCTGCTATGACTCCATGATGGTGGTCCCAGTGAAGGTCATGCCAATTTCACATCCCACAGCAGGTATTCCCACCAGCTTCAGTTGGACCCTGCAGCCTACTGTCCTTCCTCCTTGGCCAGGTGTAGCCTGTCCTATATGGTCTTCTTAGAATTATCCTAATTTGTCATATAGCTCCATGTTTTCTCCTGGCCTCCCGCTGGGTCAGGTCAGCTCCTTGGGGACTTGTTCAGCACATTATTTTCTTAGTATCTCAAACTGCGCCTGTGTACATATTTGTGTGTATTTTTTATTTTATGGACTTTGGGCTTAATTCTCATAGATGATGTCTATGAAATCATTCAGTATTGAGGGTTGACTATATTTAGAGGGTTTTTTTGATCCACCGGTTGGTTGGTTTTAAAATCAAGGTATCCATTAGGTATGTGAAATTTGATGAGGTGTGTGCTGGTACTGGTGAGTATACTGGAGAGAGGTCTCTCTTTTATTTGTTTCAAATGACTAGCTATGCTTTGCTAGTACTGCCCCCAGAACTTCTAGGAATGCTGGTTTGGGGGAAATGTATCAAATAGACAATTTTGTGTATATCTACATTCAGCTGTCAGGTTGGTTATTGAACTCTAACCTAATCTGCTGTTTTTCTTTTTCATTATGGTCCTTTAAAACAAAGCAAAGCAAAGTTGGGTGTGGTGGTGAATGTCTATAATCCTAATGATGAGGGAGACTGAGGCAGAAGGATCACAAGTTCAAGGCCAGACTGGGCAACTTATTAAGACTCTGTCTCAAAATAAAAAAGTAAAAAAAAAAAAAGGACTGGGGATGTAGCTCAGTGGTAAAGTTCCCCTGGGTTCGATCTCTCCAGTACAAAAAACAATAAAAACAAAACTGTTTTGGTAGATAGGCATTGAGATCAGAAGGAACATTTTAAAGAGGTTAACGCATATGAAACAATTTGAAATAATTTTTCATGCAGAGGTTGACTTTATTGACTAAAACTGAATTTAAGAAGTATCTATGAATTTGATGTAATGTACTTAGCATCACATCTGGGTGATTAGAATTGCTGGTGCTTTAGTTGTTTCCAAACCAATCATAGATTCTTTTTTGCTTAAATTCAAAATGATTTAGAATGAAATGCATCTCCCCAACCCCATGGATTAATTTCTTCTCTCAATGGAGATGTAATGTTGTCAAAATTTCTTAAAAAACAACCTACAAGCTTATCCCCAAGCAGCTTTGGACCAGTGAACATTCATTAAAGAGAACCTTTTATTTTTTATTGTAATTGGAGAATAATATATACTCATTGTAAAGAAATAAAATAGAAATTATGTGTATTCCTATGAAAGATAATTTCCATTTTAGTGTATTTCCTTTCAGTTATTTTTCTGATGTATGATCATTTTGAGATATGCATTGTGATTTCCCTGTGTGATAAAGAGGATAAATCTGCTGGCTCATTTCCTTTTATAGACTGCCACCTTCTCTACCAAGCAAGAAAAAGTGAATTCTGGATTTTGCTTGGTTTGAAGCAATTTATGCTGGAAGAATTATAAAACGTAGAATCTGTAATGTGAATTTGGCTCAGTCTGTATCAGAAAAAAATAACATTCACCACAGCCAGAGGGGAAACTTTACATATCACCCATAGAGCCAAGGCTTTTGATACATATTTCATGATCACGGCTGAGGCTTTTCCAAATGCAGAGTGCTGTATCATTCATTCACTCTTTTAAACTACAAGATTATTTTTGGCTCTTCTTGTTGGCACGTAGGCCTTCCCGTTACTGATCTGCATGAACCATTTATCAAGTCGAGGGTTTAATCTATCAAAGTCAGAGTTTCTTTGTTCTGCCTCCCTCTGTCTCGCCTGCCCATATGCTATTGTCTCACATGTGTACACTGTTGGCTTAAAAAAGGTTGTTTGGAATGCAGAGGTTCTTCACTTTTACAAAATAATACTTTATGGAGGGAAGTGATATTTTATAGGAAATGATATTATAAAGTTGATTAGTTTCTAGAACATTACATTATGACATTCCAATTTTGCTTCTTTGTTAGAATTCCTGGATCTGTTTTTGCCAGTAGCTCCTACTTGTCCAACTCACTCATTATGAAACCCTGAATCATCATTTGATTTCCTTCTCTCCCCTCTTCCAGACATTTATTGGACAGTCCACTCCTTTGGATTCTTTCTCCTGCTGATTTTTTGAGTCTACCCTCTGTTGTCCTTATTTCCTGGACTCAGGCTGCTGCTGCTGTCCTCATAGAAGGAAGGTGATCTGTTTTAGAATGCTTTTGGGTGATCCAGTTATAAAGTCCAAACATATGAAGTAATTAATAACACTGATTGCCTAACCTGCACCAAACTCCTATCTAGACTCTGGGGATATAACTGTGAGCAATAGAGTTAAACAAATAATAAAGTTACCTAATGGGGCTTATGTTCTAGAATCCAGACAGAGATAAGAGAAAAACAAAAAAAGAAAGGAAATATAGTGTTTGGATGTTGTTAAGTGCATGAAGAAAAGTAAAGCAGTGAAGGATCACAGGGAGAGCTGGGAGTGGACAGGGAAGGTATGGATCAAAAGCAGATCATGAGAATAACAATGAAAGTTAGTGAAAACTCAAAGGAGTGTTATGAGCAAAAAGAATATATCAAAAAGCATCCTGATTCTATCACTTAGTTTCTTGAATCTCCTAGTCCTGATACCAAACCATAGAGATCACCTATGCCTAAGCATAATGCAACAGGAACTGCAAATGCTCCTTGACTTGTGAAGGGAATATCTGATAAACCTACTGTGGATTCCACATACACTAATCTGAAGAGGCATGCGATGCACCTGACCCACCAGAAGTCTTTTAGCCTCACAGAGCAGCACTGTAGGGAGTCAGTTGTTTCCCCTTAATAGTGGGGCTGACTGGGAGCTGTGGCTCCTGCCACTGCCCAGCATCGGGAGAGTATCTGATCACATATCGCTAGCCTGGGAAAATCTGAAGTAAGAATTCTACTGAATTCATGTCTCTTTCACACCACTGTTAAGTCGAAAACTCATAAGCATTGACAGTATTAAAATAGCCGCCAAATACAGAGATATGAAAAATTGTGTTCTATATGTGTAATAAGAATTGTAGTGCATTCCACTGCTGTTGTGTATTTTTAAAAAAGCCAATAAAAGATTTAAAAAAAATAGCCACTGAGCTCTTCTATCCCTTTGAGACAACACCTGCTGCAGTTTGAGTCTGGTATGTCCTGCGAAGTTCCTGCCTGTGAAAGGCTTGGTCCCCGCCTGTGGGGCTATCTGGAGGTGGTGGAACTTTCAAGAGCAGGACCCAGAGGAAGAAGTGAGATAACTGAGCACATGCCTTCACAGGGACCCTGGCCATATCCTGCTTGTTTCCTCATGCTTCCTTTCACACCCTCCCGCATCTTCCAATTCCTATGCCTGCTGCTTTATTTGCTTTTTTTTTTTTTTTTATTCCGCTAACTGGAAGATCCTTTTCTGCCATCTCTTCAATATCTGTATTCTATCTGCTTTATTGGATTCAGATTGGATATTTCCTCTGCTATGAAAACCTAATAGATATAATCTCCTCCTCTTCAGAATGTAAACAATAAACACTTTTTTTTTCCCACTCTGCATTGTGTTTACTTACACAGGTGTGTGCTGTTTTTCTTTCAGGCTTAAAGGTCTTTAAGGGTGGGCTTCTAGTCTGACTGGTACTTTGTCCTTCTCCCATGCCAGGACTGTGCACATTGTGGATAAAGAAGCTTTATGTGCTCAGTGGCACATTCACTCAGTGACAATTTAAAAATGTGGCCACACTGGAGTTCCACCAGATGAAGCTAAAATGTAATACCTGTAATGGTAAAATGTGAGGTGCTTCATCAGTTAAAGACATGGAATGTTTGGCTTGGAGAGGAGAAAAGTAGTGATAGACAAGATGCATTAGTCTCCCCCACCCCCTTTCTTTCTCAGTCTTTTTCTTAACTGATTTCTGGCAATATTTATTTATGATGATAACTTCTTCTTTTAAATGTTGCTTTTTCTCCCCTGAATATCCATGATATATTCTGATCCTTTCTATCTCTTTCAGTGGCTTTTCTTTCCCTATTAAATGTTTAATCTTGAAATTAAAGGTTAGAACCTAAGTGCAGTCTTAGATACTCTCTCCTTCTCAGTTCTGACTTCCAGATGTCTGTGTCTACAGTTGCAATCTACCTGATATGAATTGACAAATCAAAGGCATTTCTATACATCAGTGACGAATCCTCAGAAAGAGAAACTAAGAAACCACCCCATTTATTATACCCTCAAAAAAAAATACTTGGAATCAACTTAATAAAAGAGGTAAAAGACCTCTACAATGAAAACTACAGAACACTAAAGAAAGAAATTAAAGAAGACCTTAGAAGATGAAAAGATCTACCTTGTTCTTGGATAGGCAGAATTAATATTGTCAAAATGATCATACTACCAAAATCACTATACAGATTCAATGCAATCCCAATCGAAATCCTAATGACATTCCTCATAGAAATAGAAAAGGCAATCATGAAATTCATCTGGAAAAATAAGAGACCCAGAATAGCCAAAGCAATCCTTAGCAAGAAAAATAAAGCTGGTGGCACTGTTCCAGACCTTAAACTATACACAGAGCAATAGTAACAAAAATAGCATGGAATTGGCACCAAAATAGACCTGTAGACCAATGGTACAGAATAGAGGACACAGAATGGAAACTTTGGTATATACACACAATGGAACATTATTCAGCATTAAAAGAGAATAAAATCATGGCATTTGCAGGTAAATGGATGGAGTTAGAGAATATAATGCTAAGTGAAGTAAGCCAATCCCCAAAACACAAAGGCCGAATGTTTTCTCTGATATGAGGATGCTGACTCTTAATGGTGATGGGTGGGGGAGCATGGGAGGAATGGAGGAACGTTAGATGGGGAAAAGGGGTAGGAAAAGACGGTGGGATGAGTTAGATATCATTATCCTAAGTACCTGTATGAAGACATGAATGGTGTGAAAATATTTTGTGTACAAACAGAGACTTGAAAAACCCGGCTCTATATGTGTAATATGAAATGAATTGCATCCTGCCATCATATATAACAACTTAGAATAAATAAATAATTTAATTTTAAAAATTATACATCAACCCTGGACAAGAGCTCTGAACCCCTATTTTCCTAAGGTATCTCAAATGCTCCTTAGACTCAACAAGTACTTACAGAGCTCATGAACCTTTTCCACTCTTTCCAGTGTTAATGAATGGTAATGTAGGGCACCTCACATATGAGCCACAATTCTGCAAGTGACTTCTGGCATCTTCATTCCTCATATCAATCTACCCCAAGCTCTCAATTTTACCTTCTAATGTATCTATTGTTCATTAAAGATAGATCATCCTCATATGGGATACCATGGTTCCATTCCTAGACTTTTCCAATATCTTTACACTCACCTCTTCTATGCTATTTTCCAGAGTGATTTTTTTACAATGTAGTTGCCAGGGTGATTTTTTTTTTTCCAAATGCAGATTTAATTATCATGTTTCCCTGAGTATTCTCAGTGGCTGCCTGTGCCTTCCTAGGATTCTTAGATATAGTCCACAGGGGCCTTTTCAGTTTGGCCTTCCAATTCCTCCAGCCTCCAGCCTCATCTCCAGCTGTGCTCCTTTGGCCTTCCTTCAGTCCATCCTTCAGGCAAGGAGGACAAATCACTCCCTCTATTTGGAATGCTGTTCTCTCCAGTGTCCACCTACAAACCTGTCAGATCTTGTATCCTTTATAATATATA
>NW_026000068.1:23606916-23613389 GCF_001458135.2 Marmota marmota marmota
AGAGAGAGAGAGAGAGTTTTTTTAATATTTATTTTTTAGTTTTCGGCAGACACAACATCTTTGTTGGTATGTGGTGCTGAGGATCGAACCCAGTGCCTCATGCATGCTAGGCGAGCGCTCTACCTCCGAGCCACAACCCCAGCCCCTGATCTTGTATCCTTGAGGAAGCATCTTCTGATGTCCCAGATTAGGTCAAAACTACTATTAGACTCTCTCCTAGCACCATGTTGTAAAAACATTGCTATTATAACTTTACATTTGTTGCTGATTATTTCTGGGAACAGGGTGAGGAGAAGGAGAGTTGCAAGAGACAAAATAAAAGAAAAACTAAAGGCCAGACTGTGAAGAATTTAGTAAACCAGGTTAAGCCAGGCCTAGTGGAGCACATGTGTAATCTCAGCAGCTAAGGTAGCTGAGGCAGGTGTATCACAAGTTCAAAGCCAGCCTCAGCAACTTGGCAAGTTCTTAAGTAACTTAGCAAGACCCTGTCAAAAAACTGGCATGGTGGCACACGCCTGTAATTCCAGCAGCTTGGGAGGTTGAGGCAGGAGGATCATGAGTTCAAAGCCAGCCTCAGCAAACAAAAGGCACTAAGCAACTCAGTGAGATCCTGTCTCTAAATAAAATACAAAACAGGGCTTTGGATGTGGCTCAGTGGTCGAGTGCCCCTGAGTTCAATCCCTGGCACCACCACCCCACCAAAAAAAATACAAGCTGGGGATGTAGCTGAGTTCAATCCCTGGTACAAAAATAAAGAAAGAAAGAAAGAAAAAGAAGAAGAAGAGAGTATAGCAAACTAGATTTTAAAAGTTTTGGAATTTGTGCTGGAGACTATGAGGAGCCTTTAGATCATTTTTAGAGGAAATGACAATATCATATTTACATTTTGAAAGTGTTATGGGTTGAATTGTGACCGCTCATGATTTGTTTTTTAAAGTGTTAACCCCAATACTTCAAAAAGAGACCTTATTTAGAAACAAGTCTTTGCAGATATAATGAATACGACAAGGTCATGCTGGAATAGGGTGGGCATCTAAACCAATGAGACTAGTGTTTTTATTTTTACAAATGCTGTATGGAAGAGATAAAAATGCACACAAGGAGAATACCACAGGAAGATGGAGTTACAACTCTATAAGCCAAGGCCCTGTCCGAAGCTATGAGAGAGGGCTGCAGCCATCCTTCACTAGCACCCACAGAGGTAGCCTGGCTCTGCCCACAAGGTCATCTCAAACTTCTAGATTCCTTTGGTAAACAGCCCTGGCAAACTCATATATTAAGGACAATTCAGAGCAGGCAATAATGGCTTGGAAGTGGGCAAACTGAATACGAGGAGATGATCTAAGGCTATAAAAATAAGAGATGATAGTGACTGTGGGGAAGATTAGAAAGGTAATTTGAAAGGAGAATCAATTGAGACGGATGAATGATTTGCCTGGCCAAGTTGAGAAGAGTGGCTTGAGAATGATGGAGGATTTCAATTATCATTTATTAATCAATGACTCCCAAACATGCATGTTTAGTTATGACTTCTCTCTAGTCTTTCAGATTTTCATATGGGAGTGCTAATTCAACTCACTTTGCCAACTCTACATAGTCACTTTTATAATTAATGACTAGTAATAAAGGTTACCATGTAGATGAGAAATAAGGCTTAATATATAACTTCTCCAAGTAAAAGTTAAAGGAAAGTTAAAGGGAACTATACGTTCATTCTACTTTAAAAAAGAAATTTTCATCAACCAGAGCTTCCCCAAAATGAAATGGACTCTTTTAGGGTGTAGATTTCTATCTCTGATGTCAGTTCCGAATAACTACATGTCTAAGATTTTAGTCTGGTCATCCTTCTCTTCTGCATTCTTATAGCTTTTTGTTTATAGCTCTCATATTGTTCTGTTTACATTCTGATTATATAAAGGCCTAGTGATCTTCTTCGTTTTGTGGTCAAATTTCTAAGAGCAAAGACCAACTTTTGTTAATTTTGCCAGCAATTGGAGCCTAATGCTAAGCTGTATACATAATCACTTAATATCTGCTGCTCTGTTGAGATGCACAATTGTGGACCTCAATTTCAAATATTCTCTACCTCAGCTATTTCATTCAATATTTTAGTAATAAATATGCCTGTCCATTTCCTTGCTTATAATGAAAATACAAAGTGTTGAGATAAAATATTTCTGCTAGCTAATCAATATTCCTATTATCAATTATCCATGTGAGATCATATTATGCATTAATTTGGTTCTATGCTCTGCAGTATATGGTATATGTGTTGTGCAAAGGCATAATTGCTTATGTTCATACATAATAAGTAGATTGGGGAATTCGTTTGAAGGTATATCTTAGTTATTAATGGTGATTGTCAAGTGTACATTTCAAGTTTAGAACCTCATTGGTCTTCTGGGAATTTGTGCCTCAATTTCAAGGAAAATTTAAAGCTTTCCTTTCATGTACTCTTGTTCATTTAATCCTGTCAAAATACAAGATTTTGTGTCTAAGGAAAAAGAGCTAGAGGCTAATTAAAAGACTGAAGGCAAGGGTTTCATGGCCTTCTGAGTCCTCTGCAAACAAGCAATAATGTAAATGAGTCAGAAGCATACCTTGGGTTTTTTTTTTTAATTGGGTTAAAATTTTTAATACAAAACTTACCATCTTCACCATTTTTATATGTTCAGTTCTGTGGTTTTAAGTGTATTCACATTGTTGAACTGATCTCTAGGACTTGCTCATTTTGCTGATCCATTAAATAGGGACTCTTTCTTTCCTTCCCCACACTCAGTAACTGTCATCTGCAGTGTTTGACTCTTGGTATCCCTATTTTATGTGGAATCATGCATTTTGTGTTTTTTGGTGGCTAGCTTTTTTCACTTAACATGAAGTCCCCAAGGTTTATTCATGTCCCTCTATATGACAGCATTTTCTTCCTTTTTAAGGCTAAGTAGTATTTCATTTTGTGCACATATTATGTGAATTCTTCTGCCTACAGATATTTGAGGTACTTGTACTTCTTTGCTACTCTGACTTTTTTCAGCTACATGTGCTTGAAAATATAAAGTTCCTAGGTCACATCCATTTTCAATTTTTCTTCTATAGGAAGGAAAAAAGAATATTTTAATGCACTTGAAAAATTCTTAAAACTGTTTGTCACTTACCACTTCTTATTCTAAATTGTTATCCTCTGGTAAAAAGGGTACCAACCATTTATTTAGACAGAATAATATTATGAAAATCAGTATCAGAAACATTTAATACTCTGAAAATTAGACATTAAATGTGGTTGTCAGATAGTTAAATAGACTATGGAAATAGTTTTTTAAGTTCCCAAAGGACCAAGGACATTGGGGACAGATTTTTTTTTTTTAAGACAAACCTATTCCTTTAAAAGAAGTCTTTGAAATTAAATTTCTTTCCACACTATTGAAGGTAAAGCATTTACTTTTGCTTTAATACTATAGTGAGTAGAATTTCCTGTGATATCTTAGCTAATTCCATGAGCCAAGTTACTGTGGTGTAGAAGCCTGTGCCAGTGGAAATCAGTGCCTTGTCACATAATCATGATCTTTTCTAAAAATTCACAAGGTCTTTATGTATGTAAAAATAAGTCCTAGCATTCTTTTATAATAATGACAAGCATAGTCTTTCAATTTTTCACATTCTGAAAAATTGATACACTAACAGTACCATTTAACTGGTCTCTAATTTTCTGAAGATCAGTTTCATTAATTTACTCCATTGTTATAGTTCTTATGCCAACTGTATTGATGTGGCATCGATAAACGTAATCTTTCACTTACCCTCACTTTTCCTTCTCTACTCTCTCTCCCTCAGTCCCTGTCTTATCCACAGTCCTTAGCGATACAGGTATTGGGTGTGAAGATTAGAAATTACTATTACCTTGCTATTTCAAACTGAGATCCTCTTTTTAAATTTAAATTCTTTCTTCACTTAAAAAAAATTAATGTATTGAATTTGTTTTCAATGAATTCTTTTCAGAATCCCTTGCCCCTATGTCATATTTCTTTATAAATCAACCTGGGCATAAAATATTAAATTTTCTACCCTGCTTAATTTTGTCCAGTGATCCTTTTTTGCTTCCATGGCATTTAAGAACTCTGTGAATTCAAGCCCATGATCTTTTTTTAAAAAACTTGATCTGATTGACCCCTCCAAATTCAGTCTTTTCTCCTGGCTCTTAATTTCACCAAAAAATGAGTTATCTACTATTTTTGTTGCTAGAAGTTTGAAAGTAGATCTTAAGTGCAAAAAAAAAAAAAATTTGCATAGTCAATTCTAGTTTATTCCTGTTTTGGGGAAAGAACAACTCTGATATTTTCCCCTCATGAAGTCTTACCAAAAGCATTAAATGACAAGAAAAAAAATAACATACAGTTACTGATTGCAGACTGCTATATACTATCTTTCTCCCATTTTGAACATTTTTTTTTCTGACACGTTTAAGATCCTTTCTTATTTGGTTTGATTTCTATATAATCATTGTATAATGACAAAACAGAAATTTCCTACCCAGCAAGTGTGAAGATGCCCTGATATCATAACTTGAAATCAATCAATAAACTACTTTCTCTACTGAGTAAGAATTGTCTCCTTTTCTCCCTGGCCTGGCAAAAAACATAGGTTCTGAAAACAGAAAATGATAAAATCAGCTAAATACTACCATTGCCAGGTATAAAATATGGAAGCCAGCACATTGCAGGGCAAATTAATGTAAACATACTTCCATAGAAATATTGTAGTTAAATCTCTATAATATAAATTATGAACCAAAGTTTATATAACAGAGAGATTGAAAAGGCTTCGTAGTAAGTATTGGAAATTCTGACATAAGAAAGTGACCACGATAGTGGGTCAGCATTAGAACATGACAGTGCAGACCTCCAAGGTAAAATATGCAAAATCTGGGTAAATAAATACAGAACAAGATGACACTCTATCAGTAAACATTGTGAGTGGCACCAGGCTAAGTCCTTGGTGTGAAGGAAATGGGAGTTAACATCAGAAACACATGGCTCAGTGTTCATGTAATCATGTTGGTTAACTATTAACAATATACAGAATTCTTATTCCAAAGTATAAATCAAATCATTATTAGTTTTTCCTTTTTAGATTAAGTAAACATATAATGCAGACATCTCAGGCATGGAGCTACGGTGGTGAAAAGGATGTAGCTTTCCTCTCAAGGATCTTACAGGAATGGAGCAGATGGCAAGGACAGAGACATTATGTGGGAGCAGCAGGTGGGGTCACCAGTCTGAATCTCCAGGCAAAGGAAAACATCCACACTCACCAAGACCAAAGATGGGCATATTCCAGAGGACAGAGGAGAGGGTTTCAGGCAGAAGCTGGTGCTAAAGTTTGAATGGACCAAAAGTTCAGTGAAGCTTTTGTTGTTATTATAAAACTCTGAAGTATATATTATAGATAGCTCTCAGAACTAGATGAATGCCAACTGTGACTTCAGCCAAGAACTGATGTTGGGGCCAGATGGAGTGTGTCATCCCCCTTTAACATTTTTTTGCTTAACAGGTCTTGTGATGGAGCTCATCAGATAGTGTATTTTTCAGCATGTTGCTGGAAATTTGAGCCTACAAACTAGCAACACAGATCTCAGTCTCAGTGGTATGTAGTGAGTTAGTGGTCCCCCAACCCCCCAGTCCCTTGGATAAAAATATATTCTACAAACAGGTTTTATGAAGTACAAACATAAAATTGTGCTACGAAAACACCTCTTCCTTTCCTAGTGCCATGGGGGCAATTGCTACAAATCTGACTTCTAAAGTGTGCAGAAAAGTGAACCTGTCGACTCATCCATTTTACTTTATACTACTGTCACCCAGCACCTGAGTGATGCTGAAGGAGCTGTGCCGAGAGATTGCTAACTGTCCCCCCATGCTCTAGCCCAGGGTTGGCAGTTTTTTCTACAAAGAGCCAGATAGGCTTGTAAATATTTTAGGTTTTATGGACCTCATAGCCTGTCACAGCTATTTAATTCTGTCATTGTATCATTGTAGTGCAAAACCAGCTATAGTATAGACAATATGCAAATGAATGAATGCAGTTGTGTCTCCATAAAACTAAGTTTCCAAAACCAGAGTTCGGCAAGGTCTAGTTTATTGACCCTATGTAATAGCCATCTTCTAGGGCACTATGTCTGGACCCTAGTGCATACCGTTTCCATAACTGGGTGGGGGGGGGGCTTCGCCTCCCTCTCTCTGCCTAGCTAAATTTTAGTCATTCTTCAGCTCTCAGTGATCACTTTTTGAAGGAAGAATTTGTACTGATGCTCAAATCTGGTGGTATGCCTCCACTCAAATCATGACCCATTCCTGGCTGGCTGGCTGGTGACTTCTCTCTCTGTGAGCCCTTGGAGGGCAGAAACCTGCTTGCTTTTTCTCCTCCCTTTGTCCCTAGCACCTAACACACAGTAGCTGGAACAACTGGGGGGGGGGCTTAAT
>NW_026000068.1:23613401-23694400 GCF_001458135.2 Marmota marmota marmota
AGCTGGAACAACTGGGGGGGGGGGCTTAATATTTGTTTAATGCTTAATAAATGGAATTGTTTTTTTACATCCCTTACTGTGTTAAGATCATAAGTTTAGCAGATGAAATGTATTTACAGCTCTACAGTTTAAGAGCCACATCACCATTTGACCAAACTGCAAGAAAACAAAGGCTTGCATTCAGTAGCATTCAGAAAGCTGTGGGAATCATTCACTTTCATCCTTTTTAGCCAAGTTAAAAAAGCTCTTCTGGCAAACGACTTTGCCACCTGCTCTGACATCCCTGTCCTGCTGGTTTGCTCTCTCTGGTGGAGGAAGCACTTCTCTGTTTCTGTCAGTGTGACTTTCAACTCTTTTTTACAAGGGGCTTCAGTTTAGAACAATCTGTGCTCTGGTGTTCTACAGAATGTTTAGAGAAATATCTCTTTTCCATTTTAATGTAGCTCACTGTCACTCTGGTGCCCAGACAAGTGCTTTTGATCAACCAGAATTAGATGTCAGCAGAAAAATTCTTCCCTCCACCAAGACCGGCGCTTTGTTACTGGGGCCAAATTGTTGGCTGGACCCTTGGGAAGCATTATTCCTAGTAAACTTCTGTAACCCTCTAGGGCACATACTTCAAGGTCCTGCCCCTCCAGTGATGAGCATGTCTGACCATCACTATAAATCCCAATGAGCTAGCCAGGACCTTGGCCACTGTCTTATTCCTCTCCCTCTTACAGGGGAAACAACAACTAAAAATAAATGCTTATATGTGCCTGCCATTTACTATTTGTAAGTGATTTATTTCACCCTCATAGAAATTTTGTCACATTCTTTTTATTTTATCAATGAAGAAACTGAGGCACAGAGAAGTTAGTCGTATTACCTTAAGACATAGAGCTAGTAATTGGGGAGCTAAGAATTGAACTTGCACAATCTAAACCCATGCTGCTGGCACAGTGATTGCTGACTACCTCCACCCCCATTGAATATCCACCCTCCAGTCTACAATTTCTGAGGGTCTTGGAAAATAGGAATAAAGGAGGGACAGAAAAAAACTTAACAGCATAACTTGCATTAGAGGCTGAGACTTAACTGGAAATGTTCAGAGGCCATATTGGATATTAGCCAATGCTACCTCCATAACAGGTAGACAGTTCCAAGCCTGGGATAGTCTAAACTTTGGAAATCATGAGGGAGAGAGAAATGCCCATGACTGGCTGTGCAGTTTTGTTTTTGTTGTTGTTATTGTTGTTGTTTTTTTTTTTCAAAAAATGAGCTTGGAACACCAAGAGTGTATTCTTATTCACCAAAGTGATTCTCACTGTTAGAGATGAAGGAGAGTTTTCACTACAAATAAATGTTTTTCCCTAAAATTGAAATCAATTTGTGAAATAGTGTGGAGAATATAGTGCTGTCCTCTCCAGTGGCAAAGCAGCAGGGACCAATCATGAGAAGCATGGCCCCCCTGTTGGCCTTCACACTAGGTGCACGCTCCTTTCCAGAATGGGAGACATGAAGCCAATCTAATCCATGCTGCAGATGAAAATGAGTCAGTGGGTTGGAGACATTCAATGAGCTGATTTGTGACCCAGGAACTGGCCACTCTGGTTCTGAAGATACCACATTCCCGTTGCTTAGTGAAAACCGTCTTCATTCCAGACATTATTGGAGGGAATCAGGTAACTCATCCACCCACAACTTAAAAGGCTTCCTTCAGTCCACATAAACTTTTTCCTGCTAACAGATTCATCTTCAATCATTTATTCTCATTCTCTTTTGTAGGAACATCCCAAACTAAGACATGCTCTTTCTGACCTAATGCACTGCTTCTTCACAAACTCTTAGGAATTAACATATTTTTTTTTGAAAGGTCATCCAGAGTGACTTATTTAGGGACATCTGAAGTCAGTATAGTAATAAATTGAGAGATCCCATTCTTTGTTCTTTATTTTTCTAAGATTATTATGGATGAGATGAACCATCACCTTTTAGCCTCGGAAGCTGATTTATATAGAGAATGGAAAATGTTCTTGGGTGGTTTATTTTCCCACCAATAAAGCCAGTTGTTGTTTTTTTTTTTTTTATAGTGTAATGAATCCATTCACCTCCCCATCTACTCACCCGTCTACCCATCCAATCTAAACATTCGGCCCTTTCTATGTTCCTTCTCTACTTTTCCTCCTTGCACTTTTCATCTTCTGCTATTTGTACAACTTGTTAATTTTGTTTATTGTCTGCCTCACCCTTTGGAATGTCATTCCATTAGATCAGGAATACCAGTCTGTCTTGTTCATGACATGTCCTTAGGGCCTAGAATATTTCATGACAATTAATGATAATAAATTTGAGGAACATGGAGTGAATTTTTATTAGATAAATATTTCATTCGCATCCAGTTCTTATTAAGGCACTGAACTGAGTACCAAAAAGGGTCTAAGATGAAATGGACATGAATGCCTGTCACGGTGATTCTAGACGAGTGATGTCATCATTAAAATGAATCCTTTTAATGGCATCAGTATGCAGGAGAAAGATGTTTTCATTTGAGAAATGTGATGTAAGTGTTATTTATATTTCTACCTGAGGGGGGAAAAAAAAAAAAAAAACTTCCCTGAAGAGATAGCATAAGACACTTTGAACCAAAGGAAGAAATTGAAACTGGGGACTTGTGGTGGAAAGACTGTCTAGGAAAAAGTGTCAATAGGAATTAACAAGGGTAGGTGGGGAATGCAGGGTATGTAGCAGGTGGAAAAGCAATTGTTTCCATTTAGAGTGAGCCTGGAAACCTTGCAGATTATAATGCAAGATCTACTGGAAAGAGCAGTTGGGCCAGACTCTGGAGGACTTTGATGTTACCTGTTGCGAAGGTGAATTCACCCTCTTGGTCTCCCCTACATCATATAACTTCTGAGGGACAATATTTTATGCTTCCTCTTTTGGGTTTCAAAGCAGCCACTTGGGCAGCCCAGTGTGCTAGAGCCTGGAAGGAATCTTATGTGAAATGCAGATTTAGTCTTTGATCTACATTTTGTAGGTCAACAAGCTCAGTTACTTGGCAGTAATTACAGGGCTCACAAGGATGTTGCTCTTGAATAATTTATCTAATATATTAGCCACAAACAAACTCTCATTGCTGAGCATCTCACTTCCATGCTCTGGCCTTTCCTTGGGGAGCAGTGAGTTGTCCCCAGTTCCTAGAGATTTATGCAAAGTTGATGTTGAGTACTGATTTCTACCTTCACAGACGTTAAGCCTGCAGCCCTAGAGCGGTGTCATGACAGCGAGTGTTTTCCACGGCTAGCCTCATTTAGGGAGGACACCAAAGGAGTGTTTCTATCTTGGCACATGAGCCTGTTGAGTGCAGCCTTGTTCCATAAGTGTACTTTGGCACCAGGAAGCGGAGGCATCGGCTTTCAGAGTGATGGGGATAGTGGGAGATTCAGAGCTTCACGCAGGCGGACATGCTAAAGCTGTTTACATTATCCTTGCAGAAATCACTTCAGTTGGGGCTTATTTTTCTTTAAACTTATTTTTTTTTAAAAAAAATTAATAGACAAAAGAAAAGGTAATTGTGTATATTTTTGGGGTACAATGTAATGTTTTGATACACGTATACATTGTGCTGTGGCATTATTTCCAGTAGCCAAGAGAGTCTGAAGGTTATAAGGGAAACATTTCCAACTCACGATCTTTGGGTAGTTTTTATTATTTCCCCCTTTCCAGATCCTTTCCCTCTAAGTTACATTCCCTGTCACTTAATGCCACCTCTGTCCTATCTTCACAAGTGCCCAGATTTGAAACATGAATGCCAGTGGGAAAAACTGGTAATAGCATAATTTATTTTTAAAAAGTTTAAGTGATTTATTCACTTAAATAATAAATAAGAACAATTGGCTAAAGGCCAGCATTAATTTCCACAGCATGGATTTGGTTTTGTTTTGTTATTCTTTGTTATATTTTCAGTTCATCTTCTTGCATCCCTTTCCTTCCTATCTCTTAATCAAATTCTGTAGGGGAGTGATATCCATGGTGATCAGAGAGAGTGCCCACCTCTTACACTTTGCTAGATGTGGGAAACCTATCTTCTCAAGAAGGCCCTCGAATTCATTTCACCGTGACTTTCCTATCACTAGACACATGTGCTTCTTGCCTTCTCTCCAGGAGTACATCCTAAGAGGAAGGGTACCATGTTTATTTACAATGGTCTTGCAGCTCTGACAACCATGGTTTTGATATATCATCCTTGTTAAAAGAGCTCAGGTCTGTGGCCAGATATACCTGGGTCCAAAGGATGATTCTACTGCCTAACTGATAGCTTGGGACATGCCTTCCTGGGACTATTTTCTAATCCTTAAGATAAAAATAAAAATAGTCCTCTTTTGAGGTTGTTGTGGAAAGTAAATGATACACAAAGGCACATGCATATATCATGGGACCTGGCAAATAGGTGGGCAGTTGTTACTGTTGTTTTGTTTTACTAATACTAAAATGCAAGTTTCCCCAGAGGCAGAAGCTGCATTATACTCTGTGAGGGGTGGGGTGTTTATGTTGCTGTGTTTTGTTTGTTTTTGTTGTTGTTGTTTTTGATAAGCAGAGGTGAGTCTCAGGGGTACAGTGTAGCCACTAGTTGTTGAGTTTTCTTAGCCTTTGCTTTTCATTTTCCATTAGATTCTCTTTAGTACTTTGCCTCCTGGCAATGAGGAGGGGAAGAAGGCAACTCAGAGATGAATTTGGTTCAGGTAAATCGTTTTTCGTCTCTGGACCATGGATGTCTATTTGCAGAGACACAGTCCGTGAGAACTAAACATTTGTTTTGTTTTCCAAAATGAAGCTAAAAGAAACAAGGTCTCTTTAGGTTTGACATCCAAAAAGCCTTTTCATGAAAGAGGGTGCTGTAAGTATTTTCATTTCCTTTTAAACATCCTAGAGGCTGAAAATGTGTTTTCTAACCACCTCCAAGCACCAGAATTCCTTTCTTTTGGCTTCTGTTGAAGATTACATTAGGGCAGGAAGGAACACTCCAGGGTGCCCAATTGCCTGCTTTCAGGGGCCACAGCTGAATTTCTAAGTTCTTTCTCCTGTGATTTATGTTTTCTATAGTTTGACTACTGCTAGTTAGAGAGAAGGAAAGCTCACACATTTCTCAGTGAGCCAAGGTAAAAGAGAACTCTTTTGTCAAGGTAATAATAACACTTAGCACTTATATAGGGCTTTTTATCTTCAAAGGGCTTTCCAAACATTAGCTAATTAAGAAGTCTGCTCAATGTGCAGCAGCTGTTGAAAAAATAAATGTGATGCTTGGGTGTATTAAAAATGGGAGCAAAAACATGTGGACATCCTATATCAAGCAGCTGTGGTGCTCTGTCTAATTTGTTTGCTTCACCTGGTGGAATAGATCAGATGTTAAAATGGTCCTGTTGCGCAGAGTCATTATGGTGAGGATAAGGCAGAGCTTGCACACAATGGAATATCCTAAGAGTTACAGAATATTTACCCAAAGAAGAAAAGCTAAAGAGAAACTTCTTCACCTAATTTTTATTAACACCTTTCATAATCACAGACACGTGCAAGACTAATGAAATAGACACGCTGACACAGGGGCACTAAGAACCCATTTGCAAGAAACGGGCATTCTCATTTATTCACTCAAATTTACTCAACCAGTGTGTATTGACCACTTACTAGACACTGGAGATGTACATTTAAAATTACATAGGGACAGCTGTAAAATGATTGTGCATATATAATGGTGCACGTACCTTAACTTTACAAAAATATTGACACACATGCATGTGCATACACACACACACACACACACACGTGCACATTAAATCCATTCAATATTTTTCTTTGTTGATTAATTGGCAGAAATGAGCTAACATCCTAATGCAAAAGTTGAGCTGCACCTTTAGTGATGAAAACAAATTTTTTTTAAAAAAATGCTTTTTGTTGTAGCTTTTGGCAATGGGCATTGAGAAAGGTCCAGCTTTTCTTTTCCTTTTTCCTGTTTTTGGAGCAGTGTTTATTGATCTATACCTGATATTCTGTTTAAAGTGTAAATTCCACAGAGATGAGAGAAGGTGGTACATGAGAAAGAGAAAAGGATCATATGATGCAAAAATCTAAGTGCCTGCACCCCATTTGAGTGTATATCACATTATTAATACATGTTTATGCATCTGCAAGGTGTATTAAAACACCTTCCTTTCAATATATTGAAGAAGAGAATTACACTTTTGATTCAGCTGTTTGTCCAATGGGATTTGTTATGTTTTGGGTCTAGAATGTCCCCAAAACTCTCATGTGTTCACAGGCTGGGCTTTTGGGAAGTGACTGAATCACTGGAGATTGGACCTTATTAGTGGATTAATCCATTGATGGCTAAATGAACTACTCAGAGGTGGGATCTAGTGGCAGGAAGTCAGTCACTGGGGGTGTTCAACAGCAAAAGCCTCACTGTACTGTTTAACTGTCCCCCAAAAGAACTTAGAGAACTCAATGGAGATGGTTTGAACATTTTATTACTCATGTGCTCCTCAGTGACAGCAGGCTGGGACAAAAGGGAAGGCCACACTGTGCCTACAAAACAGGAAGAATACACAGGACAGATCACAGGACCACTGTGCAAATGAATTTCTTCAGATGTTTTATGATTACATTCTTTTACTTTATAACCAAGTTTGTTCTGCTTTGATCCCTACCTAAAGATTGGAGATAAGGAAGGTGACCAGTATCCCCTCTCCATTTCTTTTAACATCATGTTCTTTGGAATCCTTCTTATTTTAGCACCAGGAACAACAGGTCTTCCTAGGCACTGATTTGTGTCTACCCCAACATGGGGTATGCTTATCTTCAGCCCCCTTCTCTCCTCTCTCTCTCTCTCTCTCTCTCTCTCTCTCTCTCTCTCTCTCTCTCTCTCCATTTCTGACTTCCGTGAGCTGAGCAGATTTCCTCTACCATGCCCTTTCTACCATAATGCTCTACCTCACCTCAGGCCCAAAGAAATGGAGCCTGCTAACCAGGGACTCGAACCTCTGAATCCATGAGTCACAATAAATCTTTCCTCCTCTAAGTTGTGTGTACCACAGGTATTTTGGTCACAACAACAAAAAGTTGACTAACACAATTTTTTTTTTTTTAAAAAGTTGAATACTTTATTTATTTATTTTAGAATTTTTTTAGTATTTATTTATTTTTTTTTAGTTTTCAGTGGACACAACATCTTTGTTTGTATGTGGTGCTGAGGATCGAACCCGGGCTGCACGCATGCCAGGCGAGCGTGCTACCGCTTGAGCCACATCCCCAGCCCCACAAAATTTTTATAATAGAAAAACTGTTTCCTCAAAGAGGACAAGTCATAAAGAAGTGATAGGAAACTGATAAAGACCAGACTCTCATAATCATAGTCTAGGTATTGGGAGAGAATTCAGAGTAAAAATATTTCTACCTTGGAGAAAAAAATGTCTGACAGAAATCATAAATAGGTTCACTTTTTTTTTTTCTGGTACCAGAATTGAACCCAGAGGCACTTAACCACTGAGACACATCCCAAGCCCCCTTTTAAATTTTATTTAGAGGCAGGGTCTTCCGAGTTGCTTAGAGCCTCACTAATTTGGGTCCTCCTGCCTTAGCATCCTAAGCTGCTGGGATTAGAGGCATGCACCAAGATAAGGTCCTTGCTTAGCATCTGGATGGTCATCTTAAATGACAGCTGCCATTTTAAGGGAAAAGTTTTGCTTTCCTGCCCAAGGCTGTTTTTAAGAAAGGCTCACTGCTCCCTCATACCAACCCAACCCCTAACTGCCTGCATTAGGACCCACCCAGCTCTGATTCCTGAGTCTGCCCCATTAAAGTCCTGGAACCCAAGCCTATTTTGCCTCTCTCTGCTATAGAGAGATGGCATTTATTTGTCAGTTCTGACAAACTCTCGTGTGTATCTCTGCCTGGTCTCTGTCTTTCATTTCTTGCTTACTGGTCTCTTGTTCCTTGCTTTCCCTTCAACCACTGCATCCAGCTAGTAGGTTCACTTTTGCTAAGTAAAATGTAGAGTCCTAAAATAAAGTAAAATAATAACAACAAGATGCCAAGTGATGCAGAGTCTTGGTCATAATCATGAAACATACAAGAATCTGCTCAGCATCTCCTAAGTAAACAGAGTGGGGCCCTGTGAAGTGATTGGAAAGCCTAGACCTGGCTCCCAGAATCCCAAGAGTAAGCATTGCATTGCAAAGATATTTGGATGGGATGGGATGACATGGTTAGAAAAAAATCAGTTCAGTGATCACTGGATTACACTGGAATATTGTTTATAATAGAAAATATTTAGAAATAAACCAAATGTCTCTTTTGTATTGGGTCATGTTTTTCTGTGGAAAAAGGATTGAATACATAAATCAAGATTCATTCATAGGATGGAATACTATGCAGCTATTAAAAACAAAGAGCTTTGTCACTACTTTTTAAATCAAATGTAAATTGATTTAAAAAGAAAGGCAGGGGGAGAAAGTGTTGTTAAGGTTTAGATATTAGGTGTCCCCCAAAGGCTTATGTGTAAGACCATGCAAGAAGGTTTAGAGGTGAAATGATTGGTTGATGAGAGTCTTAACCCAATCTGATTAATTAACCTTAACCTTAACCTTCAGTTAATCTCTATCTGAAGGCAAGCAGGGTGTGGCTGGAGGAGGTGGGTCATTGGGGATGTGCCTTTGTGGTATTATATATTTTGTATCTGGAGAGTGGAGTCTCTCTCTCTGCTTACCAATCATCATGTGAGCCACATTCTTCCCTCTGTCACATCTTCCTTCATGATGGCCAGCATCACCTCAAGCCCTGAGGAATGGAGCTGGCTGTCTATGGACTGAAACTTCTGAAACTGTGAACCCCCAAATGAACTTTTCCTCCTCAAAATTGTTCTTGTCAGGTCTTTAAGTCACAGCAGGAAAAAAAAATAACAACAACAACAAAAAGTGTACATAGTGTTAGATTTTATGTAAAAACTGTAAACTTATATGAGTGTGTACATCCATGCATGTTGATGTGTGAAGACAGTATAGACTATCTGTGGAAGGATATGTAAGAAAATGGCCAGAAATCATTCCTGGGAGGAGAATGGAAGGATTAGGAGACTAGTTGATGGGAAACCTGCTTTTCAGTATACATTTCCTCCCCTCCCCTTTAAAAAAAAAAGGAAAAGAAACTTTTTCTATTTTTAGATAATTACAGATTCATATGCAGTTATAAGAAATAATTCAGAGAGGGCTGGGAATTGTAGCTCAAGGGTAAAGCATGCGTCTAGCTTTATTGACTCTAGTATGGAGTCAATCCTAATTAGAAAGGAAGGGAGAAGAAGAAAAGAGAAGAGAAGGAAAGGGAGAAGAGAGAAAGAAAAGAAATAATACAAAGATCCGATATAACTTACATCCATTTTCCTTCAAAGGTGACACGGTGCATACATTCAGTTTACTATCGTAACTAGAAAGATGATATTGATATAATTTACCCAACTTGAGTTTTATCAGTTTCACATGCATTTGTGAGTGTGTTTTAATGTTCTGAAAATTTGTCATGTATTTGTGTAACCAATAATATAGTCAAGCTATAAAACAGTTTCATCACAAGTTTATCTTGAGCTGCCCCTTCAAGCCAACTTCCTCCTTCTCTCCCCACCTTACCCCTGGCAACCACTAATGTATTCTCCATAGCCATGATTTTTGTCCTTTCCAGAATGCCCTATAAATGGAATCATACACGATGAGATCTTCTGAAATTAGCTTTTTAAACTCTGCAAAATTCTCTTGACATTCATCCAAGTTGTTGAATGTATCAATTCTTATAGACAGAACATTGTTGGAATGTGGTTTTTAATCCATTCTGCAAATCTGAACTTTAATTGGGTAGACCATTCACATGAGGTAATTATTAATATGTTAGGGCTTAAGTCTACCATTTTGATATTCTCTGTTCATAATTATCTCAATTTCTCATGCTTCTCTTTTTTCTTTTCTTATCTGCCTAAGGGCTGCTTGAACATTTTCTTAGGATTCTGTATTTATTCATTTATAGTGTTTTTGAATAGCTTTCTTGATGGTTACTCTAGGTATTATAATATACATATACGAATTAACAAATTCTATCAATATACATTCCCTGTTTACCTTTTGGGTTACATTTTATTATCATACAAGTTAAATTTAAGAAAATAAATAAATCTAGCAAGCCAAAACACTCCCCCATCCACACTCACTCAAATAAATGCCACAAATAAAAACTCACTTAGGTACAGTCAGGTTGTAGACAAGGAATAGAAGTGAAGATTGAAGCCTTTCAGATGGAATAGCTCAAAGAAATCCTAAGAATAAAGCATTAAAGGAGATTTTTTTTTTCCCCCAGGGGAAGCCTAAGAAACAAAATCAAGGACTGCCCAGAACTTCTGAGGCATGGAGCTGAGTACCAGTCCTTAGGTCCTTAGGACCTGCCACTTACTATCTGGGTGACCTCACTCCAGCACTTAAACCCCAATTATAATGGTAGAACCTCCCTCATAGAATCACTGTGAGGGTTCACTGATGAGATGATGTATGTAAAGTTCTTTGTGTCTTGTCCGTCAATGAAAATATTCAAACACATTATTGTTGTTATATAGCTGAACTTTCCGGAGGGTCCACTGGGGCCTCAGGTTGCAGGTGCACAGGGACATGTACCATTCTTCAGCTGGGGAAGAAAGCACCCGCAGACATGCATACAGATCCTTTAAACACGGGTCATTCCTCTGACTGTGTGGATGGCATCCTCCAGCACTTCCCACGAAGGCCAGATTTTACCATATCATATGCTTGGGGTGAGGAGGAATTTATTCCAGGCCTTTTGGCCCATTTCCCTACCCTTAGATTAATGGCTTTGGTATTTGGTATGTGAAATAGTAGTTTTGATATGAAAAAGAAAGAGTCAAAAGTAGTTGAATGTGAACTTATATTTTGTTACCATGGGAGGATGAGAAGTTGTCAGAACTTTTAACTTTATCCCTAGCAATAAGAATTCTGGAAAAAAAAATCTCTTGCAGAAAATATGTGACATTTACTTATTTTATACAGGACCCTGGAGATACATATATATATATAACTCTTTGAGTTATTTTTTTGTTTGTTTTTTGAGGGGTGTGTGTGTGTGTGTGTGTGTGTGTGTGTGTGTGTATGTGTTAGAAAAGATGGTGCATCAATCAGAATGGTTATCCTAATCTCCTCTAACCACAAAGAAGGTACTTCTTTGAGAGGGTCTTTCTTTCATTCCCCTAATTTCTTACTTGATATACAAAATTATAGTGTGAAGTCCTGGCTCCACTTCAGACCAGCAAAAAAGAAAAAAATTATCTTTGGACCAAAGACTATTTCTCTCTCCTTGGGCCTTTTCCCCTTATGGGCCCTTATCTTTTGTTTAACCAATTCTAATTCATTTTATCTATCTACACATTTTCTTTCCAGGGCTGTTCTTCCATTCATCTTTCCAACATCTCTAATCCCATCTCACTCTCCAACAGACCCTGCTAAATCTCCTACCATGAATTTTATTCCCAGGTTAGAGGTTTGGCCCCATCTTTCATGTTACTGAGCAAACTGCAGAAAGATTAATACTAAGGGCAGTTTAGAGTCAACAAGAACTGAAGAAACTTGCAGCTGGTGGTACCATCTGTGCCTGTCAAATGGTGGCCAAGTAGTTTTCCATGGTGGCAAAAGGCAGAGAATTTGATAATGGCTTTTGCTTTGGGGTTAATGAGAAATGAGCCCATTCTGGAGGAAGTTTGGGAAACTGGGAGGCAATGTGTGGCTCCTCTCCCAGAAAAACAAGCTTCTCCTGGCAAATGGTCAAATTTGGCATCTGAGACCTGAAAGTAGCCCCCTGTGGGTATCCTCTCTCTCCTAGTCCATCTGCATAATTTAGTCCTTGCCAAGTGCCCAACATGGCACAGGGGAGTGGTAGAGTCACAAAAAGGAATTTTAAAAAACTCGAAGAATGTACAGGAGATGTCTGAAGGAAGCTCCCTGGGCTTTGGTGACTCAGAAACAGGAGGATGGTGGACAGCCATAGTGGGGAGGGAGTGGGAAAGATACCCAATGGCTGCCTCAGTTCCTAAGCTCTCTTGTCAGAGAGAATGTGAGTATTGGAAGAAGCAAAGAGATAAAGAAAAAAGTATGGCATCCAGCCCATGTCTCTCTACATTAAGGAAAATAAATGAGAGGAATTTGGGGAGAGGGTCTTGAATGAACATGAGGACAGAAGGGGAATTTTAAGAAGTGTTCTTAGAATGGACAAGAAATGTGAACAGGTACTTCACACACAAAGAGAGAGAGAGAGGGAAATGAACAAAAAATAAATAAAAGGGTACTCAGCCTTATTACTAATCAAGAGAGTGCAAGTTAAAAGCCTAATGGCATGGAAACATTCCCATAATTGCTAAGCCAGACATGATTGACAAAACCAAGTGTTGGTAAGAATATGCAGGAACTGGAAACTCTTTTGCACTTGGTGGTGTGAGTATAATTAGTACAACCCGTGTAGTCAACATTTTTCCATCTGCTAAAATTGAACCTGTGCATATCCTACAACCTAGCAATGCTACTTCTCAGCATATACTCAAACACAATGAATACATATGAGTGCTGAATATCATGTACATAAATTGCGTTAGTAGCATTATTCATTATAGCCATATTTAGAAATCATAAACATTTTAATTGACAGTGAAATGAATAAATAGTTTGTATATTTATTATCATGGAGCAAAACATATGGACCAGTCTCACAATGATAAGAACAACAACAACAAAAAATCAGATGCTAAAAACTGTATGATTCCATTTATACAGAATTCAAAAGCAGTCAGAGCTAATCTGTGTTTGAGACAGTTGTTGCTTTGGGGGAGCAGGGAGAGGGTAGTAACTGGGAAAGGGCCTAAGAGGTTTCTATAGCCCTCAGACCATTCTATTTAAAAAAAAAAAAATTGGGTGGTGGTTACACACCTATGATCAATTGAAATGGTCCATTAAACTATAGACTTATGATTTCTTTTTCTGAATTTTACACTGAATTTCAACTTTAAAAGTTTATATAGGGAATAAGAGGATGAAATTATGAATTAGATCTCTTTTAATTCACTTGATATATTTATTTTTGAGATACAGACTAAGAATGGAGGGCTGGGGATGTGGCTCAAGCGGTAGCACACTCGCCTGGCATGCATGTGGCCCAGGTTCGATCCGATCCTCAGCACCACATGCAAATGAAGATGTTGTGTCCGCTGAAAACTAGAAAATAAATATTGAAAAATTCTCTCTCTCTCTCTCTCTCTCTCTCTCTCTCTCTCTAACTCTCTCTTTAAAAAAAAAAAAGAATGGAATTGCTTTAATCACTGTATTTGTCAAACTCTATTCCTTACAATACAGTCTCATCTGGGACCTAGAAGGTTCACCTTTCTGTAGAGTGTGTTTGCTTTTTGGTCATTTCCCTCTCTTTTTCTGTCCTTGTGTTTTCACACTGCACATTTCTGGGTTGTCCTCTTTAGCCACGAAAAGCATCCTGAGTCAGAGTTATTGTGAGTGTACAAGATGACTCTGCTGCTTCATCTGGTGTTGGTTAATTCTGTAGGATAAATGGGGCCAGTACATCGGGCATTACACGTGTTTAGCATATTACAGAGGAAGTGTAATAACCTGGATTCTGATGAGCACTCCAGAGATGGAGTGATGTGTAAAAATCCCCAGAAATTTTGGTTGAACCATACTGGGCCTTTATATAATGGGACCTAAACAGGATAAAATGCCTGGTAATGTTTCCCAAATTATGGCATTAATGTTTAAGCATTATTTTTCTCTAAAAGATGTGGTGTCCTGAAATTGTCACTAGTTTTGCAGCAGTTTTCTTAATATAGATTGCACAAAGCTCTAGGGCTCCATGATTAAAACTCAGGAGTGTTTATCTGTTATTCTGTCTATCTTTCTATCCATCCATCAATTGTAGGAAAGGTTGAGATAGGAGTGAGTAAAACAGGCACCTCTAGATTCATTTCTTGGGGATCCGCATAAAATTTTGCTTGAAAGTAGTTTGGATAGCTACAAGAAGACAATAAGAGATTTCAAGTCACCTGGAAAATCTGCCACATGAGGCCAGCTAACTTAAAGCAATATCTGCACCCTACAGTTCCAGGACAAGTGCTGAAATAAAGAACATTTGGAATTGGGATTTTGGAGTAAGGATATTCCTGACATAATTCATTAACAGTAACAGCAATAATATCAGTAAATATTTATTGACAATTTACTGTCATTTAGTAAAGTTTGCCACTTCCTATGTATTATTTAATCCTAACAAGGCCACAGTTGCTTGCAGTCATGATGGAGTAGCTGTTATCAGGCTAACTTTCCCACCGAGAAGCTGGATAAGCCACCATTTGAAGGGATCAGAGGGCACCAAAAAGGGCTAGACTTTGAAAGTCACCACCATGAACACTGAGAGAAGGAAATGCACTGAGGTGAGAAAGACCTCTGTGGCTTTTTTCCTATAATACAACTGCAATACATAAAGGGACGGGGGGAGGCCTGAACACAAAGAGTAGCCTAGATATACAGGAATTCTAATGGGCATGGTAGAAAACAACAAGGAGGGCCAAATTCTAAGAAAAGGGAATCACCGAGATCTGAGGCAGCATTCTGCACTTGGCTTCCCTGAGGACTCTGTGGACTTCTGCACTGTGCAGGAGCAGACTGAGACACTGAGAAACCAAGAAGATGTAGCAGTTAAAAGCCTGAAATTCTAAGCAGAGAACTGCAAAATTCTATACAATCGCATAGAACGGAAGGGACAGAAATTGCAGTCCAGGGTGCCTCAAGGAAGAAGGGCACCAGTAAACATCACCAACTGTCAACTGAAATCCTGAAAAGCCAAAATGTAATTGCAAGGGCAAACTTGAAACAGACCATTCTTACTGGATTAAGATAACTCTTTGTGCTCTGGCTTCCAGAAGAAAATGGAACCATTCCCGTAGGAGGATAACTTTATCCAGAGAATATAAAATTGTTTTATTTATAATGTACAATAGTCAGTAGAAAATTACCAGGCATGTCAGAAAACAGGATCAAATAACTGTATTTCTAAGAGAAAATAGAAATAAATTATAGGTTATTGATATAGTGAGATTATCAGACAGACTTTAAAATAATAATTAACATGCTCAAGAAAATAGAAGCAAAGATTGATTTCCTTCACAGTCAGAACCCATGAACGCCCTAGAATTAAAACCTTTAATAATGAACATAAAAGATATGTGTAGTAGCAGATTACACATAATTGGGTCAACGAATAGTAAAGTTGAAGATATTAAAAAATAACAAATTGAAGAATCAAGAGTAAAAGGATCAAAGATAGAGAAGAGTACAATAGACGAGAGAAAAAATCAGTAAAAAATCTAACATGGTACTTCTCAAGGTGTGACCATTTCTAGTATAAAGAAAGATAAGAAAATAGGTAAGTATGTTTTTTTTAAAAAAACAGCAATTGACTGTCCCACATCTTTAATAAATTTTATGACATAACTAATCAACAAAGGACTGTAGAAAAATGGAAAAACTATTTGTTTCAAATTGTTTGAGAATCAGATACAACATAAGTATATTTAGAAGCCCAGAAATCAGAGAGAGAAAGAATGAGGCAGAAGTAACATTTGAAATGTATTGACTGAAGATTTTTCAAAGCTGATAAAGACCTCAAGGTGCAACTTCGGAATCTCCATGAACCCTAAGCAACATAAATGCAAACAAACCAACACCTTGGTACATCAGAACGAAAATGCTGAAAATCTGGAACAATGATAAAAATTTTAAAAGCAGCCAGAAAAACAAAACATCTTCAAAGGAACAATAGTAAGATTGAAACAGTGTATTCCAGAAGTCAATGGAATGGCATCTTAAAAGGGCTGAAAGAAAATAACTGCCAACCTAATTCTACATCAAGTGAAAATATCCTTCAAATGAACAAGAAATAGAGATATTTGCAAACAAAAAGAAGCAGAGAGTTTATTGCAGATCTGCACTAAAATATTTAAAGGACTTGATCAGGCAAAAAGAAACTCCATATGGAAGTCCAGAAATGTAAAAAGCATTGAAGAGCAAGACACTTTGTGTTGGTACAAAGGAAAACATAGATGGGCATTGTACAAAACAAAAATGATAATGTCTGGTGAAATTAAAATAATGCAATAGTAGCCAAAAACGCAGGAGCAGGGTAAGGTGTAGAAGTGTTATTAGGTCCCTGCAGTGTTTGGGAATTAGTGAAAGTGCTGAATTATACAGTAAACCAAGGATGGATATACAATTTCTAGTGTAATCACTGAAAAGAATTTGAAAAAGAATGTAGAAGTAACAAAAATGGCAAAATTTTTTTAAAGTTTCTTGATTAATTCTTTAAAAAAAGAGAGAAACAGGAACAAAGAACAAATAGAAGTAGAAAATGAAGAGGAATGTGGTAGATTCCAATCTGAATCTAACATGTATATATCAAATATTTACATTAAATGCCCTAAGTGTTCCCATTAAAAGACCTATTGCTCAACTACATAAAAATAACTTTAGGGTATCTAATGAGATGCACTCTAAATACTAGGACACATAAAGGTTGAAAGCAAAAGAATGGAAAAAGATATGCCATGCAGACATTAATCAAAAGGAATCTGGCTTACCTGCACTGGTATTAGGCATTGCAAATTTTAAGGAAGGAAGTCACACTAAAAATGAAAGAAGCCCTGTCACAGTAACACAATGAACAATTTGACAGGATTATCCAATAGCACAAAATGCTTAAAGCAAAAAATGACAAGACTAAGAAGAGAAGTAGGCCATGTGGTAACCATAATTGGAGATTTTAAAGCACCTTTCTCTCTTTAACTGCTAGCATTAGCAGACAAGTTATGAATAAGGATATAATGGATTTTAGAAGCACAGTTTGAAAAAGTTGACCTAAATGATACGTCTGCACCTAAAAGCTGCAAAATATACATACTTTTCAAGTAAATATAAAATACTAATGAAATTGATTAAAGACGGTCAATAAATTAAGTCTTTAGAATAATTCATTGGATTTAGTTTGCACTCTAATCACAAAGGAATTAAGCTAAAAATCAATAACAAAAAAGATAACAAGAACATATACACATCCTATGACCCAATAATTCCATTCCTAGATACCTGACACACATGGGTACATTTGACATGAAAGGAAATGAACAATGATGTTCATAAAAACTGAACATAACACCATGCACATCAACAGTGGAAGGGAGAAATTGTACGTTATATTCACGTGGTGGAATAATGAATGAACTACTGCTACTCATAGCAGCATGGGTGGTCTTGTGGATGCAATGATGAGCAAAGCCAGATACACAAAATGCATACCGTATTAATTCATTTACAAATTCTAAAACAGGTAAAATTGAGCAATAGTGAAGCAAGTCAGAATAGCATTTTATATACATGTTATTGCTAAAAATAAATAAATAAATTAATTAATTAATTAAAATCTCAAGATTTTTAAAAATTCAGAAATGTTTCCAACTGAAGAAAGATGGCAAACACTACAAACAGAGGAAATTTGGGGGGATTCAAGTTACATACACTCTACCCCATAATAGCTATTATATATTATAGAAATGAATATACCTGCTAATGGTATTATTGAAGTCTCAAATCTTTTTTCTCCCCATCTAGATTACGTGTGGGTTAGCATAGGCAACAGTTAAGGGCATAACCTTGGAGACAGACTACTTGGGTTATTCTCAGCTCTGATGTTAAAGCAAATCCCTTCAATTCTGTGTCTCAGTTTCCTCACTGCAAAATAGAAGTAATAGCAATACCTGTGTCCTCGTTGTGTTTTAAGAATTAAGTGAGTCAATAATTATTTAAAACAGTATCTGGCACAAAAGTAAGCACTCTACAAATGTTTGTGATTGTTGCTATAATTACCTTGGCAGATTGGATCATTCCTTATATTTGTTTTTAATCCCTCTAATCTCTAGTACTATACTGAGCAATCAGGAGGACGGGCTTTCTGGAAAGCTGGAGGCAAAGATATTTTGGGAACTGACTGTTTTCTCTCTGTGGATGAGGATGAGTTTACACTGATGACAAGTTTGGCTCATGAACCAGGAGCTTTCATAGAGCTGCATAAATTGATGTAAGTGTTAGGAATAAGACGTGAAGAATTTGTTTTCTAAAGCCTGGCTGGCCCCTGCGACTCTGAGGAGGGTCCTGAGCAGCTTAGTAGTCCTCTGCTAAGGTAACCAAGGCTGAATGTCAGGGAGGTATGGCCCCAGAGCCTCTCTGGGCAGACACTTGCTTTCACTACACTCTTCATTCATGGCTGAGCAAGGTGGAAATGTCTAGAAAGGGTATGTGTGTTGTTTTGGAAAATATGCAGGCTATCTGAACCATGATAAAAGTCTGTGGATTGGATTGAATTGAATTGAATTGTACTGATTGGGAACTGAAGTGAATCTAGAGAGATGAGAAAAATCCAGAAAGACTTAGTAGTTTAATTCATAGGCTTTGGAGTCCAGATAGATTTGAGTTTGATTAACCAGATGCGTGAACTTTCACAAGATACTTTAAATTCTCAGGACCCCAGTTTCCTCATCTGTAATAGGTGGCTAATAATCATAGGAACCCCACAGGAATTGTGTAAGGGTTCAATAGGAAATGTGTGTGGTATATGTTTAAGCATTTGGTAAATCATGATGTTTTTATTTCTTTCAATCAAGAGGATCAGACCAGGCTGAATGCAATTGTGAAAATTAGCTAGGTAAGCTTTCAAATGTGTCCCTTTCTTTAAAAAAAAAAGTCTTTTAATTTATACAGAACATGTATTTCATTGTGGCATATTCATACAAGCAAATAATGTTTTTTTTTCATTTCCCTGACAAAGCTGGGGAGAGAGTAGATGTGTTATGTGCAATGAGCCTATCAGGCAACAGAGATAAAGATAACGGGGTTTGCTGAAAATCTCCTAACTATTGATGTTCTAGATGAACCTAGAGCCCAAGGGGCATCAATGCCAATTTTGAGATTTTTATTCCTTTCCTGTTTTATCAACATTCTTTTTTTTTAATTTTTTTAATATTTATTTTTCATTTTCGGTGGACACAACATCTTTATTTTATTTTATTTTTATGTGGTGCTGAGGATCGAACCCAGTGCCCCATGCATGCCAGGCGAGCGTGTTACCACATCCCTAGCCCCATTATCAACATTCTTATTTCCTAATATAGCCGGTAAGAGAATATTCATCACCTCTATGTGGACAATTCCTGAAAGAGGAGTATTATCCTACATTGCTAGGAAAAGGAAATCTTATTTGTTTAGATATAGTAGTTACATATTTGTTTTAGGTTAGTAGAGCTTTTTATGAGGTCTAAGAGGCTTGGTGTCCAGATTCCCTTTAAGGACTTGCCATTCTCAACCTCCCACACTGGGGCTCATTTTGGCCTCAACCTCTTCCCTTCAGGACTTTTCACCTTACTGCATTCTTCTCACTCCTAGGTGGGCTTCTGCAGGTTCTCTCCCTATCTGGCTGAAGATGATTATTTCCCATTTCTCAAGATATTTCCTCTTTATTTCAAGCCATCAGTTGAGACTTAGCAGTGATGTTTTACACTGGGGACTCTGGGTCTACAGGAGGTGTTCTTCAATCTTCCCATCAGCACTAAATGTGAGCTCCATAAGGACAGGGACCTTGTTGTCTGTCTTCCCACAGAATCCCCCAGGGTATGAAACAGAGCCCAGCACATGGTGAGGGCTCATAGTTATTTGCTGAATGAAGGAATAAAGTCCCAGCTCAGAAATCCTTCATAGTTTACTTGCATTTATATTTTTTAAAATCACTTTTTTGAGGTACATTGCTGATTTTCCAATTCAATTCCGTTTAGATGCTTTTGGGTTTGTTTTTGGTATTGGTAGCTTGGGATGGCTATAGAATTACTCTGAGTTCTAGTTGGATTTTAAACTTCCTAGCTTCCCAATAGAGTTTCTTGACTAACCCTTGATCTACGTGTTTATGAGCACAAACTTACTGCTTTTGAAGATTGGATTTTGTAGTACACAAATTAGAAATAGTCATTACTTTGTTTTAATGAATTCCAGCACTAAGTTATTTTTAAAAATCTAGATACAGGGTATTCTGTTGACTAAAGTAATAGGATATTCTTAATTTTTTTTTTAATTTGTAGCTGCTGAGTTGCTACATTCTATTATCCTTCCCACATCATATGGAACAGCATTTGCTACCATTAGTTGTATTTGATATTACCTGACAGTACATTTGGCAGAAGCAGCCTTTTCTGGCCAAATAAATAGATAAACCTAAACAAACAAACCAAGAAGAGAGAGAGAGAGAAGTAGTGAGCCAGCTTGCCCTAAGTCTCCAGGCAAGTCTCTGGTGGATTCTGGCCCAGAAATCACAAGTTTCCTCTGACTCCTTTGCCACCCAACTCCCTCAAAGGTGCAAGGGGAGATTTGCTCTACTTTCCTCCGGTGTCAAGGCAGCCTGAGAAGCTTTTAATCCACTCTATTTTAAACAGCTGCAAGTAGAGAAAAAAAAAATGTCATGGGAATATCCAGACTTGGGCAGATAACAACCCTACTCTTTACATCCTACTTATTAATCCATAGGAAGGAAGGGTGAAATGGTCTTTGGATGTTAGCTATCCACACACAGTGGTTGGATGCTGAGCCCTTTTCAAATGTACTCAGAATAAAAATGAAACCCTACTACTTGTTTTGCCCATTAGATAGCATTATCTCCATGGAACACCAATTCATATCTCTTTGTGCTGTGTGTGGTTCTCACATATGGGATTTTAATAACCTCCATGCTGTGCTATGAATTTATAAGCAGAGCTGATAGAGGAAAAGCACCACAGGATTTTATTTTTTTCATTATTACTCTTTTGAAAAACAGAGTCTGCCTCATTTTTGTAAGGTTCCTCTGACAGCACTGGCGATGTTGTGGCTAGAGGTATAGTTGTTACTATGGAAAGGAATAAGCTCTTTATTTGCTGTATATTTTTTCCTGACTCCCTTTCTCACCCCATCCTGGCTTTAGCCACCTTCATAATATCCTATGGCATTGTACTTCCAGCTTCAGTGAACTGATTGAACAGAAATAGGACCTGTTCTGCTGCTCTGCAGTTCATCTCATTTTCTGATTTCTTTTCCTGCACATCCTTTTAAATGTGGCCACATTTCTCCTCTGTGTAGTGCTGCATGTTCCAGAAGCCTGTTTAGAGCAGCAATTAAGAAGGCAGACTCATCTGGTCCTGGATGTGAATGCTGGCTTTGCTCTCTGATCCTTGAGAAATTATTTAGATTTTTGTCAACTTTATATTACCTTTACAATGGTCATGACAAAACTTCCTCCAAGGTTGGAGTGATTCTTAATTGGTTTATTTTCTAGGAGCTGCTTAGCACAGTATTTGACACTGTTAATAGTCATCATTATTAGTCATTCAACAGATATTTATTAAGTGCCTACTAGATGTCAGACAGTATTCCGGATGCTGGAGTTATACTGAAAAAAATAATAATTTCCTGGCTTTTATAAGACTTACTAATTATTAGTATCACTGAAATTGTGATTGAAAGTTACACTTTGTGGCTTTTTCAAATAACCCTTAAAAACTTCCCTTTAGCCCTTATTTTTTGGCCTTCAAACCCCTCTTCTCTTTTCATGTTGCCAATTTGGACTAAACTGCTCAAATAAGAAAAATTCTGTGATCCTGGCTTCTGCAGTTATCATAGCCTTTTTATTACAAATTGAAGTCTGTGATAGATTCACTCCCTCTAACTCAATATTGTCCTTTATCTGAAATTTCATATTCGGCCTGTTGGATGTTAAAAGGAAAATGCAGGTTATGAAAACAATTTTTGAAAAGTTCAGGGTAGGAAAGGACTTGGATGCTAAGCCCTCACATATCTACTTCAGGACAGTCTGTCTAGCAGGAGCTCCTGACTGCTTATAGGTGTGTTTTGATATGTGTGCTCATATGATCATATCCATATAGACATATATCCGTGTGCTTAGTCACTGACTACACTGAATATATTTAACGCTATTTCTCAGTTCAATCGGAAGTTGATAAACTATATGCCTTAATAATAGCAGAGGTCCCCCTATTCTTGGATTCCTCAGAATTCAGTGCACTTGAAAAACAAAACAAAACATTTAAGTCATATGTTCTGAAAAATATCACATGCTGTGCCAATAAAGTGGGACTTTACTTAACACTGATGTGGATAATGGTGTTAAAACCACTCTATTGGTAAATACATCTGAACTTTTAACCAATGTGATATTTATGGTGCATCAGACTCTGCTCCTATATATTCAGAAATACTTATTGAACCTCTGCTTTGAGCCAGGCCTTTGGTTAGTGTTGTGGATATAGCGGGAAATGAAATGTTCTCTTCTAAGAAATCTGAGGCCTAATGGGAAAGACTGTCCATAGACAAATAAATGCAACAAGAAGAATTTGATTATAATTACAATAAATATCTCCAAGGACACAACAGAGTTATACGCAAGGGCCTAATTGGGAGCATTTGCCTTGAGCTTCACTGGGCAGTCAGCAAAAGCCTTCTTGGAGAAGCTGATGTTTTAGCTGTGTCCTGATGCTGATAAGTACCTGGAAAATGGGAAGGGAAGTGAAGGACAAAGAACTCCAGAAATAAAGACAGAATGTGCAAGTTAAGCTGAGGCAAGAACAGGGTATGACTGAGAAACCTTAAGAACTTACATGTCCTGGCTCACTATGACAGAGAGGGTAGGCTCCCAAAGGCATGTGAGGGGTTTGAAGTTTATTGGACACACTTTGAAAATCTTGTTGATTTTTGAGTTAATGTAAGTAACAAAGCCATTTCCTTGAGATTTTTTTTCCCCTACCAAAAAGTGCCAGAAAACTGTGTCTTGCTTTGTGTGGTTAGTGTTTTGATTCATTTACTTTTATGGACTGATGATATGCCTTGTGAGAGTAAGAGATGTGGATTTCAGAGTTTAAAATCTCCACATTTATTTTGAAAGCTAATTACCACAAATATGTTTTTAATTGGTAACTGTGTATCTCAGACACACTTCATTACATTTAATCTTTGATATCACTTTAACTTCATCTTCTTAAAAGAAGTTCTCTTTTAAGAAAGTATGGCACACATCAGTGACATTTTAATTAATTTTTTCTGGAAGATTTTTGTTTTGGACACAATTTATCTGTCAAGGAGAAAGTGAAAAAGAATTATCATACTTTGGGGAAAGAATGCAAACTAAGGCCAAGTGCCAAACAGCTCAGTGCATTTGTTTTCTGGATGATGTAGTATTCTACAGCAGTTATTTACTCAGCCTTAGCTTTTGGGGTACTATTTATTAAGAATGTACATAGCTTATTTTTTTCCTAATAGTCAAAAATTTAAAGCAGCTGTATATTTGCTTTCTCCCCTATGAATAATCTGCTATCACGTCCTATCATTGTATCACACTGACCTTTACTCCAGTTCTTAGATGCAAACTCAGTTTCATACACACACACACAGACACTTCATTATGTAGTCTAAGTTCATTTTATATATATGATCCTTGTTTTTAATGGGTTTTGATAGATTTCCCTGTGCTCATTTATTCATAGAAATGATTTATTATTTATGTTGGTTTCATGGTATTTTTATTTATGTAGTTTTGTTGTTTTGGTGGACCACTTCATATTCTAACAATTATTTCTTCATTGGATATGCATGGATTCTGAATAAGCTATTCCATATAATTAATGTTCATAATTCTTTCTTCTATTATCTGCAACTATTATCTTTAATCTCCAGGGTTTTTTTGTTTTTTGTTTTTTTTTTTTTTTTTTTTTTTTTTACTTTTGGAAGGAACATTTTGAGTCAATGAGAGGGACGTTGGTATTAACTAAATAGAGATGATTGCCCCTCTCTGACATCTACATTATTAAAATGTAATTGACTACCAAACTCTGGTGACACTAAGATTCTTCAAATTTCAAAGGGTAGCTATAGTTGACTAAAACCTCTACTCCTGGTAATCAGCTTTTTAGCTAATGGAGCATATATTGAGTTTTTGCAGAGAGGATGGTTCCCTCCCAAGGGCTCTTGGCTCTGAAGACTAAAGTGTTGCTTGGTGGCTTTGGCAGGACTCAGAGGAGCCTGGCTGCTGGGATCTGAAGTGCTGACAGCTTGCCAACCTGAAGCCATTGTGTGCTTCACAGCTCTCCCGTGCCAGGAATTTCTGTGCCAAGGAAACAGAAACCTGTCTAGAAAATAAACTGTTTTCTCTTGGACTTGTCCTCTAGGAAGACTAGAAGAGGGTGAACCTCTAAGTTGTTTTATGGTTACAAAATACTTTAGGACTTCGAATTGGAAGTTTGGTGTTATCACCTCATATGTAAAACAAAATGGTATATTAGGTTGCTCTCCAAATCATTTAACTTCCAACTACCAAAATGTCTACTGATTTTTTAAAATGGCCATTGTAGTTGTTGGGATGACAGTCATTTCAGCCCTTTCACAAAGGCCATTTCTGTGTGCGAAAATCTTCTGGTGTGAGTGTGTGTGTGGTGAGTTTGTAGCAGGAGATGAAGTAGAGAATAAGTTAGCCAGCTAATACAATCCTTGCAGAATTGAAGATGCTTTAGACACAGGTTATAAAGCTAATAGAAACATCCATGTTTTCTCCCTCCCTCCCTCTCTGTTTTTCTTTTTGATCCAAAACATTAGGATTGACTCTATTCACTTTCATTCAACCATCCTATCTCCCTTTCTTATTTGCCCTATGTTTCTCTACTTTTCCTACCTTCTCCACCAATACATATTTTTATCCATCCAATTTTCATCACACATACAAAAAAATGTTCTACTTATCACAAAACTGAGATATAAGTGTTCGATCATATGAAATTAAGGGTTGACCTACCTTTAGTACAATTAGCATTGTTCTAAGAAGATAAAATCTTGTGGAAAAAAAAGATAAACTCTTGGAAAAGAGTTTAATTTCATAGCATTTATGTAGTCTAAGTTCATTACACCGATTGCCAAATTACTTATGAGGATTCCTTTCTTTCTTTTGGATCTGGGTTTCCCAACATCAGTACTGTTGACACTTTAGACTGGATACTCTTTTTTGGAGGATTGATGCCATACTCTTTATTGTCGGATCTTCAGCAACATCTTTGGCTTTTACTCACAAGATGCAAGTTAGTATCCCCCCAAATTTTAATAGTCAAAAAGTCTGCAGACATTGTCAAAGGTCCCTGCAGGAAACAAAATCACTCCCAGGTGAGAACAACTATTTTAGACCCAGGTACTTGGACAAATGATAATATACATCAATAAATTAAGTATAGGTTTTATTTTAATAAGTCAGTTTTTAAAGACTGAATTTGCCCCATCTTTGCTCATTATTTCCAACAACATTCAAATTCAAAACCAGATGTCCAACGCTAGTAAAGTCTGAATAGATAGAAAGTAAACATCTTCCTTATTAGATAAGATGTCCAGCAATGAAAATCCCTGGATTTAAAGAGCTTGTTAAGACGTATTATGCCAGATGAAAAGTGCTATTTTAATAACTCATTGTTATTCTTAGCATGGACCTTTTATTTTAGAAAAATGGATAATTAGCATTTTGGCTTATCACTTTCTCTCCATGAATACAAATAATTTGATAGACAGACAACCAAGGGAGACTTCATTAAATAATAGGTCTAATCAGCCTGGACTGGAGTAAATTAGAGGTTAGACTTCCAGCCGGAGAGCTGGAACTTCGGGTTTGGTAGTAATGTCATCTCATTCATCCAGGATGTTTTTGTTGATTGACCTAATGTTGCAGTAAAAAAACCCAGAGCACAAGTCAATTGATGAGAAGTATAAGTCAGAATTCAGCTTGGGACATTATAGGCTACATTGCGATTAACTTGCAACTGGATAATTGTAAGAACACATTCAAAGCTTAACGACAAGGCCTGTAGTGTTCAGACTTAGCTGCTTCAATTTCTAGATAATGGCCCATTATTAATGTGGAAGTATTAGAAAGTTTTCCAGGGGGGAAAAAATATCAGCCTGGAACCATTCCTCTTTGCATACATTATAAACTCCACTGCCATCTGTAGTTATCTATAATACCCATAATACCCTACCCGTTTTCCAAAAAGGACCACAAATAACACATTATATTTTGAGAACAGTCTTCCTGATACCCAGCCAGGAAATCTATTTTGAAATTAATTTTCTTTTAAAAACTTGGGGATATTATATCCTTTTATTTTTAAGAAACAACACCCTATGCTCTGTTTAGGCAGTGATTTACAACTGTCTTCTGGTCACTCAGGGGAGACAGGTACAGTTATTGGAGTCTTCCAGACCTTGGTTATCTTTTGAAACTTCATGCAGTCTTAACAGCGGATCAGGATTCTTATTTAGGATTTCCTCTGTGGGGCAGTGGGAGAACTTAGATCTGAAGAATTATTCCCATCATGAATTGGAGGAATGATTTCATTCACAATTCGTACTCAGCATTCATTATCCAACTCACATAAAAGCGTTAGCTCTGTGTATCCTTAAGCTGCAGCTGACATTTTACCTCCTAACTAGCATTTTTCTACCAAGCAGACGATGTGTAAAAAATGAAGGTATCAAGTATATAGTGTGTTCTGAAACACATTTGACTTTATTACCAGCATCTTCTAAGAAAAATATGAGTGCTAAAACAAAAACAGGATGATTTTATAAGTCCTGAGGGATCCTCATGTGATAACAATGCAGGAAGTTGAAGGGCCATACTTCTTGTAGAATGTGTATGGCTGCACTTTTATTTATGAATCATATGATTTTATATTGATAAAGCCCTAATATCGCCTAAGAAGGGTAGATCATGATTGCTAGAGTCTTTAGTATGCTGAGTAATTGACAGCTATGAGGTCACAAACTTGGAGAAATCAGGAGAACTGAACCGCTTTGTAAAGAAATGGAGAGGGCTGGGATTGTGGCTCAGTGTTGAGTGCTTGCCTAGCATTGTGAGGTACTAGGTTTGATCCTCAGCACCACATAAATAAATAAAATAAAGTTTAGTTGTAACTAAAAAATAAAAATAAAAAAGAAATGGAGAAAAATAGAATCTGGAGTGTGTGGCTTGGGAAATATGAAGATGTGGGAGGAAATACTTTTTTCCATATCCCCAGAGCATCACCAGCTAAGTTTACACCATCTGCAATGCCTGTGGGTTAGTTTTTCTTTAGTGGGGGATGAGTTGTAGTAGTGAATTTTTCCTCATGGCTACTATGGGACAAATGCAGAAGCTGCTTATGAGTTACAAATAAATGGGTTGCAGAACTTAGGAAACAGAGAGAAGTTGAAAAATTTATGTGAAACCACAGAGATTGACAGTAGCAGAGTTGTACTTGAACCCAAGTCTGATGACAGAGACAATGCTTGCTTTTATTCTTCTATGCTGCTAGAAACTGGCTGTGTTAGTCAGCTTTGCATCATTATGTCACTATAACAAATACCTGAGATAATCTACTTCTGTGGAGAAAGGATTTCTGTTGACTCACAGTTTCAGAGGTTTCAGTCTGTGATTGGTTGGCATTGGTGCTTTGAGCATGAGGCAGCACACCATGGTGATAGTGTGTGCAGAAAAACAAGATGGCTTCCCTTGTGAGTGGGTAGTGGAGAGAGGAGGAGAAGGGGTTGGGTTCCCACAGTCTCCTTCAAGGGCACTCCCCAGTGAACTAAAGACCTCCAATTAGGCCTACCTCTTAAACTTTCCATCACCTCCCAATAGCACCCCTTTGGGGACCAAGCCTTAAGCACATGGGAATTTGGGGAACATATAAGATCCAAACTGTAGCGTTGCTTCTATGATAATTTTCACAAAACATCAACTCCTTTGAGGTAAGAGGGACGTGGAGTATGATGAAATTTTCAAAGTTGTATTGAAATTATTCTATACAATTGCATGTTTCTTTCACATTAGATTTTCAAAGTCCTGGTGTTAATAGCTTTTATTTTAAATCATGTCTTCATTGTTTAAACCATACTGACAAATATCACTTATGTACAAATAAATATATGCTCTTGGCTCCCAAAAGATAGAGAAATGATATGGCCATAGTATGTTAATTTTTTCTTCTCTACTAAGAAATAAAACATGTATTTGAAATAAGTCTCAGTGTTTGAGGTGTTACCTATACTCTGCGTAAAACTCTATGCTTGATAATTAGTCATAAATAGTTATTTGTAACTGACAACCAACAAGCACTTTTGATTATAGTAGTTATACACATGCACAAGTTTTAATAAAAATTAGAACTTTTTTGAAACCATAATTTTCTTTTTGTTGTTTCTGCTTTTGTCAACCCTTTTCAACCTATAAAACCCAGCTCTTCTGCTCAGCTCATAGGAACATCTTTCCGTTTTGCAGATGAAATATTACGTGGTTCATGAGTAACTAATGAAATCCATTTAGATCTTTGAAACTAAATTTGTTGAAATTTTATTCTCTGACACCAGCATTAGATTTTGACAAAACTATCCCATGTTGAAGCATCAATTTGAGGTCCATAGATTTGGGAGAATATACCAAGAGTCTCCTGCTATGGTTCGAATATGTCTCTTAAAGTTGGAAAGTTAATCCTCAATGCAAGAGTGTTGAAAGGTAGGACCTTTGCTTTCTGGTGGTGGTGGTGGTGGAGGAGGAGGAGGAGGAGGAGGAGGAGGAGGAGGAGGAATAATATAGAATGAATGGATTAATGATCTTATTGTGGAAACTGGTTACTGACTTCCAGAGTAGTACCTGATAAAAAGGATGAGTTCAGCCCCTTTCTCTCTCTCTGATTCATGTGTGCACATGTTGTATTGGACTTCTGCCTTTTGCTTTCTGGTGTAGGATGACACAAGCAAGAAGGCCCTTACCTGACTTTGGGCTTTCCAGGCTCTAGAACTGGAAGAAGTAAATCTGTTTCTTATAAAATTATATGATCTCAGATATTCAGTTATAGCAGCACAACACAGACTAAGACATCTACTAAGTATGAAATCTCTTAAACCTGTGGCAAAGATGCACCACAGCATCTGACACAGCACTTTGGCTTACTCACCCAATGAATGAATGATCATTTATTTATTGTGTTTTTGATCTTCTAAGCTCTGAGTGTAGTTATAGTTTGTGTAGTTTCAGCAGTCTTGGGTAGTCGAAGGATGGTCATTTTCAGTTTTAGCTAATAACCATCTTTACATGGTCACAGGGACTGAGCATTGTGGAATACCACTTCATTAAAGCATTAAAAACACTGTGGGCTCAGTAATTTCATTTACTGGGTCAATAACCCATGATATCTAAAAGAAGATTTAACATAGTTTTAAAAATAATTATTCAAACAAGAAAAGGATTTCAAATTATAATTACCATGGCAGCAAAGGAATGGGAGATGACAAAGCAAGCATAAATATTACATTTAAATCTTAATGTCTGAATCTTATAACTCGACAGGTTTAAGCTCTTCCAAATGTAAAGATGACAAAACCTTAAACCTGAAATGAACTTCAATAAGCATCTAGACTGGGTATAGAGATTAAATTTTTCTTAACTTTTTAAATTAAATATTCAAACTTATAACCCATTGCAACTTGTTCTTATGTAAGGTGCTCATTTTTTATAGAGTATTTGCATATTTCTTATTCAGTGTGGCCCCATGTGGTTTGCATTTTTGTTTCTATTATGTATATTAGATTTCTTTCTTTTTTTTTTTCTTTTTCTGAAGTTCTGTGATTTTGTGTATCCATGTCATAGTTGGTCACCATTTTATATGCTATTAATTATAATGATTTTCTTCTGACTTGTTTTATTTGCAAGGAAAACTACTATATCCTTTGTAAATAACAATGACTTTTTCCCTCCTTTTTTTTTTTTTTTGGTATTAATACCTCTTTTCTCTCCACTATTGGATTTCTATTATTACATTGAGTAGAACTTCAAGAACAATGTTAAATAAATATGGTATCAGTGGGCATTCATGTCTTGTTCCCAACACTAATAAGAATATGGCTCAGAATTTCCAGTTTATAATCCAAACCATTATCCCACAAAATGGTAATTGGTTTCTTAGGGGGTGCGGGAGGCTGAGGTTTCCAAATAATTTTCTGAAACTGAATTAACTGAAATGAGACTGATTTCTTCAGTGAATGAGCCTTTTAGCTGTTAGCATTTAATATCTATTGTTAATCTTCTTGAGAAGGAGAAAGTATCCACCTTTTCCCAACATATTTATCCAAAGAACATCATATTTGAAAAACAGCTACTAACCTCTTAAAAAATAGTACACTAGTACTGCTCTGATACTGTTGTGATGTTGGTTTTGATTTCAAAATGATATTCTTTAATGTGTTAAGAAAATATCCTGCTCTTAACTAGTAAGATAGCTATATAAATAGAACCTTCTCTACCATGTATACGTTTGTATCTGGCTTTTGCTCAACATGATGTTTTTAAGATTTATCCATGTTGCTCATTTGTTTTCAATGGAGGATAGTATTTCCTTGCATAAGTACACTGATAAAAATTTGTGTTGTTTGCAATTTGAGTGTGCTATCAACAAAGCTACTTTGAATATTCTTCTATACAAATGCAGGCACGTAAAAGAAGGGATTTTAATAGGATAGCACATATCAGAATTCCTGGGTTACGGTTTGTGTGTGGCAGGGGTTGGGGACACAGTATAAGGTCACAATTTTCTGAAATGTTAATGGTAAATAAACACTTCCACCAGTCATTGCACCAGACTTCTGGTCTCTGTTCTGTTAGCATTCGGTATTGTCAGACATTTTATTTTCAGGTTACCTATAGATGTGTGGTATCATCTCATTGTTTTAGTTTTCAGTTTCCTGGGTACCAGTGATAAACACCTTTTCTCATGCTTATTTGAATTTCCTCTTTAGGAAAACTTTTGTATTCTTTCATTTCATTGTATTCTCTGTTTCCTACCTTATTTTACTTTTTAATGTTCCTTGCTTCTACCTTCTGCTTTATTAATTCTTTCTTTAACTTTATCTAGTTTGTTATAAATGTGTTTATTGAATTCTACATTTCATGTATACTTGCCATTTCTAGAACTTCTAAGTGTTCTTTCTATACATATGTTTAATTAATTTTTATAATTTTTCTTTCCCTGCTATAATTTTCACTTGAATTTCATCATCTTCAACATTGTAAACACAGTTATTTTAGTCTATTATGTAATCCCAATCTCATGTGACTGTTTTGGTTGCTTTTCTCCAATGATTTATTTTTTCTCATTTGTTTGAGATTTTTGTGCACCTGGCATTATACTTGAAAAATTATTTGTAACAAAAGTTTAGGCCTGGGATGACATTTTGTTCCTCCAGAGCAGATTTTTCTTCACTTGTGACAGATATCTAAAGTCATTAATTAGAAGTCCAGAACTACACAATATAATTTCCAAAACAGGCTTTCAGAGACAACAAGAAACATGTAATAAGGTGGCAAAGTTTGTAACACTTGTTTATTTCCAGTTCAGTCTTAATTTTAGAATACATCTTACAATTCTAAGAATCCTATACAAAGTGGATATTTATTTACCCTTTTTGGGCTCTAGATTCTGATTTCTGTCTTCTTCCAGAGCCAGAAATGCCCCTGGAGAAAAAAGTAACACTTAGCTCTTAGTGAGTCCCGCTCTTCTCTATCTTGTTAGGATTTTGATTGTTTTAAAGAGATGTTTCCCCCACCCCAACTCTTGAAATTATCTTCTCCCCCCCTAAGATAATCATACATCTTATCTTTTCAATATACACATTTGCCACCATTTCCTTCTGCTTTCAGTTTTGATTTCATATTTACGAGTGCCCATGACTATATGTCAGATTCAAACTTTGAATACAAGAATTGCCATAATCTTCAGCCCTGGATCAAGCTGGATACCTTTTTTGTTTATTTGTTTGTTTATTCTTGCTTTTGTGCTCGTGAGCACTATTGGAAAAGATATATAATATTGCAGGAGGTTCATCACACATCTATAACTTCTAAATCCCAGCTGAGACATTGCTTAGAGTCCTTTTTTATTCTAAACATCCTTACTCAAAATATTCTCTTGTTCAAAGCTCATCCTTCTGAAGCCTGTAAATATCCTCCTCTCAATATTTAACCCTTACTTGCTTTATAGGAATATAAGGGAATCAGGAGTAAAATCTAATAGCTGTCCTGTCTTGTAAAATCATCTGTTTCTCCTTGCATTTCTAATTGTTGTTGTTTTCCTGTTTTATCAAAAGAAGCAACTCTGCCTTTTCAAAGGCTATCCATCCAGCTTTGATTTTTTTTAAAGAGAGAGAGAGAGAGAATTTTTTAATATTTATCTTTCAGTTTTCTGCAGACACAACATCTTTATTTTTTATTTTTATGTGGTGCTGAGGATCGAACCCGGTGCCCCATGCATGCCAGGCGAGCGCGTTACCGATTGAGCCACATCCCCAGCGCCCCAGCTTTGATCTTAAATTATGGAGTCTTATCTTCCATATGTTCTTATCCCACTGTTGGACCCTATAAATCACTCCATCTCTACCAGCTTCTGCAACTCAAATTCCAAACCCACAAAAAATATCTTCCAGCTAAAAACAAAAACAAAATGAAACAAAAATTCAGATCTAATAAATGTCCATGAATATCTAAGTTACCACAAGCTTCATATGCTGATGGGAATGGCACATGACAGTTAAGAGAATTTATAAAGTAATGTGATTCTCCTCATTTCCAAAGGAAATTTTAGCCAGAATATAAAACATATAAGTAACAATGATCTTACAGGAAATAAACATTTTCAGGCTTAGTACCACATATTAATTTCCAATATCTTCTTTTGCTCTTCAAAATCTGACTGATACCACTGATTCCATGTGTAACAGCTGCTCATCAATTTTGTTATATTTGAGGTATAATTAGAAAGATTTCCTACCCCAGTATCTTCTCCATCTAGGGCCCCAGGGATGCAAATTTTACTATTTTTTCCATCCCTTTGATAAGACAGTGTAGTTTCCTCTTTTCATTGCTAATTCCTCTAGGAAAATGTTCCTAAAACCCAAATGCCCATAGGAATTGTGTGGAACTTTTAAAGAAAACACTAATGGGTAGGTGCCAAACACAACATTTGTCTATGTCATTTTGCCTGAGTTGGATTCCAACCATTACCATTTATAAAGGATATCCTGATCATTATACTGTGCAGCCAGTTGAGAACCATGTCCCTAATTGAGTGACATGTTATGACACTAGTACCATAGCAAAACATCAGTTTTCTCACTTGTTCTACATAATGTATTTGGATCATATGTAAGCAGCAGATTCTGAGTTTTCTTCCCGAAAGAAGAGAAAAATAATATAGAGATAAGTTGGCCACAAATATATCCTGATTGTGATGGTAGAATATCAGTTACTTCTTTTATTCAAGGCAATAGGAGAAAATTCTTTTCTGGTTTGAGAAGCCTTGTTTTTGCCTCTCATTCTGGAGGAAGCAAGCTGTTTGCCTTTGGCACACCTCCATGATTATACAGATCCATTCCCTCAAGGAACTTCCGAGTAAAGGGAACATATCAACAATGGCAACTGAGAAACCTAGTTTTATGTTTCCTGTTGTAGAATTATTTCTCGGCATTAACATTTTTATGCACCCCCATATTAAGTTTTATGCTTTGGATATAATGCCACCAGGTAGAAACCAAGGTAAATGCCATATCCCAAATCCATAGGGAGTCGGAGCCTAACAGTGGGTTATCAAATCTGTGTTTTTATATGCTATTTCTTGTAGTGTGTGATTTATACACACTGTTTTTGAAAGCTGTATTAACCGGAAGATGCTGGTTTGTGGAGGGGCAAAGAAGTACATTTACAGGCTGGCTTGGCTGAACTGTGTTGATTTCTCTCTAGAACAGTCTTCACAATTCTTTGCTCTCAGTTAGAGGTCTGCTGAAAGTGACTCAGTGTAGATGAAAACAGCTTGCTTAATCATTCCTGAAACACGGGAAAAATTAAAATACATTTTTTTTCTTTGTTAAGCAATAAAAACAATGCCAGATTGTTAATGCCTCTTTTGTACCTTTCACTTGAAAGACCTCAAAAGAACATCAAGGAGAATAAAGGTAAAATCTATTCCCCAATGGCATCATTATACATGTTGAAGCCTCTAAAACTAAAACTCTAAAGACATTCAGGAAGAGTCGAGGAATAAATGACAGCAAACTGAAGAGTGTCTCTGGAGCTTTGTTCAACCTGCTTTGTTCAAATTCATTCAAATTGGATGATGAAAAGCAAAGATCTCATTTGTTTCAACATTAAAGTAGTAAATTAGTGAGTGGCGAGCTGCTAATTGTCCTGTAAGGCATTAAGGTGCCTTGAGCGCCCCATCTCCCAATTTTTAAATTGCATTCTTATGGTTGAAATGAAAGCAACCATTAGAGTAGTGTAAAACAATGCTTTTAATAATTTAGGCTGGTTCGATTCAAACATGATTCTTGTTCTGAAATATTTATTGAAGCTCCTGTTTTTATTTGAGATGAGCAAGTTTCATTTTAGATTTCAAGACATCAAATGGAAATTCGTTTTTAGTGTAGTGCTAAAGTAGGGGAAAGATTAGAGCTGTCCAGTGGTTGAGTTCCATCTCTGGCTATTTCTGCTTGCTATGAGGGTATAGAATTAGCAGGTTTGGTTGAATTTTGCTTAGATTTTTGGTGACCTTTTCTAATCCTGACTGTTTCATAATTTAGTGTCTTGACCTTCATTTTCCATAGAGCCACCTTAATGATAAATGTAGAGATTTAATAACTAGAACTAGTTGACAGGTGACCTTTTACACATGGCCATTCCTTTTTGCTGGGGAAACCACACTGTTTTGTAGGTTTATTTCACAGATTTTAACTGTCCATTCTATTGTCTATAAACTTATTCAGAGAGAAAAAAAGTAAAGGTTAAATATTTCATTCTTCTTACTGATTAAAATGTAAAGTGTTTGACAGTATATCGTTCAAGAAGGATAGGGCAATTGTCAGATTCATACTCCAAGAAAAGACAAGAACATTTTCCCAGGTCTCTTGGTGAAGAGCAGGATGAAGGTTGAGTTATCCCATCAGCTTGGCCAAGATGAAGGGGTATATCATTCTGAACCCGTGTGTGCAAATTTAGAACAGGGAAAGACGAGAGTTACTTAACTATACCAAATTGAAGAAGAAAGTGACTCAGTGAGAGGTGAAACTTGCCCATCAGAGTGAGTGACCTGTCAGTTTAGACCACTGATCTCTTTTCTTCCTTACTTTTTGTTTTGTTTTGTTTTTAACCAGGCAAGGATACATTGGGAATATCCTGGTAAATTGGTTTCTGGAGTCTACATGCAAATATTGTTTAAACACAAGGAAATAAAGCTGACCGATTATAAACATGCCACGGACTCTTAGAAAAAGGATAAGAGTATCTATATATTTACACCTTTCCTCCCACCCATGGTCTCAGAGAACATAAGACCTGCATGGGGAATCAATTCCCTTAGTGCATGCTTTCTTCAGCATTTTTTAAAAACAGAATTTATTTTTGTGCCTAAGACTCATGCTCATAATAAAATAAAAATATGCATGGTGTAGAACAATCTTTAATATGAGCAGATGATCCCAAAGCCCCAGTTCCTCATAAGTATAGAGGAGAAAGCAATTAGCTCATGAGTTGGGGGACGCTTGAGTCTCCAACTACAGTGGATTCCCAAGGACTTAAAATAGGCAGCATGGATGTCTAGAGAGAACAGACCTCAAGGAGGCCTTAGAGCAAGGGGTGGCATTCCTTTTAGCCATGGGACCAGCCTCAAAAGCATCCTCTGCCAAGGTCTGTTGTTCTCCCCAGACGTTGATGGTAATCATTTATTGCTTGAGAAAGAAAAACAACTCACTGCTATTTGTGAAAGAAACAGTTTGAAAAGCAAATTGAGTAAACAGATGTGAAGGAACATTTTAAAACTAATAAAATTGGTCATGATTTGTTTATCTCAGACTGAAATTTCAGCCATATTAAAAACTGAAAATATGGAGAAAAAAATACTCACATAATTCCTTATACCATGCCAGTACTATTGCCAGAAAAGAGAGGTTGCTTTGCTTATGAACAAAGCCTAGCATGCCTGTAGAGCTGTTCGTCAGCAGAAGGACTTTGTCCTGTTCAGGTGAAATTCTTGGCTAGCTGCATGTTTAAAAGCATTAATCTATAATTTATTATAAATAGTTTTGATATGATACTGGCTAATATTTCAGGTGCTTGTGTATATGTATATTAAGAATACAGCAAATTGGGCTGAGGATTTAGTAGTAGAGCAATCATGTAGCATGTCAAAGTCCCTTGTTCCATTCCCAGCTTTGCAAAAGGAAAGCATATTGCAAATTAACAATGCTTGTTTCTGTATATCCCCCACTTCTTAATGCTGCTTTAAGTTCATTTCATAAATGACAACATATATTTTATATGAAAGATCTAGTGTCCAGAGGATGTCATATTTACCTTAATTTCTCTAACTATATAATGGGAAATAAAAAATAAAAACAAACTCACTTAAAAATCTATTTTGAAAGTTAAATGGGATAATATAAGAAAATGCTGAAAAGGATGACTATCCCATAATCACATGTATATCAATAAATATGACACACTATGTTTTTATACATTACTCATACCATTTCTTCTCCTCCTCTCTCACCCTCCTCCTGTGGCCTAGCCAGCAATCAAGAAGTTCTCTTTTCTTGTAATAAGGCAAAATGTCAATGTTCATTTTACAGAGAAACACCTTGTTTTTCAAGGCAATCCCTTAGGCCTCTAAAACCACAGAGGCGTTAACCTTAGTTGGTCATAGAATGTCCCCCTCACATCTCAGAGCTGTGTACCAAGATTAAATTTCACCTTCATTAGAATTTTAAAACTATTTTACCCTTTATAAAGCCTTGTGCACAATAGGATCTAGATAAAAAATATTTGATTATTCAATAGATGTCACCAAACTTTTAACTCTCCCCAATATGAGTGTTTATAACCAAATATGTTGGCATAGAGTTAGTATACTTTGGCAAAGGAAGAAAATATCTGAAACAAATATCATGCTATTTCCATTTAAAAAATAAGTATTCTATATCTCAAATAAAGTGAAGTGTTGAAATATTTGGACTTTTTTTTTAACAAAGGATATAGTTGCTCAGACAGGATTCATTAAATATTTGTGGTGCTCTTGGTTTATAGACACAGCCCAAGCCTTACCAAAGTATCTTGAATGATGTTTTGAGTATACAAGAGACAAGATAAAGAGGACAAGTTTTTTTTTTTGTTGTTGTTGTTTTAATGAAAATAAACAAGAATAGCAACAATTCAGTTGAAAAGGAGAATTTTAACTTAAGGTAGAGCTTGATAAATTGGAACCAGATAAATCTTAAAGGTCTCAGAAAATCCACATCCTCAATCTGGAAAGGAGGGGTGCAGGGAGAGAGAGAGAGAGAGAGAGAGAGACTGAGGCAGTCAGAACTGAGCTAGTGGAACCATATGGAATAAACTTTCAAGAAAGGCCCCCAAATCAAATCATATCAATGTGTTCAAGAAACAGCAGTACATTTCAACAAAGAAAGTTGAGATCAAAAAGATGAAACAATAAAGCTAATAAAAGAAACTGAGATAACTAGATAAGGCAGCTCTGGGGTCAAACCATCCATTCATACCTAGGTATTTCTTTCTTTTTATGATGGGTTACTGTAGTTTGAAGGTGCCTTCAAACATATAAACGAATCACTGGGGTCCTTGCCAGCTCTTTGTATGGCCTGAAGCATCTGATTATGATTAGGAATGTTTCATTCATGGGGCCCTGCACTCCTTCCATACTTTACAAATGGTTCCTGCAACCAAGTGCTAAATATAGCAGTTGTCATATTCAACCATGTCTCCTGGTACTTCCTGCAGGAAGTCAGATGGCTAGGCAGGACTATGACCAAATACACACATGTGTATTAAGAAAGTCTCTTAAGACTCTAGCCATGTGACTATGTGGCTTAGTGAATAGTAAAAACAAGGGGACAATTTAAAGATCATCATCAACCCCCAAAGCCATTGCATTTATGGCGCTCTTCCTGATTACATATTTATCACATAAACAAGAGACTGTTCCCAGTATTTGCCCTCAAGTTGTTAGTCAGCTGCTGACCTCATAATCTGCACAGCTGTGGTATCCCAATATGTTGTCATGGAACAGATTGTGATGTCTTAATTGATCACTTTCAGAGGTTGCGATTGTCAAGTGAGACCAGTATGCTGATTCTTATTAGTTAAATTAAGCCTTGTTATAGCAGAACCAGCTAATTCACTCTAATGACTGGGAAATCCAACACAAATTGCTGCATTTTATCAAACACATCCAAGCCTTTTTCTTTCTTCTTTTTGATTTTTTAAAATTTTGTAGAGACTCTACTCCAAACATGTTTTTATTATACAATGAAGCAACTTGTTGGAACAGTAAATGGAACATAACCTCTGCGTACCATATGTATCTTGGTGATAAGTTGGAGGGTGCCATATGACACACAAAGTTTAAATTAGACATTGATTTGCATGACTCTGAGTGAGCTTGGGGGACTTGGTTATATGTGATGGGTATCAGGCCCTGCCACAAATTGCTTGGCCAGAAGAATATTGTGTTCTTCCTTGCTGCCCCCCCCCCCGAAATGAAGGCTCCTAAGTGGATGAAGGAAAGTCCTAGATCAATGCCTGATCCTAAGAGGCATGTTCTTGGGCCTCCATCTGTCCACTAGTGAAGTCTTCATATGGCAACAACCTATAAAACCCCATTCCCAAGTCCTGACATACTCACCCACTTTGAACTGACTGTTCTGACCTGGTCCTTGGATTGTCAGCTGCTGGCCTTAGTTCAGTATTCTGACAGCAGCAGAGGCATCAGGCAGCCCCTTTTGCAGCAGAGTTTTAAGAGACCTTATAAAAAGACCTTTGTGGGTTTTGCAAGTCGTTTTTTTTTTTTTAATTCTTGGTTTGGACAAATCAAACAGATGTCTTTGTCAGTCTAGTATATTTTATAGGAACACAATTAAATCAAATTAAAGAAACAAGTCTAAATTAACATGTTAGCATCCAAAATACAGAAGGAAGCACAAGGATATTTATCCAAGTATTTTTTATAGTAGGATAAAATAATAGCTAAATACCCAGTGGTAGGCAACTAGCTATGTTATGGTATATCCATATACCATATGGATAAGGGAATAATGATCTGGCACTGAAATTACCCCTAAGAACTACTTACTGGCATGGGAAAAACTAATTATTTAAAATTAAATGAAATATCAATGCTGACAAATAGGATAAATGGTATTTCTCAACCTATCTAAGGTAATAGATATAGAAAGAGGTAAATATAAGTCATAAATGTAGTGGTTGTCAAGTGATAAAAATTTGTAAAGTTTTTATTCTTTTGTCTATTCCTTTTTAATTTTTTAAGTTTTTAACAATGAGCCCATATTACTTTAATAATCTGGTCAGCAAAGTTCTTGGAAGCAGTGTGAGCAGTTTTGTGATAGTGCTTGCAAAGTTCTTTGGCAGGTATCTCAGATCTTACCCAGCTGGGGAGGAGGCCCTCACTTTCCTCTCTGGTCCTCTTCCTGAAGCGTTCCTTTTTCCTTCTCGGTGAAAGGTGGCTCCAGGCCTCCAGTTGCTTAGGCTAATTGCTGAAGTCATTCTTGATTCCTCTCTTTCTTTCACACCCTACATTCACACATCCAGTCTGTGGGCCAGTCCAGTGGGTGGTACGGTACGTTCAGAATGCATTCTGCCTCTCTCCACCTCCTTTGCTCTCACCATGTTCCCAGCCACCATCACATCTCATACCCTTGCCTCTTTTTCATCAGTTTTCCACACAGCAGCCAAAATGATTAAATACAACTCAGGTTGGTCACTCTGTTTAGAGCCCCCCCCGCCCCGCCCTCACCACATTGCACAGGAAGTCAAAGGTCCTAACTGATTCTCCTCTTCCATGTTTGGCCCCAAGATCTACTCACTGTCCTCTCTGGCTCTGCCAGGTCACAGTCCTCTTCCTTATTCCTGCATAAGCATTCACTTCTCTTTATTCATGTCTTTCCTCAGTAAGGCTTTTTTTCTGATCATTCTCTCTCTCTCTCTCTCTCTCTCTCTCTCTCTCTCTCTCTCTCATACACACACACACACACACACACACATAATACACACTTGCTAACTTCCTTTCTTGTTTAAATTTTCTTCATTTAGAACTGATCATTCTTGAATATAAGAGGATGTTGATTTATTTATTGTTCCCACCCCCAAGTTGAATGTAAGTTCTATTGTGTCAGGAATTTTTGTTTATAATTTTTCTAGCTCAGTTCTAACTCTTGGAATTGAACTATGCCTGATGCATAGTAGGTGTCCACTAACTACTACAAGTTCTTACCATGGCTAGGAAAGGTGACTTGTTGCATTTGTAGCATGATTGCATGATTGTCAGATGACTTTGCTGAGGGTCTTACCTCTCTGTTGAACTACCCGGGTTATGACATCTGGAGTGAGCCTGAAGACCCTCTGTGTTGATATGTTTTGTCTGAATCAACAAGTCTAAATTAATTGGAAAAGCCCATTTGTTCGCTGGTATTAAGTTCAATGTTCCTAATAAATTATTTTAACTCAATTTCTTTCATTTCTTAACTTCACCAGTCAAGCACATACTATATTCCAGAGTCTTCTGGGAAGTGGGGTTAAAATGAAGAAGACAGATGTTGTTCTTACAGAATTTATCTAGAAGACAGACATAATTCATCAAGTAAAATAAGGCCTCTATTTGTGAGAGAGCTGTTTCCAAATAGGCACAATAAAACTCAGGATCAAATTCAGGATCAAAATGTGGACTCTCATCAAAGGGAGATGAGGAAGATGTGTATCAACATTTCTTTATCAGTGTTGAAGATAGGGTAACTTTTTCATGTGGGACAGAAGCAGCAAAAGTAATGTATGTAGCTGTTTTAGGAGGAATTAAGGCAAAGGATGATGGAATGACCAGTGGGCTTAGAGTTTGGAGACCTGCATTTAAATCTGCCACTGCAACATTATCATTTCTATGTTCTGAAAGCTGATGCTTCACTTGGCTGAGTCTCTGTTACCTCCATGGTTAAATAAAAAGTGAGGGAATTAAACAGGCTCTAGAGACCCTCTGTGTACATGTCTTCCCTGAGTTTTTAAAATAGGCCTTCCCTGTCCATCTAGAATAAATGTAGGCACAAAGGCCAATTAACATGGTGACTTGAAGGAATTTTTTTTTTTTTGAGTCTGCTCAGTATTTTGGCCAGTATGGGGTTTATCTTAATGTAGTTCTGAAAATCTTCTTTAGAACTTCATCATCTGCTGAACTCTTCATATTTTTATCAACGGCTACTTATCCATGCATACATATAGCTAAAATGCAGACTTGATACCTAGATATGTTTTGTTTGTATTTCTTTTATAGCCACCAACCACCTTATTCCAGAAGTCAAAAATTTCCATATTCCCTTATTTCATTTGAAATTGCAGTTCTAAATTTAAAAATTCATCATTTAGAGTGGAAAACAAATGAATATTTTTTTCCACATGATTTTAAACCAACATGTAAGGATACAAAAATTTAAATTATTTTAAGAGTATACATTTTCTTTTTTAATGGAAGTATTCTGCTTACTTGATAACCTATAGCAGAGACTGTAGGGTTGGTTTATATATTTCAGAAGTATTTCCATGTTCAGAAGTTATGCCACATCCGAAATTTTTTGTCTTCCCAAATACTATATTGACTAGGTGAATTTACCAGCTGCTTTCTTTCTCTTTCTGTTTTTCAGCCTTTGCAATTGGACTGTGACCTTTGCGCCATAGTGTCAAACTCAGGTCAGATGGTTGGACAGAAGGTGGGAAGCGAGATAGATCGATCTTCCTGCATTTGGAGAATGAACAATGCCCCCACTAAGGGTTATGAAGAAGATGTTGGCCGCATGACGATGATTCGAGTTGTGTCCCATACCAGTGTTCCTCTTTTGCTAAAAAATCCTGATTATTTTTTTAAAGAAGCAAACACTACTATTTATGTTATTTGGGGCCCTTTCCGCAATATGAGGAAAGATGGCAATGGCATCGTTTACAACATGCTGAAAAAGACGGTTGATGTTTATCCAAATGCCCAAATTTATGTGACCACCGAGAAGCGCATGAGCTACTGTGATGGAATTTTTAAGAAGGAAACTGGGAAAGATAGGTGAGTCACCTCTGAAGCAGCCTTATTTTCTTGTATGTTAAATCTTTGCTGAGTCCTTTTGCCAGCTATCAAATGAACAGAGTTATTTTTTAAGCTGATCGTTGCGTGTTTTTGACTATTATGATTACTTGATGAGCCAGCAGCCAGGTCCCATTAATTCCACCTACACTACCTTCTGTTCTCTCCATTTTTAATTGGCTTGATACTCCTAGAAACGCTGGATGCTTCTCCAAGTTATCTTCAGATCTTTTTATAATGTGGCTCCATTTGCTATTGATTAAATTGGATTTTAGCTGAAAGAGGAAGTCGACACATTTCTGTTTCAAAACATAAAAATATTAAGAAATTTCAGGATTATGCATTGGCCTAAATGCCACTGGAAATTGTGGCAATTTTTTTACCTACATCATAAAAAGAACAGGCTATTGATTCTCTAATAAGTTTGCAAAGGGCTGGAGAATGTAGCCCAGCAGTAGAGTGTTTGCCCAGCAGGTATGAGGCCCTGGGTTTGATTCCCAACACTGGGGAAAAAAAAAAAATTGCAAAGCTTCTTGAATGCAAATAAATTCTCTGATCTTGAATACCATACTTGGTATCTAGCACGTTAAGCAAAATACCATATTGAAATTATGCATTACTTAAAAAAATCATTAGCAGTTGGATTCCTGAAGAGAAACGAGGTATAAATATCCTTCACTCAATTATCCTAAAACCAATTTGCATTTTTTTATTACTTCCATTTTTTTCTGCAGCGTGCTGTAAACCATCCTTTCCCTTTTTCTTTTGGGTCCTACTTACCTCATTCTTCTTCCACTCCTGACTTCTCCTATTTCCTCTTTACTCACCTTTTAGTCCCTTTGTTGCATGACTTTTTTCTTCCTTTTCAGAAACATAATCAGTAAAAGGGAGAGAAGATGAATTACAAATCAATCAAATCTTAGTTCCTATGTTTTACTTTAATAAAGAACTATTAAGGGAAAATACTGAGACCAGCGGCTAAAGTTTGAAAGTATGTGAATTTCTCTTATTTGTGAAATGGATAAATTGAGCACCAACTATAATTCCAATATTAACATTGTGATTTTTCTCAAAATGTGCATATTTCCTTATTCAGTATTGTCAAATCTACAGTATTAACTATACTGGAGTATGGTTTTGAGGATGGCAAGTTCCCAGTATCTCTGGATGTAATTTCAATGATGATAAGTATTTTAAAATCTTTGATAGACTAACTCTGCTGTTGATATTGTGGGTTGATTTGAATTTAGCATTTTATGCTTCTAAGCACTAAAATGCACAATTTCATATGAAGTGTAAGACAGAAAAAATGTATGATACAGGTCCCTTCTACTGGTAGTATTGGCGAGAACAATCCTAAAGGTTAGGTGTGAATCCACATAGCATAAGCTGTCCAAAGAGACAGGCAGGAGAGATAAAAGAACGAGTCTGGTGCTTCAAAGAATTTCACTCCTGTTAGCACCATTCTATATAAATATGACCATTCTCATGAGGTTTTGGAAACCTCTGGTCTCTGATTATCCCGGAGCAATGCAATTAATTAGATATATTTGGTTTTTCATTAGAGTTAGTCCTCAGGGTATCCCCCAGTCATAACTCCAAGGCCTAGAATCCTTTGGGGGTACCAGAGAAGAGCTTAGTATGGTGCTTGTTTCTGTGTGTTTGTATCACGTTGGTTTTTGCTGTGAGCAACACTGTCACAGATGTGTGGATTATACAATAAGAACTGGAGACAACAGCACTGGGAGATTGTTTTTCTACTGGCTATGACGAGAACAGTGTTTTTATAGTGAGAAAATTACTTGGCAAATTTACTTGCTTGGTAAAATTAATTTTCAGGTACTATTCAATGGGTAGAATTACCAAAGTAAATTTTTTAAAGTCTAAAACAATTTTATAATACATTCTTGCTGTTGTTTTTCACTGAGTTCGTTGCGATGTGGTTGCTCTGCCAGGTACTACAACCAGACAGAAGGGGTCAACTATGTGAGTGTTTTAGCAAAGGGTGGAATGGATGATTTGAGTAGAATCTGGTCAAACAATACAAGGTTAACCAAAATATTCTCAAAGACTATTCTCCCCACTTTGATTTAAATCTACATTCTATCAATATGCTAGAGACATATTGTCTAAGGATTACCCATGGTGTTCTGACATTCATTGACAAATTTCAACCAACAATATCTACAAAAACTTTTAATGAAGGAAAATATTGAACTTATAAAGCAGAGAGACTAGGAGTGCAGGAAACCTCTGTGTAGCCACTACTCAGCTTGATAATTATCAACTCATACCTGATGATGTTCCATCTATCCTTTATATACTTTCTCCCTCCCCAAGCATTTTGAGGCAAATCTCAGATATCATATCAGTTCATTTATTAATATCTTAGTGTATATCTGCAAATGTTAATCAAAAACTTCAATGTGACTGTCCTACAAAAAAATCAACAATATTTTCTTACTATTATTATCTGTTTAGTCAGTTTGAAAATTTCTCCAGTTGTCTCATTAATAAATTTTTAACAGTGAGTTTGAATGAAGATTAGAACAAGTTTCACAAATTGTGATTGATTGATTCATTTCCTGTATTTCTCTTAACCTGTATGGTTCCTCTTTCCACACTGTTTTAGGCATTAGTCTCATGTCTTCTACAATCTAAATTTGCTAATTGCAGCTTGTGGTATTTCTTTTGAATTAATATTTCTGCATTGGGGATTGATTGGATTCAGATTTGTTTTCTTGCCAAGACCATTAGTGGTATTTCTATCAGGAGTAATACTTTCTTACCATGTTAGAAGTCATTAACAATCATTAACTAGACCCAATAATTTATTAGGGTGGCAAAAATGGTGATATTTCATCATAACTTTTCATTTATTATCTGAAATACTTTATAAAGAAAATGTGCCCTCATTTGCCATTTGGTTACCATGAGACATAAGATAGTACCAGTCTCTTCTCTTTATTTACTGGTTTTAACGCACTAGTTTCATAGCATTTCCCAAATCTACCTATAAGTTTGTTATTGTTAATATTTATATATTGATCAACAGACTTAAACATATTTGAATTCAGCATTTCAGTTCATTAAAATTATATCTTTATGCTAAAATTATCCTCCATTGACCAATAGCAACTTCTTCAAATTGGCTTTGAATCTTTTCAGTGTTCCTTAGTAATGTTAGAACTCTGCTTCCTGGTGTTGTAAGATGTTTCTGCTCTTCTTGAATATAACCTGAAGTACACCTGCATTGAGACTTTTTTCCAAAGGACACCAGTTTCTTTCAGTCATTAAAAAAGCATTACTTTGGCACTTTTGGTGCCCATTGTTACTGAGTTGGTATTAGTTTCATAGTCCTTACAGTGGATGAAGCTGGAATATAAACAACATATGACTTGTACATTATTTACATGTAAAATAATTATAAGTTCAAATTGAAACTTTTTATTCAAATTGTGGGCCACTAGGTTTTTATTCATGTGTCTTTCCACCATGCCAACAATCAAAGGTCCAAGCAACACCAATGTAATTATTCATCTGCTTCATCCTACAACATACACACAAAATCTTTGAGTAAGAACAATGTCACAACATGCTGTGGGATTCTTACAAACATTTCAAGATTATTTTGCAACAAAGAAGATGATTTCATGTCAGGCGTTCAAGTAGGTCTATACTCCCAGGGTATATATTGGTTATTACTAAAAAAAAAAAAAGTTTCTAATATTTTCCCCCCAAGTAACTAGGAGCAAATCAAGTGATCTACATCATTGTAGGAAAGAGGGAGTAAGGAATAAAAGAGTGTCCATTTGACTTTAGTTTTGTTGTAAAGCTTTTTTGCTTGGTTAGCCTGGACTTATTGGAACTTGTCAGCAAGTTCTCATTTTTGTCATTAAGTTGTTTTTTTTTATGGAAAGATCATGTCACCATTATGTATAATTTATACAATTTTTAAAAAAATTATAAAGTGATTCATGATAGAAAAAATTACTAGCTAAGAAAAATACTCTTCTTAGCTTCTTCAAAGTAGTCAAAGTCCATTTAGCAAAAACAACTTTCCAATCTAAGGTGGGCATCTTTTCATTTTTCCAATGTTTTTATTTTTGTCTTAAGGGATTCCTAACTAAAGAAACATAAAGTACTAGAAGAAATGCATACACTGTTGAATTTCTTAGAATAAATTTAGACCAAGCATGTTAAAGTTCTTTTTCAAACCAAATGAAACTTATTTTTTTTTTTTCTTTTTATTTACTCCCTACAATTATCTGGCTTGTCAATTAGGCAGGGTAGCTTTATAGCAAAAGCTGGCAGAGTAGAACAGTAGTTCATTTGCCCTTTATCTTAGTATTATTATTATTATTATTATTACTATGGTATTGGGGATTGAACTCAGGGGCACTCAATCACTGAGCCACATCCCTAAACCTATTTTGTATTTTATTTAAAGACAGGGTCTTACTGAATTGCTTAGCACCTCGCTTTTGCTAAGGCTGGCTTTGAACTTGGGATCCTCCTGCCTCAGCCTCCCCTGACGCTGGGATTGCAGGCATGCTCCACTGTGCCCGGCTGTCCTTTATCTTTTAGGACCCAATTTTCTTTAGAATTCTAGGTTTTCTGGGCAGCAGTCACCTTTATAGTTTCACTTACCAAATATATTTCTGGAAAACTAGAATTATAAATTCTATAGAACATTTATTTCTTCCAGAAACCTTTGGAATTAAAGGTCTTATATTCAAGACAATCTGATCAAAATGAATCTTTTTTTCCTTTTGAATGTTGGTATGCATAAATAATATTAGCCTGCTGGATTTTATACATTTGAGTTAATACATCTTAAGACAGAAACACCCTGGAGGTGCTGTGGGACTGACAGCTGCACATGGTGCCACACTCAACACTGAAGAACGTGAGTATGTGCCTGGCACGTGCGGATGCGAAAGGAATGCTAACTTTTCTGGCAAGGCAATAGAGAGCTGTCGTGAGGTATTTTGCTTACCTATGGCAGGTGGGCAATTTCAGCTCTCACTGCACTTTAGGAATCCGTTGGCAAATGTATGCACATTATTTAATTAAGTAATAATTGAGAAAACTACAGTCCCCATTAAAAGAGGAAAGCTAATTCTAGTCTGATAAAGGACTCTGTGCTGCCCTAAATAGGTCTTAATTAGCTGGCACCAATGTGGCTCCGCCTTCAGGGATGGATGAAATTAATGAAAGCTAGCAGCAAATAGATCAAGGTTTCAAGATGTTCCTGCCTCAGGTTGAAGAGGGTAAGAAGAAAGGGAATCGCTCTTAAGGATTGTTTAGGAAGCCAGATGCACAAGTCACTTTTGGAAAACACTGACAAAATGGGACACTGATTTGTACCCGTCAGAGTTTCTACCTGGCTCCTCCTGGCCAGTGTGCTCTATCCATTCCCACTCAATCTTGAGGAGAGAAAAAGAAATCAGTGATGTGTCATTCCTCACTGCTGTTTGTGGTGACAGTTTTATAATCTAGCAAGGGTTTGAAGTGCAGCCCAGGTTTCGCTATTTCAGCTTGGCCATTTTGAAAGCTTCTTGTGCCATTGCGTTGATTGACTGTAGAATTAAATTGGCTCACATCGCTTAGGTTGGCAAACTCATAGTAGTTTCTAGAGTGGGAAGGGGTTTCAAGTCTTCTCCCCTGAGAACTTGAGAGTTCTTCCGAGTTCCTCTGTCAGCACAGGAGGCAAGCTGAATCCACAAGCACAATGAGGCAAGTAGAAAGACAAAAAAAAAAAAAAAAAAAAAAAAAACAGAGACAAACAACGCAACTGTGCCAGCCCTGGGAGTCAGCCACAGGCACAAACATGTGCCAAGTTTATGCAAAGGAATATTAATACTGGACCTGGACTCTGAATACAAAGATCTAGTTATTCCAACTTCAAATAAATAGCCCCTAGCCCCAGGAAAACCTGGATCAAGAGAAAACAGGCAAAGTGGAAAAAAAAATCTTGGATTTGAAGGACAGGACACAGTAGTAAAAACAGTATCTTTTTTTTTTTTTTTTCCATTTTGAAGACTGTCTTTGCAAATATAGCATCTCAGCACTTTTGCAGGAGCATCATTGACACTCTTCTGTTAAAAAGAATTAATGTTCCCACCCCAGTTGATATATTTGGCAGGAACAATAAGTTCGCATAGCAGTAGAGGGCAGGCCCATAGGACTCCTGAGTCAAAAAGCATACTAAGGCATCCAGGGCTACGTTCTCATTGCTAACAAGCATTGGGGAATAGGGACTTCCTTTTTCCCATTATTCATGATGACATCCAGTGACCTATATTGAGCCTCCTCTGTAATATACATGTGTTAGGAATTAAAAATTCAATAACAAAGAAAAGATCTATTTTCACAGTAGGAAGATAGAAGGGATGGTTTTGATTTATCAAGGCAGCAGTACCAGCCTCTCATGTTTAAAAACGTATTTACTTGTGCACGTGCAAGCTACATTTGACAAGACATTCACTTAGGATTACAACAAGAGCAGCATCTCAAATTCAATGAGTAGGTTTTTAAAAGGAAGGCTGGGCAGGTCACCGATAGTTGTGGAGATCAAGATTTGCCACCAGTCCACTGAGGAAAATAAGGTTCTCCTGGGCCAGATGATACGCCTTGACAGCCGGTTGAACACACAGCCAGATAATACTATATAGAAAGCCCCAATAGACACGCGTGCTAAAAGTTCCCTCAATATAAACATTTCCGAACATTACAAAGAGTTTGAACCTCAAAGACAAATATGTCTTAAATTGGAAGTCTCATTAAAATATATCGAGACTTTTAAATTTTACACACACTTCAATCATTAATTATCTGTCATGAGATGTACCTCTTCAGTTCACTTAACACCTGTTTTCTATAATTTGGATTTTTTCTTTTTTTATTTAATGATTTTCTTTTCTCGGGCCATTTTCTCCCTTCAAGATTAGGTCAACATTTAAAAAACTAAAAATGGTATATAAATTTTAAAAATACATGAGCCAGAAGCAGTCTCTTTCCCCTTCTATTCTTGTAAATCTTAACTCTTTCAGAAAGAGTTGATTATTTTGAGAGCTTTCATTTTATATTATGTTCACCTATACTGTAAGATTTTTAATTGCTTAGACAAACATTCTAAAATACCATTCCAAAATTGACTTCCCTGCTTAACTCTTTTTAATGAAGAGGATGTCCTTTTAGATCATGATAGTACTTTCAAACTTTAATGTTCATCATTTTGCCTATTGATTCAGGTGATCGGGACAGGGCCTGGGGGTTGGCATTTTTAGCAAGATCCAAGGCCAGTCCAATTCTGCTAATTTGTGCTATTTTAGCTTGCTTTGAACAAAAGGACAAGACAGCATTTTATTATTTCTTGAACTGGAGAAATATATAAATCAAGCATAGCTATTTCACAAATAGCCTTGGTAATCTGTAATTGAATTCCAATTTTGTGACCCTGTCTTATTCCTAAGTTTCTTAATGATGATGCTCAGAAATTCTTAAGAATTCAATAAGGGACTTACTTATCAGACTTCTTATATTACTTTTCCATTTCTCTCATGGGACAATACACTTAAGATTAGTGATTCTGCCTGTCTTCATCTTATTCTTAGACCTTGTATAGGACCTATGCCTCTAATATGTCAAAAAAAAAAAAAAAGGATGTTTTTACTCTGCTTCATTCAGCTAAGTGGCCTACAGCTTTTGCAAAGTTACTTTGCTCTGCCTAAATTGTACTTCCTCTATCATGATAACTCAAAACAGCCCAGACATTATGAACAGGATCTGAGGCCAAATCAGATGTTACTTCTTTCATGAAGTCTTTTGTAATATCCCTAAATAGAATTCAAATCCTTTGAAAGCCTCTAGTATTGTAAACTAGAGTTTTTATAGGAAAATCACTTTTTACCATGCATTCTTTTTGTCTGTCTAATGTGTTCAAGTGGTACACAAACCTCTTGAGAGAAGCTCTCATATATTTGTTACCCTGAGTGCCATGACATAATGCTTGACTATAACAGGTATTCAGGAAACGTTTGATGGATGAATGAAGGAAAAAAAATACCATCTGATAGTTTTTCAAATTTGTCATTTGGTGAAATACTTGTAAATTTCAAAACACTCATTCAGTAAAGAAGACTCACAGCAACGTGACATATTCTAGGAGTTGACTTTGGTAAAAAGTTTCCACTGTTCTCTTCAGAGACATCACCCTTGCTCTATCTTACCCAAAGGTTGTCAAATCCATTACCTTCTCCAGGATTTTTGTGACTGGGCACTGGGTTTTTAATAAGTCGCTGACAGAGCCATTCCTCAAATACAGGTTTCCATTTTAGTTTCACTTCAGTTTTGAAGCAGATTCCAAAACTTCATTCACAATTCTGTTAGCCTAAGTGAAAAAAAAAAAAAAAAAAAAAAGTCATAGAGCCAAACACAAAGTTACACTCTTGGGTCTTTAGAGGCAAATATAACTCTAACCTCAGAAGGTGAAAACAGAAGACCCACAAGGAAAAGAACTGAGAACTACAGTAAGAACAAGCTGAGCTTCACTTCCCAACTTCATCTTTTAATAGTCTCCAAATAAACAAACATTTACAAACATTTACTTCTTTGATAACAAAGAACATGAATTTCCCTAGTGGGAACCCTTTTAAATAACTTTATGATGAACATAAAGAAAACAGAAAAACGGAAGCCGAGTTTCCTAACCCCTGGTATATATGGTTGATGAATTTGTACATAGGCTTAGAGAAAAATTACTGAAAGTGTTTTTATATAATTCAGATCATGTCATTCTTTTCCTCAAAACCCTGCAGGAGTCCCCTTTTATCTTAAAATAAAAGCAAAAGTTGTTTAAGGCTTACGATGATGATGACGGCCCTGGTAATCTGACCCTCTGTTTCCTCTGACCTTTATTTATTTGTCTTCCCCTATGCTCACTTCCTCCTGCCACTGGAGGACACTCACTGCCAGGCACTCTTCCTCCCATATGTTGCATGACCAACTTCTCTAGCCTTTGCTATTTTCACCTATTCAATGAGTCTACCATGATATTACTTAAAATTGAAACCTTGACTCACATATGTAGCATTCCCAATTCTCTTTACCTTATTCTGCTTTTCCTTTTGTTCTCCATGGCATTGTTTATCTTCTGATACTTTATATAATATACTTACTGATTTTATTGTTAATTGATTTTAATATGTCTCTTCTACTAAAATAGAAGTTCCTTAAGAGAAGGAATCATCATACGTTTTGTTCAGCAACATAACCCAAGCATCTAGAATAGTCTATGGTATGTAGTAGGTCCTCAATATTTGCAGATGGAATGACCTAGATATGGAAAACAATTAAAGAACTTAAGAGACGCAGGCAAACCTGAAAAACTTGTCATGCAGGGTCTAACAAAGCAGCTTAAAGAAAAAGAAACTGCGCACTTTCATGAATAGTACCGTTAAAGTAGAAATTTAAAGTAGTTTGTTCTGTTCTTGTTCTACAAAAGAGTATGAGAATGGGAGCTCTTTTATTCAAAAATAACATCATCTCACTCGAGGAACTGGAGTCACTGAGTTTTATTCTTCAGTACTTGAACAAGTTGTTTAAAGAATTGACCCAAGTAGTTAATCTATTTGTTATCCAGTAGAAACAGCAAAACTTTCTCATTCTTATCTGGATTGATGCAACAGTGGTTCTATATGAGCCTATACCAAAATCACCAGAAAAGCTGATTAATCATAGATCTCTAGGCTTACCCCTAGTTTCTGAGTTGGTGTCTCTTTGCTATGGCCCAATAATTTTGCATTTCTAACAAATTTCCAAGTAATGATGTTGCTGCTGGTCCTGGGGCCACACTTTGGAGACCAATGTGGTAGAGAAAGATTTTAAGATATTAGGAAGCACATTCACTTATTTTGAAAGCATTTGGTTCTGTGATCTTTTTACTGTTCGTGTATTGTAATGTGAACACCTACAATTGTTTTTTGCTATATTTTTAATGAAAAAAAAATTTTAACCTCTGGTGAATATCCTCCGGTAGCTCTGTCATTGTATCCTTTATTTTCTTAAGATCTTGCTCCTCTGTAATCATGCCAGATGGTGCTGCTCATTAGCTTTTAAGAAAGGGATGCTTTATCATTCTGGATAGAGATACAGATCATTCTGTTCTCTGACTTTTGAGTAAAGAACCAACATTTGGGTGTATGTTCAGCCTACTATTTACTTTCCAATTTTGCTCATTAGGTATTTATTATCCTGACAATGTATGAGCTTGTCATTTTTCCTCTGTCATGTATTTCCTTTAAATTATATTCATTTAAAGTTCAGATTGGCACTGTTTGACAACTGCTATCACCACATCATTGCCTCTACTAATATACAATTTCTATTTTGCCTAAATTATCTGGCTGAGGTAGTTATCTAGAAAGTATGTCCATAAATTTAAGACACTGAATAATATTCCATTCTTTGACTCATTTCTAACATGTGGATCTTGGGGGCCCTTCCTCTGGAGCTTTCCCCTCTGGGGTTTGCATTCCTGATTTATGAGAAATAGTAAAACCCAAGGACAAAAAGCATTATGACAAAGTCAAGCATTATTGGACATTTATTATATGTTTTCCTATTGAGAAAGATGGAATGAAGACAGCATATGACTTAATTAAAATCATTAAAAAAAAACTGAAACACTTAGAAACTGGCAAAGTAGATGTGGATGGGAAACTTTTCTAGAAACATAGAAACCACGTGCAGTAGAGAATGGGTTAGAATTCAGGACATGGTAAAACAGTCCTGTATGAGATGTTCAATCATTGGAGCAAAACACATTTTTCTTTTTTTTTTTAATAATGTGCACTAAAAGAAAAATTAAAGTCATTACTAGATATCTCATGCAAAGATACTATCATAGTCATAGATGTGCAAAGTTTTAAAATTGAACTTGTGAAATTTTCTTGAACTGTTATTGATTGGAGGTGGAAATAGAAGGGACTTAAATTTGGGGCTTCCAGAAAGTGTTGCCAATCTAGCTTATTTTTTTCTAGTTGAGAGTAGATCTTTGACCATGAACATAATGAAACGAGTGTCCCAAGGAATTGTGGAGACACCTAAGCTCTGAGGGTAAATTCAAAACAAAGAATAGTTGCTATTTCAAGGTGACAATTTTTGCTCCATGTTTGTTATTTCTGATTCAGTTCTATAGTCCCAACTGTCAGTGCATAGCAAATATAGTTAGTTTTACTTAGGAGTGCATTAATTTTTCTTCCATCAATGGAGTGTATTTCACTTAGGCTTCATGATGACTGTAATTAATTTGCCCTTTATCTTCTCTTTGTCTTCATCATAACTCATCTGCTAGCTCACCATCCTACCTTAATTAGGAAAGAAGACCCTTCCAAAAGTGAACCATTTGCGACTCTGTCACCTGGAAAAAAGTACATGAAATATGTTAAAAACAGAAATGACTATAAAACCGACTCATCATATTTCCTTAGCAGGTGGATTCTTGGTGGGTAGAGAGTGTTTTTCTGGTGTTTTTGATGCCAAACACATTGTGGGTGTTCAATAAATATTAAATAATAAGAAGAATTTGCTAATTAAGATGAACATTTCTCTCTATTAAGCAGATGGTGCTCAATAGGAGTTGCCCATTATTTACAAGTATGACACAAGGTGCTGGCAATTGTCTAGGAAATGTGGCTTTCACTTCAGATGCTGATTATATATTAAAGCAAACTTTTGTGTCTAACAGCTTGATCAATATTGGTTAATGTTTGTGATAAAACTGTAAAGAGAGATGGACTTTGTGTGTATATGTCTGCAATCTTGCTGTTTTGATTATTAATATTAGCTTCAATTATGTAAGTCTTTCTTGCTATTTGAAGCAAAACAAGTTTTGGCAAAGCAGTGTGTACCTGATTTTATACCATAGGCTCACCATTTTATTTGAATTCTCATCATTGTCTGATTTATAGTGACATTTTTCTTTCAAGTCTTTGGAGCACCTCTTTGGTTACCAAAGCTAGATGGAAACACCTCTATGATATTTGCAATGCTTATAGCCGTAGCTGAAACCTCGGTGGAACTAAGGAAAGTTAATTAGGTGTTCCCAAAATACACATCATTTTATGATTTTGCAGATCACCCCGATGAAAATAACGGTCTAATTTCGTCAAGTCATGTAAATTACAGTGAGAGGGATGATGAGAGTAGGCAATTCTCAGTTCTTTGGAGGAGTTAATTTTGTTGTCAGCACATCCACATTTCCAAAAAATCACAAACCATAGGCAGAACTTTCTAGCACAAGTGAGATTTGGTGATCAGATACTATTTCCATTTCTAACGTCTGTCTTCTATAAAGGGTCTATGCAAATAGGGGCTTTCAAGAATGTGAAACTAACAGCTTCCCCTATTAGGAGCTTAGCAAGCAGCTGCCATGCTTTCTCATAAAAGATAGAAAACATCCTGTTTACTAACATAACGCCCATATGCCCTCTCCCACACACACACACACACACCAAGCTCTTCTATTTAGGGGGAGCTTTTATTTTGGCATGAGACAGGCAGCACAGAAATGGAGCTTCATTCAAGTCTTTTGCAAACGTTTTTTGAGCACACACTCCCAGAGTGCTAAGTAGGTGTCAGACATTGTCCTAGATGGGAAGAATCCACTGATGTTTGAAGCATAGTCTCTGGCTGGACTGGGAATCTGTTGGAGGTTCTGGAGGTGTTGGCAGGTTCTTTGCAGCCGGTCTCACCTCCTTATTTTTAATATTTATAAACTATGCTCATCAAGATGTCAGTAGGTAGGAAATGAAAGTAGCTGAGAAACCCTGCCAAGATAGAACAAATCCCAGAGTGAGCTAAAAATATATGGCCCACAAGGATGTACAGCAAACCAAGATATGCTCTTAAAGCAGAAAACTAAGTTTTGTACCAAAGTCCAGGTTCTGACCTCATTGTCAGACGATCAATGGGCTACAGATTTCACCTGCATTCCCCACAGACCTGTTAAGAAATCAAGACCATGTACTTTTTCTATAAGCCTGGAGTCTGCCCAGAATATGAGCTCATTCATGTGTTAGCTTAAGTAAAACTCATGATAATGTAGAAGATGAATCATCTCCCTATTTTGAAATGCATATATTCTATAGCTCAATATTTCTGGAGTCCCTTCTGATAGCTAAATGATTTTTCTCCTTTGTTTCTTTTAGGTCTTGATTCAAATGCACCTTATTGGAGAGCCCTATCTTTTGGGGGGGTTAGGGGTACTGAGGATTGAAATCAGGGGTATTCTACCACTGAGCCACTTCCACAGCCCTATTTTGTATTTTATTTAGAGACAGGGTCTCATTGAGTTGCTTAGTGCCTCACTTTTGCTGAGGCTGGTTTTAAACTCATGATCCTCCTGCCTCAGCTCTGGAGCTGTTGGGATTACAGGCATGTGCCACCACACCTGGGGGAGAGCCCTGCTTGACAATAACTCCCACTGCTCCACTCCCAATCTGCTTATCAAACTATACTTTTTCCATGTCACTTATTATAGCCCAATATATCATGGTATGCTCTTGTCAGTCTTTCCTATAAGATTGTAAGCATCCTGTGAGCCAGACTTTTGTTTGCCCAACACTGTATCCCTGTACCCTCAAAGAGCACCTGACACATAGGTATCACTCACTACTCAGTTTTTGAGGGGGTAACTGGGGTGGCTGTTTGGATTGTTAGTTTACTAACTTAAGACATTAAGTTAGTAAAGAACATTAGTCAAGAACTCTTAGAGTTAGATCAGAATTTAGGAATCTCTACAACCCTATGTTACAATATCTTTCCCTCCAATATTCCTTTGTACGATTTTACCACTGTGATCTTTACACTTTGAAAGATGTAACCTGGAAACTACATTTATTAAGTAACATTTAATTCTTTCTCCATTTTTTATAAATTTGAGACAAATATAACTGCTCTCAGAGTTCTGATAACCAGAGGAAGTACATTGAAGTGATGTCGTTCTAGCGCCGAATGAAAAATGCAGATATTTCAATAAGTTTATTTTTTCAATTTTTTACTAGATCTTTGTGGTTATACATAGTATTTGGTCTCATTCTGAAAAAAAATCAGACATGCATGGAGATTGATTTCAGTTCATGATCGCCCCCTTTTTCTCTTCTCCTTTTCCCTTCCCACCTCCCCCTCCTCTTCTCCTTCCTCTATTAGACTTCTTTTCGCCTGTCTATTAATTTGTATTTGATTGATTCTTTATGTAATCTTATCCTCCCTTCCCCCCTTCTTTTATTTTACTCTAGCTTCCACATATGAGAGGAAACATTCGACCTTTGAGTTCGACCTTTGAGTTTGGCTGATTTCATTTAGCATGATCAACCCAGATGCCCATCAACAGATGAATTGATTGAGAAATTTTGGTATATATTGTATACAATGGAGTTCTCTTCAGTCATTAAAAGGAATGAAATTATGGCATTTTCTGGTAAATGGGTGGAAATGGAGAATATAAAGAATATAAGGGTTTTTTTATTGGGTAAATAAGTGACAACATTTGTCCTGCTTGACTTTTTGAGATCTCAGACATAGCTTAAGAATCTCTGTTGCCAACTTCTTGGGCCCTTAGTTGTACAGACATCTTGGTAAAGAACCTGGGAAATGAGCCCAACACACTCATTTTATGGGTGAGAAAATCTAAGACCAGGCAAATTTAGTGACTTTCTCAAGATCCCTTGTTGTGAGGCTTCACTGACAGGGACTTCTGAATCCTAGGCAGAAGCTGTGTTTATTTGTCTGCGTGTCTCTCAGCTATTGAACTGAGCACCACCTGAATTGTTTCTCAAGGTGTTCTGTGGACTACCTGTTTCAGAATGTTCTGGAGGGTCTTGCATAGCCTCTTGGCCCTGCAGATTCAGAATTTCTGGGAAGAGGACCTGAGACTCTGTCAGTTATCAGTTCTGCAGGTATGTTTTATACATACCAGAGTTTGAAAACCAGTGATCTGTTGTGTGCAAAGATTCTTGATTCTCCTCCACTGGGATGGAAAAATTAAAAATTTTTTAATCATATCACCAAATGACATGAATGCATATTTATTGAGCACTTTGGTCAACAGCTTTTCTCAAGTAGGGAAAATGACCTGTTGAAAATCTGGTTGTCATCAAATTAGATAATATGACTAGTTCATTAATCTTGGTAATTCATTCATTTCTTCTGCAAACTTTGTAGAGTGCAAGGTTCCAGGGATTCACAGATAGTCTTTCCCTCGTATAGTTGAGGGAGAGAGGCATGAGTTCACAGGGCTACAGGATGAAGTAGTGCAACTAGCAAAGGTCAGGCACTTATTAGGCCACATTCCTGAACTTCTTCACATACTCCTAACATCTCTCCAGATCCACCTAATAGTCTCAGTCTTTAACCAAAGAATAAGGAAGAAGCCTTCTATTTAAACACAAAAACTCTATTTATTGTGTTTTGGTTATTGCTTGCTATTAATTTGCAGAAGCTATTCCTAGCCCCTTGGTGCCAGAATGACTGTCGTCATATCACCCTCTGCCTTTGTTCTAATAAATTTTCACCACTCTTCATCATCTTTGGGGCAAATCATATAGTTCATCAGCATTTCACTTCTTGACATACAAGCCTGAAATTGAACAATTCAAAAAATTTCCCAGAAATGGCCTTTGTGGGATTTTAATTTAATTCTCTGCATGGTGAAAACTGCTGAAGACATTTTTCAAAGGCTAGGCTATTGAATATTTTATACCATGAAAACAGTCTGAGGAAAGGGTTGGGGACTTAAGGCCACAAAAAAAAAAAATAAGGGAAAATATACTTGGGGAAACCTTGTAAACGAGAATTTCTCATAAGAATATTAATATCTTATTTTCCTCATCTTGAAATTTCCTCAGGCCATGTGCTGAATGAACTGCTTCATGGTTGTAGTTTTGTTGTTCTTTCCATGTTACTTTGAAATTCTCCCCGTGGCTATCATATTGATTTCAACACTGTGGTCATCATTATAGGAAAATGGAGGCATTAATAACTTGGTCTCTATGGACAGATTGTAATAGAAAACCTTATAAATAATTGCCCATTAATGGGAAAATTGAAAATATGCACTGTATTATATTGGTCATAATGTAATCATTAAAATTACAATTATGTGACAATGAAAGAACTCATTACGCATTAGTTTATCTTTACATAATGTTAATAGCTAATGAAAGTGTGACAATTACATCTAATTAAGCTTAACAACATTTCTGCACTTCTTATAAACTGGCTATATTTTTCTCGAAATAGTTTATGTGGAGACATTAAGTGAAGCTGAGGTCTATCTTCAATATGAATTTTGCAATGTAACAAAAGGTCCCTTGAAACACTGTAACTTACTGCCTTTTTAACAAATGAACTGAAAATATGAGTTCTTACCATTGATAATTTATGCAAAGGTTTCTCCAATTGTGTCATTGATATAGTTAAAATGATCTGGATGTGTACTTAAATCGTCTTTGTTCTGTTTTTAGCAATGGATTTGTTATACCAAATTCTGAGATTAGAGAAGATCTACCTAAATTAAGGCTAATTTTAGAAGGAGCAGTATTGGTTCTTGCTATAGATTCTGGTGCACCACTATTCACCACATCCTGTATGATCTAGACCAAGGGTAAACTTTCAGTTTTCATATGTTTAAAATGAGGATGAAAGTAATACTATCTTCCATCAGCATTTTTTAAAAATTATACTCAATATTTATAAATTTCATAGCCATTGCCTGGCATGTGATAAGCATTAGTAAACATTATTATTATGAATTAGTGTATCCATTTTATAATATTATATCTGTATTATCGTATCCAAAGTATAATTCCTAGCTATTGTCACATTTTACTCTAAATAACATTTTGTTCTATATTTAATCACTTGGAGTTTTATTTTTCTCTCCTTTATGAAAAATCTTCAGCTATGTAATAATGAAAACAGCATAGAGTCCCTCAGTCTGCAACTGGCATTTGTGTTCTTCAAAATGGGCTTTGAAGATTGGAACTCTGAAAGACATTGGCCAAGTCACCAAGGTTTCCAACAGCTCAAGTCTCACTTTCAGATTGGTGGACTGTGGTGCTCCTTCTGGAGAATGGAATGACCTATGGCTACTAACAGCAGTCTTGTATCATTAAATTGTTCTAGAAAATCCAAGTAGAAGTTTGCAAACACAGTTGGTGGCCTCTATCCATCTAAGAAGCCATGAGACTGGTCTCTATTTTTCTTTTGTTCCCTTTAAATGTTCATACCAAATAAAACATTCCTTACGCAAGAGGACACTCCCATGGTGCCAAAGGGCTAATATTATCTCCCTTTCCGAAACACTCCTAAACATGGTGTCTTCAACTAGGTTGGCTATTGGGCATTTTCTATGTGAAACATGATCTTTCTAGGTTTGGATCATCTTTCCAAGTCAAACTCTGACTGAGTTACCAGGTCCACAACTACTTCCTTCATAATTTCCCTTGATTATAGGCTTTATTTATATTTTAAGACTCTTATATCACACCTAGTTTGTCATATTATTCTCCACCTTTTCTCATTTCTCATCTTTTGACTTTCATTCCACATTTTGTACACCTACCAGAATAATCTTCCTAAATCTCTTTGCCTGTCATTCATCTACCCACAACACTTTGATGGCTTCTCATTGCCTATAATCTTTCATCTGGCATTCTTGTCCTTATGAAAATTTTACTCAACCATTTCTCTAAGTTTATGACCATCCAGTCTCTGCAGATAGTCTGTAGCCAGAGCAATTATGCCTGCTCATGATTCCCCAGGACACATTCTGAGCCTGGATCTTGGCTGGTTGCATTTTCCAAACTGAACTACCCTTCCTTCTATATTCTTGTCATATAAATCTTTTAAGGCACAGCTCAAGAATCAATTCTTCCATGCAGCTATCTCTAACAACCCATTTATCTCTCCTTCCTATGCGTGACTTAAGAACTTGTATCTTGTACCTTGTACAGACTGGTTTGACTGTCTATCTTTTATGTATGTTTCTGGCTGACCAACAAGACTGACAATATTGGAAACCCCCAAAGCTCACTTTCAGAATACCTGGTGTATATTAGTTCCTCAACAAATATTTGTTGATGAGAATGTCAATTTTGCGAGCACTTGGAAGCAATACTCAAAAGCCTTTTTGCAGCTAGTGGAATCTGCCTGAAGCTGATTTTATACTGAAAAGTAATTTTTTCTGAGCCTTGTCCTTACAGGAGTCTTGTAAAACCTCTTGGCAGAATCAAGCACAATCCCCTCTGCCCTGAACTCAAATACCTTCTCCTTGGGGAAGTATCATTTTAGCTGAGAGTTTATGGGCAAGGATGGACAAGAAGGGGTCAGCATCACAGGTCTGGCAACCTCTCACCTGCTGAGGAAAGCAGTCTCAATCCCCCATGCTGGAAAGGTGCTTAACTTGCTTGGTTTCTGCTAGAAGCAGGTGCTGGATCCTTTGTAGCTAATGCTACTTAGTGAACCCCAGAAATAAATACAAGGGAACACTAAGAATGCTTATTTCAACTAGCTAAACTTGGGCAGGTCACATCCTGCAACCTCAAGGATTTATTTCCTTTACTCAAAAATGGGAAAAGAGCTCCAGAATTAAAACTGAATGATTAAAAAAAATCATAACTTGTATAGATGCAACTAAAATGAAAACTGCATTTTGGTTAAAATATAAAATTCAAGGAAAATCCACTTGATTTTTGTTTTTTGTAGTTTGTTATTTCATAGAGGTAAACCATTACAAATTCTTCCTTTTTCTCCCTTCCTCCACAAATACAACAGGCAAAATTTTCTACAAAATTGTTTTTTCCAAGAAATTTCTTCCATGCTGTGCTCTCATCTATGAGGAGTTACAAATAAAACAGAATAGAGGGATAGGAAAAGAGGCTGATCCCCCGCCCTTTGAAAATGTGTTATTTATTTATTGGAGGGTCTGCTTTTTTTTAAGACTTTATTTTTTAGACCAGCTCATGCAAAATTAAGCAGAAGGCATAGAGAAGCCCCACATGCCCCTGGCCCCACACATGCTCACCCTCCCCCACTGTCTACCACTCCACCAGAATGGTACATTTATTACATCAGCCTGCATCAGCACACCATGATCTCACCAAGCTGACAGTTTATCTCAAGCTTCACTCCTGGTGTTATATATTCTGGGTTTGGACAAATGGTTAAAATGGTATCCACCTCTCTAGTACTCAAGCCCAGAGTATTTTCACTACCCTAAAACTCCTTTGGGCTTTGTCTATTCATCCTTTGCTCTCTCCCAATCCTGAGCACCTTCTGATCTTTTTATGTTTTATAGTTTTTGCCTTTTTCACGTTGTCACCTATTTGGAATCATTCAGTATATGAACTTTTCAGGCTGCCATCTTTCACATAGCAATAGGTAGTTAACATTCCTCCATTTTTTTTTCATGGCTTGAAACACATTTCGTTGAAGTATTGGATAATATTCCATTGTCAATACCACAGCTTATTTATCTACTCACCGCTGAATGGTATTTGGCTGCTTCCAAATTTTATCAATTGTGAATAAACATTCCTCTGCAGAGTTTTGTTGGGACACCAGTTTTCAACTCCCTTATTTAGAAATGTTTTATTAATACACTGAAAAATTCCAGTTGACCTAGGTAGCTAAGTAGCCTTTATTTATTTATTTTTCTTTAATGCTGAATGATTTATCTTTTTTTTCCCACTGGTGGATAGTGAATATAATAAAGTCTTTTCCTTCCTTCATGCCATCAAATATGTTTTTGTTGTTTATTGAAATTTTTTTCAAAACAGAATCTGGCAGTCCATAAGCTTCTGCAGCTCATCCTAGAGAGTGAGCTGTGGGGCATCTTTCTTCTCATGCTGCTTTTCCTCTTTTGGCAAAGACCTCTTGCCATCCCTCCTGCTTCTACCTCTCATGTTTTGTCTTTTCTCTCCTCTTTCTTTGTAATATCTGCTCACTCTGACCATCTGTATCTCTCTTTGTTCTTTCTCAGAACTCGTTTTTTTAAATTTATTTATTTATTTGTTCTAATTAGGTTTATATGACAGCAGAATGCATTTTGATTCATTGTACACAAATGGAGCACAACTTGTCACTTCTCTGGTTGTATGCAATATAGAGTCGTACTGTGTGTGCAGTCATACATGTACCTAGGGTACTGATTTTCATATCATTCCAACATCTTTCCTGCCCCCATTCCCCCTCCCCTCCCCTCCTTCCCCTTTTCCCAAAGTTCCTTCATTCTTCTCATGCCCCCACCATTATGGATCAACATCCACTTATCAGAGAGAACTTTTGGCCTTTGGTTTCTGGGGATTAGCCTACTTCACTTAGCATGATATTCTCCAACTCCATCCATTTACCTGAAAACGCCATGATTTTATTCTCTTTAAATGCCGAGTAATATTCCACTGTGTATATATACCACAGTTTCTTTATCCAATTCATCTATTGAAGGGCATCTAGGTTGGTTTCACAGTTTAGCTATTGTGAATTGTGCTGCTATAAACATTGACATGGCTGCATCACTGTAGTCTGTTGATTTTTAAGTCCTTTGGGTGAAGACCAAGGAGTGGGATAGCTGGTTCAAATAGTGGTTTCATTCTAAGTATTTTAAGGAATCTCCATACTCCTTTTAAGTGTGGTTGCACCAATTGCAGTGCCACCAGCAATATATGAATGTACTTTCCCCCCCACATCCTTACTAACACTTATTATTGCTTGTATTCTTGATAATTGCCGTACTGACTGGAGAGAAATGAAATCTTAGAGTAGTTTTGATTTGCATTTCTCTAATTACTAGAGAAGTTGAACATTTTTTTATGTATTTGTTGATCTATGGTGTATCTTCTTCTGTTCTGTGTCTGTTCAGTTCCTTAGCCCATTTATTTGATTCGGTTATTAATTTTTTGGTGTTAAGTTTGTTGAGTTATTTATATATTCTGGAAATTATTTCTCTATCAGATGTTTGTGTGGTAAAAATGGTCTCCCAGTCTGTAGGTTCTCTCTTCACATATTGATTGTTTCCTTTACTGAGAAGAAGCTTTTCAGTTTGAATTCATTATTTATTAATTCTTTATTTTATTTCTTGTGCTTTAGGAGTCTAGTTAAGGAAGTCAGGACCTAATCCAACATGATGAAAATTTGGGTCTACTTTTTCTTCTATTAGGTGCATGGTTTCTGGCCTAATTCCTAGGTCTTTGATCAGCTTTGAGTTGATTCTTGTGCCAGGTGAGAGATAGTGGTTTCATTTCATTCTGCTGCATATGGATTTTCAGTTTCCCCAGCACCATTTGTTGAAGGGTCCCCTTTTCCAATGTATGTTTTGGACACCTTTGTCTAGTATGAAATAACTGTATTTATGTTACTTTGTCTCTGTGTCTTCTATTCTGTACCATTGGTCTACATGTCTGTTTTGGTACCAATACCATGCCATTTTTTTTTGTTTGTTTGGCTGTTTTTTTGTTTTTTTTTTACTATAAATCTGTAGTATAGTTTAAGGTCTGGTTTTGTGATGCCTCCTGCTTCACTCTTCTTGATAAGAATTGCCTTGACTATTCTGTGTCTCTTATTTTTCCAAATGAATTTCATGATTGCTTTTTCTATTTCTATGAAGAATGTTGTTGGGATTTTAATTGAAATTGAATTAAATCTGTATAATGCTTTTGGTAGTATGAGCATTTTGATGATATTAATTCTCAAACTATCATTACTTGCCGATGACATGATTCTATACTTAGAGGATCCCAAATGCTCCATCAGAAAACTTCTAGAATTTATAAATGAACTCAGCAAAGTAGCAGGATACAAAATCAATATTCATAAGTTAAATGCATTTCTATACATCAGTGATAAACCCTCTGAAAGAAAAATTAGGAAAACTACCCCATTCAAAGTAGCCTCAAAAAAAAAAAAAACTTGGGAATCAATCTAACAGAAGATTAGATTGATTCACAATGAAAACTATAGAACAACAAAGAAAGAAATTGAAGAGGATCTTAAAAGATGGAAAGATCTCTTAGAGCTCTTGACTCGCAACTTGGGCTGCTTCATGCTATCATTTTTGGAGATGGACAGATTTAATCAGTTTTTTCTTCCTTCCTTTGAAAGCTTTCTCTGTCATGAATATCTTTTAGGTTCCTGATGATGCTTGTCTTTCTTAATAGATTTTGTTCATGTTTTTACTTCATTTCTCTTTAAATTCTTTTTTGTTTGGTTGGTTTCTTGTGTTTTTTTGTGTTTTTTTTTTTTCATTGTTGTTTTGTTTTTTTTGTTTGCTTGTGTTCTAATTGTAAGAGAGAGAAGGGGATTTTATCCCCATTCTTTCTCCAGGTTTTCATCCATTGTATTTTGTAATATGGGTATATAATTACGTTCAAAGTCCAAAAGAATAACCATGGGTAGGGGGAGTCAAGCATGATTTCTGCGTACTTTTTTACAGCATTCTATGTTTTCTGAAATTGTCTGATGCAAATATAGGTAGCTAGAACACACTACCTGATTATTTATATTTTGTCCAGGAGAAATTTTTTTAAAAAAGAAAATTATTGGTGGTACTGGGGATTGAACCTGGATCTTGTGCATACTAGGCAAGTGCTCTACCACTAAGCTACACCCCAGCCCTAGGAAAACAATCTTAATGAGCACCTGGCTTTAGGTCTGGCTTCTAGTTTTCCCTCAAACCTCCTTTTCCTTATCTGCCTTCACCACCAAACATAACCAATAGTCCTTGAGAACTGTGAAAGTGATCTGATGGTTAGCAGGACCTTCACAACTGCAAGTCATGGGTCACTTCTGTTGATTCCCCAAGGCTCAACTCCAGCTGCCAGTTGTTCCTAACTGGAAGAAACACAGGGAAATTAGTACAAACTGCTTTATGGAATCCAGGACCCTTAATCCAATATGACAATTATTTATAAAAGCTGCAGATGATAGCAGATAGGGGTGAGACATAGTGATGCTTATGCATTAGATAGTGTCACACTGGGATCACAGAGTTTATTTTTATTTTCCCTATTCATTCATTCATTTATTTATTTTAGCATTCTTATTGACTACTCTTATTGACTACTGCATGCTCATTTAGTTGCATGATGAGTGTTGCGATTTCACTCCTCACAGATAACCTCAAATAGTAAACTATGGCCCGTCACCCAGTAACTAAAGGGCCCTGAATAAAATTTAGGTTTCCAATTTTCCTTCCAACTGGTGGAATCATTAACATTGGTTAGCTCCTTTCCAAGGAGGCAGGAATCAGAGACAGATGTAATAAATCTTGACCAGGCACACCTTAACATGCTTACAAATTGGTTGCCACTCCTTGTACTCACACTCCACTATGACTGTGGCTTGGTATTTCATGAAAATCAACCATTCTGTTCTAAAACCTTTGGGTGGTTGGAGTATTAAGTAAAAGTAAGCTTCTGTCCTCATGAATCAACTCACATATTCTCACAAATCAACATTTCATTTATTTATGCCACAAACATTTATTGAACATCTACTATGTGCTAAAAATTCTAAAACAATGAGTAACATGAAAATTTCCTTGAAAAGAACTTCTTTCACTGAGGAATGCAAACACATTAGTGAATAAAAGTGAAGCAGAATTATAAAACAGTATTGTGGAAAATGTAGCTATTTATAGAAGGGAGAAGGAGAGGATAGAGTTAAAAGGCTGTATATTAAGCTTTGTTATCATTGTATGAACAATATTGTCTTTGAATTGAACTCACTAAAATTAGTTTATATATGTATATATCATGAGCTATCACTGGAAGATGCCTTTTTATTGCCATTTTTTATTTTGGTAATTCACATTTAGTACCTCTAATCGCTTTGTTTCTCAATATCTCAGTTTTCTTATTTTTGCAGTTGAGTTAATTATTTATTCAACATTTTACAAGTATGTAGATTAGGCAAATTTTAAATATATACTTATATATCAAAGAGGTAATTGAAAATATCAAGTAAAACTATGAACCTAAAAAATTTGAGAATGATAATGACATAATGTAAAGTACATATTATAATTATTATTACCTTATATGAGAGGGGGGAAAAGTGATAAACCCAATATACACATAAAAGGAAAATTTATGAAGTGAATATATGCATATGATAAATGGTGAGAAAAACCTATTTTCTATTTTTTTTCTCTGTCTCTATTTTCAGAAATAAGGAACACTCTTATCCATTTGCTACAGCAAAGGCTAAAGGAAGTTTTAGAGCCTTTAACATTTCAAAGTCTGAATGATAGATCATAGATAATAACTGTCCTGGATGCTGGGTAAATAATTGAATAAATCTAAAAATGGGAAGTACATTATCCTGAGGCCCTGGTGATACTCTTCCTGAATAATGTTATTCAGTCAAAGCTAACAAGACTTAACTTTAATTCCTCCCAAATTAATATTTTTCTCCTTCCTGAGAAAGTAGTTTCCAGATGATTCAGTCAATATTGCAATGTAACTTCAAAATAATAATAGTTTTGATGTGTTCATGGTTATATTGGTAACTTATTTTCATTGGTAGTTAAATTTCTATGACACAGAGAATATAGATCAATAGTAGCCTTGTTATTACATTATGTCTTGCCCTTTTATAAAAATCTTCAATATCGGATAAAATCCAAAATTACTTTTTTCATTTTAAAAACCCCTTTGAATGAATTTGTAACTTACTCTCTTTTGCATTAAACATTTTAATGCAAAATATAACTTTTCTCTGTCAATAAGCAATCTTCTAAACTCAAGCTGCAACTGCTAATAATCACATGAGACCCAGTCCTAAGTAGATTAAAGGACAGCTGATTGAAGATGACAGCAATTCTTGAAGGATCTGAAGGTCCATCAGAATATCACATCTAGGAAACTGCTGGCCATTAAGCCATTGGGTTGCGAATTTAAGCTTAAAGGGACATTGCTTTCTTTTGAAATAAATTAATCATATTATTACTGAGGTATTCTGAATCCCAGTTTTTTTTTTAATTTGATGAAAGCTATATAACTCTTAAGAAGTCAAAGTCAGTATTTTTATGTCTTACTCATTTGTGGTCCACCAGTCATAATTTAATGTGTAAAATATTGGAAATAAGTTCTTAACCCAAACTATGATGGTTAGATAAGTATTAGGTATTTTTTAGAAGCGTTTAATGAATCCTGGAATTTGTATGAAACACAGTTCTAATTATTTTCTTACATTAGTTCATTTAATTCTGACTGTAACTTCACAAGGGAAACAAATTCCTTCTTTCCTCACAGATGAGGGAATTGACACACAATGACATTGTCCTGGATACTAAGTAAATAATTGAATAAAGAAGCTATGCTAAGTACTTTTCTTTTTCTAAGATATGATAAATAGCACAATCAGAGATTCCTTTTCTTTTTCTCTTCTTTTTTTACTTTTATTTTTATAGTTCTGAGGACTGAACCCAGGACCTCATGAGTTCTACTACTGAGGTTCACCTCCAACCTTAAAGAAGTCTGCTCTTATTTAAAAGTTGTCCCCATTTTAAAAACTGAAGGAGCTCTTGATTATGTCAGCACCTTTCTTGGAAACTGAGTCTTTACATATACTAGGAATTTTATAGCAATCTCCAAAATCCTAGTGGCCTATTAGAAAGCCAACTCTGGCTCTGACCAGACCTTTAGCCCAGGTGAGCTTTGATGAACACTCGTACTTTTGTCAGCATAGGTTTTATTTACTTTTTAATCTTTATTCTTTGGTACCAGAGATTGAGCCCAGGGTTGCTTAACCACTAAGCCACATCCCCCAGACATAGTTGCTTAGGACCTCACTAAGTGGCTGAGGCTGGCTTTGAATTTGGGATCTTCCTGCCTCAGCCTCCTCCTCAGTCTCTGAGATTCCAGGTATGTGCCACCACACTCAGCTCAACACAGGTTTTAAAAACTCCTTTTAAAATCTAAAATCCCACGCAACTCTGGGTATACATAACTAACGAGTGCACAGTGCTTCAAAAATGAGGGAAATTTTCTTTCTGATACTCATTTCATTATTATTCCTGAAGTCTTCACTTAAGGAGATACATTTCATAAATCAAGTCCGAATGAAAAAGTACAAGTCCCACCCACTGGATAAGAAGACTATGTACATGGAAGGTGGTTTCTTCAGTCCAGCTTCCTTAAGACTCTCAAGATGGTGTTGATAACCCTTTTGGGGAAACTCTACACCCTCAATTTGAGCATCTCTGTCAGATTTCAAGTCCTTGCCTCTCAGCAATTTTGTTCAGTAAGATTTTTAGATGGTCTCATTGTTTCAAATGATCAAATGTTTTTGTGATTTCCAAAATGAATTATTTTCTCTGATAAATACAATATTCTTTGGTTTACACTTAGTGTCCAGTGAAGCCTTTTTTTTTTTTTTTTTTTGATTTGCCAAATCACTTATTACAGAAAAATACATATAATTTCCTCATGAAAATAATATTATTTTGTTTCATTGGGAACTCTTATTTTTGTATTTTCTCATTTCTTAAAATCAATTCTAAGTGTTTATTTAGTAAATAATAGATAATTAATTATTTATTTTAAAAATTAAGGTCAAAATGAGAAGACCTAAAACATTAGGTGTGCAGAGGCTTAATTCAAACTTATTTTCATCTAAGATAATCATTCCTCTAAATTTTTTGAATAAAATCTTGATTTTTTTAATTTGTTCTTAGTAGTTATACATGATAGTGGAATATATTTTGACATATACTTATATGAAATTCTCATTCTTCTGGTAGTACACCATGTAGAATTACATTAGTCATGTAATAATATATGCACATAAGATAGTAATGTCTGATTCATTCTACTATCTTTCCTTTTCCCATTCCTTCTCCCTTCCCTTCATTCCTCTTTGTCTAATCTGAAGTACTTCTATTCTTCCCTAACCATCCCCCCTTATTGTGAATTAACATGCATATCAAAGAAACTGTTCATCTTTTATTGGGGGGATTGGCTTATTTCAATTAGTATGATATTCTCCATTTCTATCCATTTACCGGAAAGAATCATAATTTCATTCTTCTTTATGACTAATATTTTGTTGTATATATATATAGTACATTTTCTTCATCCATTCATCTGTTGAAGGGTATCTACTTTGGTTACACAGTTTAACTATTTTGAATTGAGGTGCTACAAACATTGATGTGGCTGCACCACAGTAGTCTGCTGATTTTAAGTCCTTTGTGTATAAACCAAGGAGTGGGATAACTGGGTTAAATGGTGGTTCCATTCCACGTTTTCTGAGGAAAACTACTTTTCATATTGGTTGCACCAATTTGCAGTCCTACCAGCAATGTATGAGTGTACCATTTTCCCCACATCCTGGCCAACACTTATTGCTTGTATTCTTGATAATTGCCATTCTGACTAGAGTGAGACGAAATCTCAGAGTAGTTTTGATTTGCATTTCTCTAATTGCTAAAGATAATGAACATTTCTTCCTATGTTTGTTGATTGATTATATTTCTTCTGTGAAGTGTCTGTCCTGTTTGTTAGTCTATTTATTGATTGGGTTATTTGTTGTTTTTTTTTTTTTTTGATGTTGAGTTTTTTGAGTTCTTTATATATTCTGGAGATTAATGCTCTCTCTGAGGTGCATGTGGTAAAGATTTTCTCCCATTCTGTATGTTCTGTCTTCATGTTCCTGATTATTTCATTTACTGTGAAGAAGCTTTTTAGTTTTACTTCATCTCCTTTATTGATTCTTGATTTTACTTCTTGCACTTTAGAAGTCTTGTTAAGGAAGTCATGAAATTCATTTGGAAAAATAAGAGACTCAGAATAGTCAAAGCAATCCTTAGCAAGAAAAGTGAAGCAAGAGACATCACAAAGCCAGACCTTAAATTATACTACAGAGCTATAGTAACAAAAGTCACCAAAACAGACACATAGACCAATGGTATGGAATAGAAAACACAGAGACAACCCCACACAAATATGGCTGTCTGATACTAGACAAAGGTGCCAAAAAATATACCGTGGAGAAAAGATAGCCTCTTCAACAAACAGTGCTGGGAAAACTAAAAATCCATATGTAGCAAAATGAGATTAAAACCCTATCTCTCATCATCCACAAAACTCAACTCAAAGTGGATCAAGGACTTTGGAACTGGAATAGAAAAAAAAGAAATAGAAGAAAAATTTGTCCCAAATCTACATCATGTTGGCTTCAGAATTGATGTTAATTTTTCAAATGCTTATAACTTGTGGTCCATTTAGAAAGCTTAGACTTTCTTAATTCATTCTGACACCATTAAATGAAATGCTATCAAACAACATTCTTATCTTTCTAATAAATAATTTACTTGCATTTCACTCCTATAGTCCTATGCATTTCTCCTCCTGCTATAGGCTCTACCTTTCTTATGTAAAGGACATTTTTTTCTTTCTCTTCCACACTCTTTCTTTTCCTTTTAAGTCATGAATCATCCTGTGCTCCAATGTAACAATATTCCTTTTCTGCACATGAATATTTCTTTTCTACTTATCATTCCCATTCCCACCTCACCTCCTCCTTTGCTCTCCACCTAGTCAACTCCAGTGTTTCCTTGATGCCGAAAAGTGGCTCCACCGCCATGGACCCTCCCTTCCATGGCTGTGTCTAGGCAGAATGGGCTATCACATATATGATATCAACATATCATACAACAGAATAATCATTTGAGCAAGGATCCTCATCACTAACTAGAATAAGAGGCTTCTTGAGAGCAAGTGGCTGTGTTATTCTTCTTGGATCTGTAGCACCATATTCAATAAATATCAACTTGGAAATCAGAAAAGTGATATTATGATGAGTTAAATGCCCCATGATTTTTAATCATTGAAATACTCAACTTTTCATTGCTGCATACTTTTCTTAAAGACCAAAGTGGATACTGAGATGTTGTCTTTGAAGATATCTGATAATTTTCCATAGTAACATGGGGACTCTTTACCTAAACCATTGGTGGAAGTGAGTGATCTTCAGGAGAGGGCATCAGCTGTCATATATCATTGGTTTCCCTTTGACAGCCAAGTGGAGCAGAGAGTCCTGGAGGAATGGTCCAGTAAACAGTCTTTGCAAGAGTTACTATCAAAACTGAATTAAGCTGTTTTGAGAGGATATTAATCCTGTCTAATATTCATGGCTTAAAATAAAATATAATGTATAGAAATGAAGAAAGTAAGTTTGTTTATAAAAGTTTGGGACTTTGAAAAGCTGTGCATTATGTTTTCAGTCTCTTCTTGTATGCTTCAGTAACTTTTCAGGATTTAGAAGTGTGTGGGGCATTTGATTTTTGCTGTGGGTTGAAGGATGCACTTTTACAAAAGTGTGCCATATCTAAAACCTTTTATGTGCTTTCGTCTGCCCACTCTCATTCCTATTCAGTTGCCTCGGAACCCAGTTTTTGCAACCAAATGAAGATGCAGGAGCATACCCGATGTTAGGAAAATCTGTAGAGAATGTAGCTGTGTTTTTCTTATATGAATTCATTCAGTTAAAACACTAGCCAATTATGAGGTTCAGTGCTGGGCACTGAGGATTCGAAGGTAATGAGAGAAAGAACCCCTAACACATCAGACTGTAACAAGCACCGAAATGGCAATATAAACAAGATTGTCTACCTGAGGAGAGAACAGAACGAATTCTGACAGACACAAGCAGCTGCCACTTACCCTCAGTGTGACTGTGGCACATTTCTTAACCTCTGTGTGCCTCACTTTTTTCTTCTGCAAATAGAGATGATAATAATACCACCCTATAGAATTGTAGTGGAAATTAAATTAGTTTAAGTGTTTTAAGTGCCTAGACTAGTTCCTGACACTTAATATGTACTCAACAGAACATAACCCTGATAGGTTTTATGAAGTATACTGTGGACTCTTTAGGAGAAAAATGGGAAAGGACTTTCTCTGCAGAGGTTAACAGCCTGAATAAAACACAAAAGCATGGTATATGGAATGTGCTGGAAGAGCTGGTTGGTGGAAATGCTTTAGTGGAAAAGAATGGAGAGATGTCCTGGAAATGAAGGTAGGCATCAGAGAGCACATTGTACCTTGGATCAAGAATTTGTGACCCTGGGCCAGGTAGAGGGACACATGCCTATAATCCCAGCAGCTCAGGAGGCTGAGACAGGAGGATTTCAAGTTCAAAGCCAGCCTCAGCAACTTAGCAAGTCCCTCAGCAATTTAGCAAGACCTTGTCTCAAAATAATAACAACAACAACAACAAAGGCTAGGGGTGTGGCTCAATGGTTACACACCCCTAGGTTCAATCTCTGGTTCAAAAAATAAAAAAAGAAACAAAGAATTTGCCACCCCGATGTTTACATTTTTTCAAAGTGATGGCCAATAAAATAATGTAATTTTGTGACAAGTCAAATCATAGAGCTCAGTAAGGATGATGGCAGAAGTGAGTGGGCCAGGATGGGGACATGCAGTCATAATGACAAACATGAACAAGGTTTTTGAAGCAGAAGCTACTACATGGCCAAAATACTCACTACAGGTTTATCCTTTCCCTTTTCTAGAAAATAGAATTTTATCTGATAGAATCTTATTGTTTTTTAGCAAATTCTATTTTAGACTTTTACCTTCAAACCACCCAGGAGCATAATAGCCTTGTAAACTATAATTGATTAATTTTATGACTCACTATTTAAAATAAATGGAAATTTAAAACACATTTTTATCATGCGAGTCCTGTATGGCAGGAACTAGGCAGAGAAAACAGGATAAGAGATGGACTTCTTTCAGGATCTGCAAGTAGAATGAGAACCAACAAGCCTAAGACTTTAAGAAAATGTAAAAGAGGGTGGGTTTGCTCAACAACTACTGACAGATATGTGGACCTATAATTATTATTGAAATTATCATAAATATCATTTATTGAAACCATGCCAAATACTGGATCATGATTATATGTTTTATCTCATTGGATCATCTCAAGTACCCTGAGAAGCAGGTGCAACTATTATATTTATTCTTTAGCAAGGCAAGTGAGCCACAGAAAGACTGTGCTCCTTACCTAAGCTAGCCTAAGCTAGGAGGAAGGATGGTCAAGGCAGGATTCAAACCCATTCTGATTATAGCACCCACATACTTAACTGTTCTATACTGAGAGCCCCCAAAACACTAGCATCAAATACAGTTTTTTCCCTTATCAAGCACTCAGAGAACCCACTTTGAAAGAGTAAGCTTCTCCTGATGTCAATCTCAATCTTCAAAGCATTTTAAGTTTTGTAAACAACACTTTGAAACTATCTTGATCATCAATTATCAGGGTCTTTGAGAGTTTATTTATGTTCTTCCATTCCCCCATGGTAAGTGCATTTGCATGGGGCAAGTGGTGTAACTGCTAAGAACTCAAGAGGTATTGGCCTGGTGTGGTAGTGCGCACCTGTAATCCCAGCATCTCAGGAGGCTGAGGCAGAAGGACTGCAAGTTCAAAGCCACCCTCAGCAATTTAGTAAGGCCTTATGCAACTTAGTAAGACCCTGTCTCTAGATTATGTGTGTGTGTGTGTGTGTGTGTGTGTGTATAAAACAGGCTTGGGATGTGGCTCAGTGGTTAAGCTCCCCTGGGTTCAATCCCCTATATCCAAAAAAACCAAAAACAAAGGTATTGTGTGTTCTAGCTTAGGTAAAATAACTTGTTCTTTCCTCTTCCTTGAAATGATTTTATGTATGTCTCCCCTTAAAATTTAATGATTTGCCAACTCTAAATTTTCCTCACGGAATTTATCTACAGAAATATTCCATTTTAGTTTGATTTATTCCTCTTACCCCAATTTTCTCCTCTATCAGTTGATGTATTCATAGGGGTTACACACTAACTTCCACATTCCCATAACCAAAGCACACAGGTAAAGGGACACCTCTCAAGTATTACTGTATATACTATAACCAAAATTAAGTGATTTTCTGATGTGGTACTTTGAGAACCTCTACATCGCTGTTTGCATTCATAAGCATGACAGTTTGGAGTTGGAGTCTATTAGGTTTACTCCAAATATGCCCAAGTGACAATATGCTGTGATATAACTAACCCATTTCAGAGTTTAATGAGTCATGGTTTGGACATGGGAAAGAAATATTATGTACTGCTTTCTTGACCAAGAGCACACCATACTTTTTTTCCAAGTGTTCCCAACAATAGATCTGGTATTTGATGAGAAACCCTGATTTGCACACAGCCTTTCTTTCCACTGAGCAAGATGCCTGACTTAGTGGTGCACCTTCACATTGACCCTTTCAGGACTCCTTTTTTGAGTTTGACCAACTCAAAGTGACTGACAATCAGAATATGTATTTCTTTAATGGAATTTAAAATTCAAAATTTTAGTTGAAACAGCTTAGCTATTCCTCCTCTATCAGACTCCTGCTGAATTCAGCTCTCATTTCTTCATACCTAAGACAGATAACAAAGATCAAAATGGTCTCCTACTGTGTTTAAGAGTTTTGCTTTTCCCTCTTTAAACTACTGGCTTTCTTTAACTTCCTTCTGTGATCTCTGACATCTATAGTATTACAATTATGATTACTCAAGATTTCTTGTCCTTGAAGTCTCATGGCTGATGTCTTGAGAGTACCAGTCTTGGTCTTATTCCAGCATATTAACTAATATAAGTTTTAATTGTAAGATCCAAGTGACTTGGCCAAACCAAAGCCAAAGCAGACCTGTCATTGCTAATTCAGAAGCTCCTGGGATAGGTAAAGGCAGTGGCATCCAATTTGGCTTAAAGAGTGAGGAGCCTGTGAGTTCACTGAGCCTGGAGTTGGGAGGGGTCTGTCTCCTGACTGAGCATGCAGGGAACAAGGCAGGCTGGTCAGAAGTGCTGATAGGCACAGGGGATCTATGGTCCCCTATAAATCCTAGGCAAATTCTCTGCTCACTCTCACCAAGAATTCCAGCACCAAAAAGGATTTTGCTTTCCATTTACATTATCTTTGGCTAAAGTGTGAGGGAGAATGTAATTCGGCTCTCTTGAACTTTTCACATTTTAAAGCACTCAGTCTGATGCTCTGTAAAATTATTTTATGAATTTTGAAACAAAATTATTTGAAAATCAAAATATTATGTTAGAAAGTAGCCTCCTAGTTTTGCCTTTTGCATGACAAAGAGGTCAAGTTCCCACCCAAGAGAGATGGCAAGAGAGTTTTAGTTCACTTAATTATTGTTTAACTCTTGAGAGACTCTTTAATGGCATTTAATGCAATTTGGCATCTTAATAAGTGTACATATGCAGAAAAGACCATCTCCAACTATTTTTCAATAGAAATTTTCATTAGAATAGCTGGGACCAGTGTTTCAGGTGACTGGAACTGACCTAATTGTCGTTCCATCAGAAGCAACAAAAGTTGGCACCTTTCTAGAGAAGGAGGGTCATTGTTTAATTTATGAGAGACTTGGCCAACTATTGGTCTTTACTGTGTCCACCATCAGGGATTTTTCCTCTCCTAAGGAGTCACTGATAACTACTAGCATGACAATCGGTCTTTCACATTCACATTTCTACTCTCTAAAAGTAGACCTGGTTATAGACCTTTAGAGTTAGAATAAGGGCTATCAGAAGATTGTTTTCCAACTTGCTGATGCTGTAGGAAAGAACATCTCTTGTGTCCTTTAGACACAACTTGCCCAACCTGACCATGGCAACAAGTATTTATTCACTTACTTGACAACTCAATACTAATTTCAGACCTGAAATTTTTGTCCTTAGGGAAAACTTTAAAACGTTAGAGTGAGAAACAAACTAGCTGGCTAACACATGAGCAGAGATTCATTTTTCTGATATTTCCTTAATATACTATGCACCTAGGGATGGTTTGAATGTTGCAGGAACTGTCTAGTGCATGGCCCAGTGTGTAGACTCTGGATGGAGCTACTAATGTTCCTTCTCCATTTTCCACATTTGCCTCTCCTCTGGAGAAAGGAACAGAGGGACAGCATCACATAGTTAGCAGGGAGCTGCCCTGGCTGTCTTGTAACCATCTGGCAAGTGTGTGTGTTCTCTCTTTATTGGACTGAGTCAGGACTCCCTTCCTCTCTTCAATGATACAAACTTATTCTGAACACTCCCAGTCATTTCTAGCTTGGAAGATTCTGTTTGTCAAATTTCTATTCTTAAAAATGACATTTTTATGAGTCTATTTCCTTCCTTTTATAAAAGGGCAGAACACTGACACTGATTTGTTGGAAATACCCAGTGGCCAGTAGACAATTCTAGTCCAGAGCAAGAAAATGTGGCATTCAGAGTAAGTATGGGCAATCTTCTTATTGGCAAATCAGGGATTTCCTTTAAGATCTGTCAGTAGCTTTCCAAATTTTTGAGAACTATTCAGAGACTACTGAGAAACCCTGAAGACATAATTTGGGAGCATCTCCACCAGGAAGCCTTGCCTGACCTCCATGCTGGGCAAGATGTACCTGAGACCCCTGCAGGTAACCATCTCCATGTGTAAAGTGGAGTCCTAGCCCAGCAGCAGCTACAGCCCCAGGAATGTGTTAAAGATGAAAATTATTAGGCTCCCCCTCAAAACTGCCAAATCAGAAACTCTGGGGTACAGCCCCTGAATCTTTGTTTAAAGAAGTCCTCCAACTGATTCTGAAGCACACTCAAGTTCATAAATCCCTGCATCTGATTAACAAACTCATCATATTAAAACTGTCAGCTTTTATATGTACCTTCTACTTGATTGGAAGTTTTTTGAGGGAATTGAACATTGATTTTTATATCCACAGTATATACAAACTGGGCGTATTTGTGTTTAAAAAAATGGAATCACATGATATCTATACTCTTTTCACTCCTTTTATTTTTATGATGTCAATATATTGTGGACATTCTTTCTTTTGGATGCAGATATTCTTCAAAATGTTATTTAATGAATATGTTGTATCTTATTTCATTGATTATTTCAGAAATATTTGAATCCTCTATTTTGGGACACTATGGAGTGATTTATTTGTTTGTTTGTTTGTTTTTGCCATGCTGGGGATTGAGCCTAGGTCGTTTTGCATGCTAGGCAAGTGCTTTACCACAGAACTACATCCCCAGCCCTGAAATTCTTTTTAAAATTAACATTTTTTATGAAAATAATGCATGCATACACTTAAAAGTATGTTTAAAAATAGTAGCCTCCTGGAACTCATCTTTCTTTCTTCTAGTGGCAATCACTTCTGAGACCTTTGGCTGATGCTATTTATCTCCATTTTTCTAAGTGGCATATGTATACTTCTTTTGTGTCTCAATTTAGATATTATCTATGAAATTCCTTTGATGGCATTTGAGAATTGATCTTTCATGTCCCCATACACCTGATTGTCTCCTTTTCCCAATATAGCTTTATCATAATTTTCAGTTAAGGCAACAGTTCAGCATTTATAACTGTGTAAATGTTATTCATTGAAAGAAACAAGCAATACGCTATGGTTATATTCTTTTCTTAAAAAACTTTTTTTGTGTGTGATATTAGTTATTTTTTTTTTAAATAGGCTTCTTTTTTTACAACCATTTTAGATTTACAGAAAAACTGAGAGGAAGATCCAGAGATATCCCACATGCCCTTTTTCCCACACATGTTCAGCCTCTCACAATATTCCCACCAGAGTGATGCATTTGTTACAGTTGATTAACCTACATCCACCCATTGTTGTCACACGAACCTCATTGTCACACGAAGTTTATGTTTGAGTTTCACTCCTTGTGTACATTCTGTGGGTTTAGACAAATATATAATGACATGTACCTATCATTATAATATCATGTGGAATAGTTTTACTGCCCTAGAAATCCTCTGTGTTCCTCCTATTCATCCCACCCTCCCCACAAACCCCTAGCAACCCCAGATCTTCACTATCTCCATAGTTCTTCCTTTCCCAAAATGTCATGTAGTTGGAATCATTCAGTGTGTAGTCTCTTGAGACTGGCTTCTTGTTTTAGTCAGCTTCTTTCACTGCTGTGACCAAAATACCTGACAAGCACAATTTTAGAGGAAAAGTTTATTTGGGGGTTCACGTTATTTCAGAGGTGTCAGTCAGTCCGTTGGTGGTCAACTCCATTGCTCTGGGCCCAAGGTAAGACAGAATATTATAGCATAAGGGTGTGGTAGAGGAAGACAGCTCAGATCATGGAACCAAGAGTCAGTGAGAGAGATTCCCTTCACTATGAACAAAACATATACCCCAAAGTCATGTTCACAATGGCCCACCTCCTCTAGCCACACCCTACCTGCCTATAGTTACCTCCCAGTTAATACCTGTCAGAGGATTAAGTCACTGACTAGGTTAAGACACTCATAACCCAATCAATCACCTCTAAACTTTCTTGCATTATCTCACACATGAGCTTTTGAGGAACACCCCATGTCTAAATCTAAACATTTCTTTAATTAGTATTATGCCCTTAAACTTCCGCCATGTCATTTCATGGCTTGATAGCTGATTTCTTTTTAGTACTGAATAATATTCCATTGTCGGATGTTGTACCACAGTTTACTTATGCATTCACCTACTAAAGAGCATCTCAGTTGCTCCTGTGTTTGGCAAGTGTTTGGCAAGTATGTACAAATCAATATCCTTGTGCAGATTTTTGGGTGTACATAAGTTTTAAACTCTTTTGTGAAGGAGTACTATTGCTGGAGTGTGTTTAATTTCATAAAAAGCCTCCAAACACTCTTCCAGGATGGCTATACCATTTTGCATTGACTGAAGACATTTTTCAGTGACAGAGTTTCTTTTGGCCATCTAATACATGTGTGGTATGATCTCAATGTTGCTTTAATTTGAAATTCCTTAATTACATGATTGTGAACATCTTTTCAGAAGCTTATTTGCCTCCTGTGTATCTTCTTTGGTGTTTAGATAATTGGATTGTGAGTTTTGTTATTGTTGTTTTTAAAGTCTTTTGTACGTTTTGGATAATAGTTTTTTTTTTTTTTTCAAAACTGCCTTGTTTAGGTATAATGGACATATACAGGTATATTTTTGGTTGATATTTTCTCCCAGTCTGTGGCTTATCTTCTCATCTTCTAGGTAATGTATATAGTGTATATGTAAAGTGAAAGCTTTTAGTCTGAATGAAATCCAGGTTGCTGATTATTTCTCTTAAGGATTGTGCCTTGGATGTTATATCTAAAAAGTTACCACCATACCAAATCATCATAGTGTTCTCCTTTGTTAACTCCTCATACTTTAATAATTTTGAATTTTAAATGAAGGTCAGTGATCCATTTTGAGTTAATTCTTTGTGAAAGTTGTAAGCTCTGTTTCTAAATTTGTTTTTGGGATGTAGATTTCTAGGTGTTCCAACAATGTGTTAAAAGGTCATCTTTGTTCCATTGTATTGCTTTTGCTTTTTGTCAAGGTCAGTTGACTGGGTCTGTTTGTTTGGGTCTATTTCTGAGCTCTCTATTCTGTTCTGCTGATCTGTTTGTCTACTCCTTCATCAATACCACACTGTCTCAACTACTGTAGCTTTAGAGCAAGTCTTGAAGCCAGGTAGTGTCTGCCAGTCCTTTTTGCTTTGCTCACTGTTTAGTTGGCTATTCTGGGTCTTTTGCCTCTTCAGTTTCCTGCACATATTATCCTGCAGGTTATTTTGTGCCATTTCCTTATTTTATGGATATTTGGATTTTTTGGCTTTCATTTTGACATATTTCTTCAATTTATGGTCACTTTCTGCTGCTGATTTATACTTTGGAGTAAAACAATGAATAAAAGCTGCTTAAAAGCTGTATGATGAGTGGAGGGGTTTGTGTTCCTTGTAGCTTGGTTTTGCTGAGTCAGCTCCTTTAAAGGACTCCTAATTTAGTATATGTAGAATTTACTCCAGGGAGACTTTGAACTTCTTCAGAACACACCACAATCTCCTATGTATAGGTATAACCCAGGCTGCTCGGATGCCAAGATCTTTCCATTCACTGTGCAGATTTGGAGGTTTCTGCTACAAGAGTTTACCCCCATCCTCAGTTGTGCCTACTGCTCTCTTTATTTGTTATTTTTTTTTAATTTTTTATTGTTGGTTGTTCAAAACATTACAAATTTCTTGACATATCATATTCCACACTTTGATTCAAGTGGGTTATGAAATCCCACCTTCACCCCATACACAGATTGCAGAATCACATCAGTTACATATCCATTGATTTACATATTGCCATACTAGTGTCTGTTGTGCTCCGCTGCCTTTCCCATCCTCCACCCTCCCCCCTCCCCACCTTATGTTTGTTATTTTGAGTCCTTTTACAGATGCATGTAAAATATTTGTGGGTTAAATAATTTGGATTTTAGAGAAGTAGAAAGGAGACAGGAATGTAGATGAAATAAGAAGACCAAGTATTGGTCATTGCTGGCATATGAATTCAGTAGGCATTAATAATATTTTGGTATATGTTTTAAAGTTTGCTTTTAAAAAATATTTTTGAAAAACAAGCTTCAACAGTATGGAGATTCCTTGGAAAGCTGGGAATGGAACCACCATTTGACCCAGCTATTCCCCTTCTCGGTCTATTCCCTAAAGACCTAAAAAGAGCATGCTACAGGGA
>NW_026000068.1:23697949-23753086 GCF_001458135.2 Marmota marmota marmota
TTCCTTCCCCCGTCTTGAACCCAGAATTCAGCCCTGAGTACGGTGCTTGCACGGCTGGCAGAAACTGCAGCGCTGTATCCCTGCGTCGCTATCTCCTCGTTTCCCTGCGCATGCTGCAGACTCTAGCCGCGGGGCGATTTGCTGAATAAGCAGTGTTACCCTCCATGCAACAAACCTCTCACGTTTGAGTCCCCGTAGCCGATCCTCGTGCGATGGAAATCCTTCCTCCAGGTTCCGGAGCACCCCACTATTGCTGGAAATTCCTAACAAGATATCCTTTAGCCGTCCTGACTTGTCATACTCCCACACAGTGAAGCAGCACACGGGGGCAATGCACTCCCCTCGCCGCCATCTTCCAAAAAACTCTTTATTTGTTATTTTGCAGAAGAACCCTTTGTTTGTTCTGTGGAGTTAGAGTACATTGGATACAAGTTTCAACCAATACTCTACCCCTCTCTGAACCCAGCATTTTGCTTCGCCTTTTAGGGTAACTTTGACTCTGAGTCAGACTGTCAGTATCTCTATAAATGAAAATTGCTTACATTTTCCGAGCCTTCTTATACTCATCTATAAAATCACAACCCCACTAGGGCACTGGCAGTATGGAATGAATAGAATGTGTAAAAATACGTTGGCAACTAATTCTAAAGCACAATATAAAGACTGTGACTTCTCTGTGGCATTAGACAGGACACTAGAAATTTTCCACCAGCATTATAGTGCCACATTACTGCAAATTTGTGTGATCTGTTGCAGGTCACAACAGAGACATGTAAGAACATGTTTCTAAAGGCAGAGGAGAATGTATGAGTCCTTTCAGAATCTAGAGGCTAATGAGAAATTTCTTTTAAACCTTGTATAATATTAAAAATTCACATGGATCTTGCATCTTGCTCCATAATGTATCTGTTTTAATGTGAAAATTATGTTTTTACATCCTCTATTGTGGAGTGAGATCAATGATTCAGAAAAATAAATGATAATTATTTCCCTAAAATCTATATACAACCCAGCATGTCTGTCAATCCCCATGAATTCATTTACCTCTAAGTTGTAAAGAAAAAACTTCTAAGGCTTCAGTTTTGAGAACTTTGGTTCCTTTCATCGCCATGTTTTTTAAACTTAGATCCAGGATTGGCTGACAAATTAAAATAGTGTCCTTGGACAATAAGGCATCACTGCTTAATATAGAGAAAAATTTGGGGATAGGATGGAATTGACTGTCAGCTGCTAAGAGGAGTAGCTTATTACAAGTGTGTAAAACTGCTTGCTCCCCTGTTGTTATACAGAACAATAAAAATTGCTAGGGGAGTAGAGAAGAAAATGAACAATGTCTCCATATTGCAGAGAAGAAAAGTGAGGAGACAGGGAACAGAAATTGAAGGCTAGCTATGCTAATATAAATAAATAGAGGTTATGAAACACAAATCTGTTGAACAAAGTCTATTATATTCTCAGTGCATCTACTACAAGGAATAATATTCCATATTGATTATTTTACATTTGAAAATCTGGATGCCTCTGTAAGGTGTTTCAACATTGGTGGGGACATGGGGTGATTTCCTTATTTTGCCTTTCTTTTTTCTCAAGCCAAAATTTTTCAATTTTTATTTTATTATTTTAATTTTTTTTTTCAATTTTCCCCTTTCTTAATTTCCATGAGTCACTTCCAGACATTCCATCAAAATAATCAGCAAAAGTCATATTCATTCTGAGGAACTTTGCTTTTGAAGCAGCCCCAGCCTCTAGAACCCTTTCAAACAGCTTCCTTCAATTCTTTATGGAATTTCTGGAGCTGCCATGGTATAATGTGTGCACGTGTGTGTGTGTGTGTGTGTGTGTTGTGAGCTTTTCATCACTCTGACCAAATACCTGATAAGAACTACTTAGAGGAAAGAAGATGTCTTTTGGCTCCCAGTTTCAGAGGATTCGGTCCATGGCCAGCCACTTCCATGGCTCTGGGCCTAAAGGCATAGTGGAGGAAAGCTCCTCAGCTCATGGCAGCTAGAAGGCATAGATAGCATTGGAAGTGGGGGCATCCGGAAGGAAGGGACTGAGGTACTGAGGAGGAGACAAACCCTTTTGGGGTATTCCACCGTGTACTTTGTCCAACTAGGTCCCACCTCCCCGTCATCCATTCAACTATGAATAGATTAATCCACTGATGAAGTCAGAGCCCTTGTGACCCAATCATTGTCGAAAAGCCCCGCCTCTAAACCTTGCTGCACTGGGAACTGTGCTTCAGGAAGAGACTTTGGGAGCCTTCCAGATCCAAACCATAACAACATATATATTAAAATACAAATGATACAAAATATGCTATCTTAAAGTATACTGTTCTGTAGCATTTAGTAGATTTACAATATTGTGTATTCATCATCATTATCTAGTTTCTGAGCAATTTCATCACCCAAAAGGAAATGTCACACCCACTAAGAGGTTCCTCCCCATTTCCCCTTCCCTTTGGTCCCAGCCAATGACTCACTAATCTGCCTTTTGTCTCAGTGAATTTCCCTGTTCTGGATAGTCCCTAAGAATGGAATCATCATAATATTCCATTTATACACACACATTTGTGTGTGTGTGTGTATCTCACATTTTTATTCAGCTATAAAGAAGAATGACATATGGCATTTGCTGGTAAATGAATGGAACTGGAGACTATCATGCTAACTGAAATAAGCCAGTCCCCAAAAGTCAAAGGTTGAATGTTTTCTCTGATATGAGGAAGCTAATCCAAAATAAGAGTGGGGGGAGTTCAAAAATAGAAGGAAGATCAGTGGAGTAGATGAAAGGGATTTAAGGGGAGGGAGGAGAGATGAGATAAAGAAAGAACATGGAATGACCTAACTTTTATATGTACATATAGGAGTAGACCATAGTGAATCTCACCATCATAAATATCCACAAGACAGTAATTTAAAATATATATATCAGAAGATCAATAGAGTAGAAGGAAGGGAATTGGGGAAGGGAAGGAGGGTAAGAAAGGGGAAATACTGGAGACTGAATTAAAACAAATTATATTTCATGCTTTTATAATTATGCCAAAATGAATCCTAATGTTATATATAAATAAAAATAACCAATAAAAAGAAAAAAATCAAAGGTACCAAGGAACATGAAAGATGGCCATCACAAGCCTAATAAATGTCAATTATAAGCAAAGTAAATGGAATCATAAATATGTGGCCTTTTATGTCTGACTTCTTTCACTTAGCATGCTGCTTTCAAAGTTCATTCATGTTTTAGCATATATCTGTATTTCATTCCTTTGTATGGGCAACTAATATTCCATGATATGACTATGCCAAATTTTGCTTATTCGTTCACCAGTTGATGGACATTTCAGTTGTTTCCTCTTTTTGACTATTGGAAAAAAGTGCTGCTGTGAACATTCTTGTACAAGCTTTGGTTTGAACACCTGTTTCTAATTTTTTTGAATGTGTACCTATGAGTAGAATTGCTGGTCCATCTGGTTATTCTACATTTTACTTATTAAGAAAATGCCAGACTATTTTCTACTGTGATTGCACCATTTTACCTTCCTACCAACAGCATAGGAAGGCTCCCGTTCTTCCACATCCTTGCCCAAACTTGTTATTTTTCACTTTTGTTTATTTTTAATAATGATCTAATTAGCATCTCATTGTGGTTTTGATTTGCATTCCCCTAATGACTAGTGACACTGGGCATTTTTTCATGTGCTCATTTATCATTTGTATATCTTCTTTGGAGACATGTCAAATCCTTTCCCATTTTTTTAATTGGGTTGTTTGTGTCATAGTGTTTTAAACACAAAACTTTAGATGCATAAGAGTTACTTGTTGGTCATTTTTTAAGAAATCATACAACTTAAAAAAAAAAGTCTCAAGGGTAAATTTTCCCAAATTCTTCATCCACTATTCACTAAGAGGTCCCTTTCCTAATTCTTTCCCTTTGATCATTGGTCCTCTAGTTTCACCTGTCAAGAAACAAGGCAGCCTTTGATTCTAGCAAATAAATGAGACACTGCAGAACTGAGTCCCATTATTGCATCTGAAACGTCTCTCACTGTGGGTTTCCAGGAGTCAGCATTGCTATCAAAGACAATTGCTAAATGGCCCTGAGTTCATTATTCTTCATTTGCATTAGCAATTCCTCTAAGCAGTAACAAGATTATAACCCAAACCTGCAGCCCGTTATCTATCATTTATTTGATTTAATACATAGAAATTGATGTCTTTTAAAGAGCATTTACTTTTCTTCTTCACATTCTCTTCCAAAATCATTCTCAATGGAAACATTTAGCTTGATAATATGGATGAATTCCTTTTTTATGTCCAACGACTAGGTGGTAGACTCAGAATTTCTGATTTTGTTTCAGCATTTTGAGTAAATGGGCAAGAGGGAAATGGTGACAGGCTTTACAATGGTTGGGTTAGACTTCTACAGGTTTCGGGTGAGATGAGTGGGAGTAATATTTGTGATCATTTTATTTGAATGTCTTATTTATTAAAGTAAGTTCACAGCATGAAAAGACCCAACTCGGGAAAGCTGGAGGCAGAAATTGCAACCTGGGAGTCAAGATTGGTCATTGTCTTATTTAATCTAAGTCTGCTTTATTCTTCCTACTATAAAATTGTTCTTTATGATACTCCATATCTGCTGGTAGTTCATATCCTTCACAGAATCCTCTAAATATTCAAAACACATAGTGATCAGCAATCAGTTATCATTTGGATCTTTGTACAACTTTAATAAGCTGTGTTTTATATTTAAGCAGTTTCTCCCCTAGAGGTTGCCCACAGCAGACTTTGGAATCTGATAGCTCTTCACTCCTTTTTTTTATATTTCATCTCCAAGTAATTAGACCCTGTGCTATTAAGCCTTAAAAGCACCAAAATATTTAAAACCACACAATTAGTTACTTTACATGACAATGTTAGAACTTCAGGAAAAGACATCACTTCAGGACAGTGGCACCCCCTGCTGGGCACTTTATTCCACTTCTTTCCCAGAAAACATTGAGCTGAGATTTCTATCTCCATATGGGCCTCTGTGGGGCTTGTTAGAAGCTCAAGGTGACCCTGGCTAATAATGTGGGATGCTGATGTGTGCAAGGGAGCTCTTGCCACCAGCTCTGAGAGTAAAAACAGAGGATCTTGGTGTTGACAGCAGTTGTATAACAGCAGTGACCATGTGTTGTCCACTTGGTGTTGTGGTAGACTCCTTAGGTACATGGCCCTGCCTAATCCCCACAGAAACCCCACAGGTTGGTGTTCTTAGCCTTTCATTTTACAGATGGAAAGACCAAGGCTCAGAGGTTGTTCAAGGACATTCAAGTAGTTCATGGTCAGAATAAAGATTCAGACCTAGGTTATCTGACTCCAGCCTTGAACAGGACAGCTGGGCATGTTCTTGAGTACTCCTCTGAGTGGAGTACCTGACTTTCCCCATCAGACTAGTTGTGTGGCCTTCTGTTTCCTCAGTGCCCTGCACATGCCCCTGAGAAGCTGTTTGTCATCGGTGTAGTAGCCAATTCCAAACTCATCTCCATCTTCCCAGATCATGGACTTGGGAGCATGACGCTTTTACCTCCCCACCTTCAAGACCTGACAAAGGGTGGCAGCCTTAAAGTCTAACATAAATGGGTAAAATATACTAAGATATGCATGTGTAAATGAATAGGTTGTTTCTTTGTCTTTCTTCCAACTCTTCGTATAAAAAGGATCCAGCCATTTCTATGGGTCCCACAATAGATTACTGCATTGCATTATGACCCCCTTAATTCATTCAGTCCCCATTGTTTTTTTTTTCCTTTAGACTACCTTGTGCTTTCTTATTTTCTACATTTGGCACTTACAGATGAGCCAAAACAAAGCAAACCTTTTGAAACTGTAGCATCCTACCCATTACTAGCTCTTAAAATTAATTTAGTGGATGACAACATGTTTTTTTTTTAGAGGAAGCAAGTAGAAAAGAATACAATTTATCGGCATCCATGGTACTTAAAAAGACATAGTGTTTGTTTCAGATGGATAATTAAATAGCACTGATTAAATATCATTCATTATGGCAAGTTTTTAAGCAGAGTAAATGTCACATTGGGATGCTTATTTAAGATAGTGATTTTCAAAATGTCTGACCACTATGCACACTAAGAACACATTTGATAGTGAGGGGCTGGGAGTTTAGCTCAGTGGTAGAGAACGTGTACAGCATGCACCATTGTGACCCAGTACAAATCTAAGTGTATACCAAATTACTATGTGAAGTATATTGTTTATTATTTGAAATTCACTGTCTCAAATGACATGTTTGACTTATGGTTAAACACCACTTGCCCTGCTTCAACAGATTTTAAAGTCTTTTAGTTCATCAAAACTATTGTAAAAATTATCACCAAAGTTTTAAAAGTTTAATCCAAGTGCAATTATTTCAATGGTGTTAAAATATAAATACTGCAGAAAAGCTAATAGGAAAAAAAACACCACAGAAAGTTCTAATAATTTTAGTAGTGAGAGCTTAACTCTGAAATTCGCAGAATTATTTCATTTTGTACTCTTCTTTAAATTTGCTCTTCCAAATGTTAACCTAAAAGCCCTACTGCTTTACGTAAATTATGGGGGCTCCATTTATATCAGCCAATGGAATTAGGAAAGGATTTAAACTTTAACTTGCTGTGAAGGAGCCAGACTTTTCTGGGGGAATGCATTCATGTGCAGAGCCGCCTTGCACAGCTCATTGGAGATAAGACAGTTTTGACTTCACATGCCAAACTTTTGTCACTTTGTCTATTTTCATATTTCTCTATGACTCTGCAGAGACATGCTTTTGATCGGTTGAGCAGCAAATTGAAAATGCTCTTCTTAAAAAATGTAATACTGAAGTGAATACCAAACAATGCTGCCTCTCCTGGACCAGATATTTGTTGAGTGCTTACTCTGAGCTCAGAAATTGCTGGACATTTGGGTTACAAAAGTGAACAAGATTAATTCCTTGCTCTAATAGATATTTTGACCCAGGGCTTTCCCACCACAGGGCATGGACTCATCTTGCTTGGGTAGATGGGCATAATAAAGATTTTCTGTTTGCCCTCCGAGGCCCACTCTGAGTGTCTCTACCTTCTTCTCTTCCCTGAGACATTGACCCTTATGGATGGGATGCATCCAAGAGCTATCTTCTGTGTGCCTTCTGGTTGGATTTAGCCAGTGGAAACATGATTTAGTCCATTTTTTGTTAATATAACAGAACACATGAGATTGATAGTAAAAGATGCTTACATGGGCACACAGTTCTGGAAGTCCAGAACATGGTACTAGCATCTACTCAGTCTGGTGAGGGGCCCCACGGCTTCAACTCATGGCAGAATGTGGAAGGAAAGAAGGCATCCGAGGAAGAGACAAAACAGGGTGGGCAACCTTTTATTATAAAACCCATCTCATGATCCATTCTTGAAAGTGAGAATTCACTGGTCTCTGTGAGACAGCACTAATTTATCCATGAGTGCTCCTACCCCATGACCCAAGCACCTCCCACTAGTCCCCACTCCCAAAACTGCTGCTTTGAGGAATTTAGCCTTAGCATGAGTTTTAGTAGCAGAAGACAAGCAGTAGAGAAAAAGAGAAGAGGAAGGTTGGAGTATGTATTCCCCCTAATCCCTCTTTGCAAGGTCACCACTGGTTCTGTCTCTCTATGGGTTTCCTCTCCATGCAGTAGTTTATGTCTCTGTGTCCCAGTGACTGCCCCACCATTCCTTTTGATCTTCTGCTCCACACTGCTACTAGGCCTGGTGTACTGTGCCACCCCTCATGGTTTTGCTACACCTGGTCACACCTTGATAAATTACCCCTTTGGCAGTGACTGACACCTCGCGAGCACCACTTAAACTCTAAGCTCAGGACTTAAGCCTTATTTCATCTTCTGCCATACACAGTTGAAACAATTTCCAAAGACTTATTTATTTTTATATATGTTTCCAGGAAACCACCTCCTTAATCAATATGGAAAGGTATTTAAAACAACAGCCTCTGGTTCCTCAAAATATGTTTTATTTTTAGCCAACTGATACATGGAAAGCACAATAATTATTTGCTGTTGTGGGTGATGGTGATCATGACCCATGAATAGGTCAGATCCTTAGTTGTTAATTACCCGGTTCACTGGGCTTTGTGGACAGGCTGGAAGTAAATGTCCTGGAAGAAAGAATCTTGCAGAAGAGTAATGGAACTCAGCACCTTGCTGGCAACCAGCCTCCACTCTGTGAGCCCTATTTTGAGTGTTGCCATCTGATCTCAGGGAAGAGTGGAAAAAGAATGAGATAAGGATTTAAGCTTCTGGCCACAGCAGTAGCAGAGTTAGTGGCCATTTATTCATTGCATTCTGTATGCCAGGCATTGGATTTGATAGGTGCATTAGTCAGCTTTGCATTCCTGGGACCAAAGGACCCAAAGGGAGCAACTTAAAGAAGGAACAGTTTACTTTGACTCTCAGTTTCAGAGGTTCAATCCATGGTTGTCCAACTATAGCTCTAATCCTGAGATGAGTCAGAATAACATAGCTAAAGGGTGTAACAAAAGGAAGCAACTCAGGACATGACAACCAGAGAGCTCTGCTCACCTTGGACAAAATAGAAATCCCAAAGGCGTACCCCAGTAACCTACTTCTTCCAGTCACACTCCATCTGCCTACAGTTACCACCCAGTTCATCCATATTCATATTCATATTCATATTCAATTAGATGACAGCTCTCATAAACCCATCTTTTCACCTCTGCAAACTCTTGCATTGCCTCACACATGAGCTTTTGGAGGACACCTCACATCTAAACCATACCAACAGGCTTCACACTACAATCTTTAAATGATCACCTTATATAATAATCACAATTACTCTATAAAGTAAATCTTAATTCTGTTTTATAGAAGGAGAAGCTGGGAATGATAAGGATAAATAACATTTTTAGGCATGTACAGCTAAGAATTTGCAGGGCCAAGATTTGAACCTAGCACCGTCTAACTCAGAAAGGTTTCTTCTACTAATTCAGCATATACAGCCTGTTTGGGGCATCAACTTTGTCAAAAGTCATGTTTGAAAACACATTTGTGCCTATCAAATCTTCAAACACATTTTTTAAAATGAAGCATTCTTTCAATTGAAAAAAAAATGGACTAGGATTCATCTCCTTCTACTGGAAAAGACGTAGAGGGCATGAAATTGAGGAAGAAGGAGCAGGAATAAATGAACTGCATATTAGTTTAAAAAAAAAAGCTTCAGAAACTCATAGTGAATAACAGTCAGAAATTGAATTTTCTGCATTTTAGATTTTGAGTCATTTGCTCTGGGATCCAGTGAGCCTCTCTTCTGATTCCAGATTTTAACTTGTGTCCTTAGGGAATAACAGGAATTACCATTGCCTGGCTGAGTTATTTCTATGTGGTTTTAGAAGAATTCTACCTAACTTTATTCCCTTGATGCAAGTATTTCCTACAGTTCCTGTATTAGGTGAAGGACTGGGGCTACAGGTAAAGAGAAAGCCAAGACATCTATCTGCAAAACTGTCACCTCATCTCAATGGGGAGTAATGATGTTTTGACTTCCCTGAAAAAGCAAAAGAAAGCAATCCAATGCCTTATAAATTTAATTTATGAAAATAATACCGCAGACCTCAAGGCATCCAACAGTATAGTCATTGATTCCTTTCTCTAGTTCCTGGGAGAGCAGTTACTGTATTTGATATGGTGGACTTCAAATTGTCTTACTTTATCATTTAAATGTCATATCAGCCAAACACTGAGGGGTTGCAGATGTACTGGGAAAAGATAGGAGAACATTTTTCATTTCTCTGAAGGAAAACAAAACAACAACAACAAAAATTTGCTTGTTTGACAGATTTTCCCTATTGGTGCAGATTGATTCTTTTTTCCTAATTCTTTTCCTCTCCTTTGTTTTCACCACAAAGTTGCATTTCCTTGATTCTGTGTGAAGTGTTAGAAAAGGGTAAATCATGATGTTCCGGGTCCAGAGTCCTTCTTAACCTCAGGAGTTTTTTTCTTTAACCGAGTTGTTGGAAAGTCAGCTGTTACCTACCAGAAAATAAAACAACCGATTTTTCATCACAAGTTAAATAAACATTGAAAAAAATCAGCATTCTACAAGGACCATTAGCTTATGTATCACTGTAAAATGTTTTATGACTCTTGGTATAAAGGATGTTCATATAAAAATAAATTGTGTCGTAACAAACATGTCTCCCTGTCATGGTTGGTAATAGCCCTAATCTCAAATAAATCTAGGTTGAATATTGTTAGTCTCCAGCAAAACTGACATTCAGTTTCAAATAGTTGGATTAAATCATTGTGATGATGGCACCGTCTCCAATAGAAGGAGATACAAACTTGTATCAACTCCCTGGATCATCTTTTATTTAGTAGCGATGTCTCAGTGAACTGGAATTGCTCTTGAGTGACCCATTTTACTTCTATGTCTGTTTATTCTAGCTACCAGTTCACACAGGGAGCCAAGGAGAATTTTGCATATAGCTCTCCAGGGTTCTTGATAGAGCAACCCATAGATATACTTGGATTAAAAACCTTGGGCAATTACCATTGTACATCTGTCAAATGAGAAAACATTTTTAAAGTGCAATACTTCCTGCTGGTACAATATTGGTGAAGCTTCTGGACTCGTATATTATTGTTGGCAATGTAATGACTTTGGAAAGTATTTTGGCAATATATGAAGGTGCCCATATCCTCCAATATTATAATTATACTTCTAGGAATTTCACACTAGGAAATCATTTAGGAGAATTTTAAAAGCTAAGATGTTCATTGCAGAATTTTTTACATATGAACTGTTGAAACAACATAAGTACTCAGAAATGGAGACTTTTGGGGTCAATTTTTGTAAAACCTATTGTGTTATTCTGTGAAGTCTAATTGGTGATATACAAAATTTTATGATATAGGGTCAGTTAAAACGTATGGCCACAGCTATACTGCATACACATGAGGAATGAAATTTGCTAAACTGTATTCAGACTTAGCATTTAAATTTATACTGTTATTTTCTATTTAACAATAATTAGGATCTAAAAACTACTTGACTATGAAGAGTAATAACAATGGAATTTTTTTTTAACTGAAGCTTTCTTTATATGAACTTTTGAAGCCTGAACTTGTGAAGGATTTGGAGAATTAACATTTAAATAATTAAATTTACAAGGGGAAAAAAAAGGGACCAAAAGAAACCAAATAAATGAACAGAAGGAGAAGAAGTTCTTTCAAAATAATCAGATGTCTTGTCTGATTCTTTGTGGGGTTTTAATGTTCGCACCCAAAATACGCACCCAAAATAAGACAATCTCATCAGATAATTTAGACTGAAGTAATATCCTTTAACATGTTGAAATGGTGTAGCCTGTGGTCATGAACTTTGAAGTGTCTTGTTATGAATGGGGTATAAGCTTTGTTGAAAGGACTGTATCCCAAATAACTATTAGAAAGGAAATATGAGTATAGGTGATCTTTTCCTGATAGCCTTGAATCAGACTTATAAAAATCTCATGGGAAAAAAAGTCTCTAACAATCTAAATACCCAACAATGGAAGTTTGGTCAAGTAAAGCATGCTATAATCATATGGTAACGAATTAAGAAGGCATTGGAAGTAAAATAAACAAATACATATTAATTTGAATAATGTCTACAGTAAAGTTATGTGAAAAGGGAGTATAAAACTCTGCATAGAATAAGATTCTAATTTGCATACCCTCACTTAAAGGAAAAAAATTAAAATGACATAAACCTGTCAATAATGGTCATAGGAACATTGGGTAACAGAAAACTAATTCTCTATTCATGTCCTCATTCTTCAATTTTTTTCTTCTATATATGTGTACTTTTAAAATAATTAGAAGAAAATTGTTTGTAATAATTGTTTCTTGTAAATGGAATTTAATACAGATTCCCAAAAGCGTAATGAATGAATTGTTGCTTAAAACAAATTTAGATAGGCAAACATAAAAATTATAATAAATGAAATAAAATTTTTATTCCATTAGTTAATAAAAGTCTATGTCAATGTTCAGGTCAGGATATTCCTTGTTCTATAATTCCACTGGTGAGGAGCTTGTATGGAAATGACAAATATTGGTATTATTTATATACGATCTCTATCTGACAATTTATTTTTTAACTTTTTTAGCAAAAAAAGTTCTGTTTTATATATACACCAAATAAATTTTTTCTTTATTCCTATCTCTCTTCCATCTTTCTTTCTATCCTCTTTTCTTCTAGTTTTAAAATTATAAGCAGAGTGAGTGGCGGATGACTTTATCTCATTTTTTTTTAAAGGTCTTGGGTTCATAAACTCCTGGGGAGGGAAAATGATGTAGCAGACAGCAAAGACCCTCATTTAAGAACCTACTGGTTAGCAACTAGATCAGTCTTTGTCCCTAAGTACCTAAATATAGTGCCTGTGATTTAAATAGCTATTTGGGGCATGTTTTAGTCAGCTTTTTGGTCAATCTGACCAAAAAGACCTGAAAAGAATAACATAGAGGAAGAAAAGTTTATTTTGGCTTTTTTAGAGGTTCAGTCCATGGTTGGCCAACTCCATTCTCTGGGTCTGAGTAAGGCAGAGTATCATGGCAGAAGGGCAAGGCAAAGGAAAGCAACCAGGAAGCAGAGAAAAACTCAGCTCACCAGGGACAAAATACAAACCCTAAAGGCACATCCCCAGTGACTATCTCCTGTAGCCACATCCTACCTACCTATACCCTACCTGCCTATAGATACCACCCAGTAAGTCCATATCTGTGGATTGATGAACCCAGGGGCACTTTATCATTGAGCTACATCCACAGTGCTTTTTGTTTTTTATTTTGAAATGGAATCTTGCTAAATTGTTTAGGGTGTCGCTAAGTTGCTGAGACTAACCTCAAATCTGCCATCCTTCTGCCTCAGCCTCCCCAGTAACTAGGATTATAAGTGTGTGCCATCATATCCAGCAAGCTTGCCCTTATTGTTTGTGAAACCAAAATATTTGTTAAAGGATACTGACCTCCAAATTTGCCAGTTTCTCATCACCAAATATGTCACCCCTGAAGTTAACGAAATGTTACAAATTCTACAAAATTTCAAAGTCTGCTTTCACACACTTGTCCAAATGTACTAATAAACAGGGAGTTTATTTATGGTTCTGTGCCTGAGCTTTACTCAATTTTTACCAAAATGATTTTTTTTCCTTATAATATTGGAGGATCTGGATTTCTATCATCCCAATGGAGGACAAAGGACTTTAGGATTCCCTGTTTCAGGGTGTGAGGGGCCAGTGTAGTTAATCATTAGAAGAGATTTCTAACCAATATAATTTGACATTAGCAAAACCTATGGAAATTTCTTCTTACCTCTTTATTGGTTGGAGATAAATATTTATGAAAGGAAGGAAGGAAAGGGAAAAGGAGGCAAGAAAGAAAATATTCTAGAGTCTCAGATGAAAATATAAACTTTTGCTGGGTACAATGCTGCTTAACAGTAATCCCTCCTACTCTGGAGGTTGAGGCAGGAGGATCACAAGTTTGAGGTCAGACTGAGCAACTTAGTGTCTCAAATTAAAAATAAAAAGGTCCTGGAATGTAGTTCAGGGGTGGAGTGGCCCTGGTTTCAATCCCCAGTAGTGGGGGAGAAGGTCTTTCCATTCCACTGAGTATACTGATGTGGACTCATTTGCTTTTTCTACCTTGGTTGTTTAAAAAGAAAGCTTCAAAAATGTACCTTATGGATTATTACAATATCATTTGCTTGCTAGTAAAAGAATGTTACTTGTACCAATAGCAATTATTGTATTTGTTTCTTTTAAATTCTCTGATTACATGTTGCAATGCCTTAGATTAGGGGTGAGCCAAAAATGATTTTTTTTCCCTATTGAAAGACTATTGATGAAAGGCTTCTTCCCCACTATTTAATGCTACCCTAATACAGCGCACCTCTCCCTTTTTTCCTCTTCACGCCCTCAGCATTTGCAGTTTTGTTGCTTCCTTGTGGATTTGAAGGATTATCTAATAGTACAAAATGTGGGATTGCCCCAGGACCTAAGTGTCTTGCACAGTGTAGGTGTTCAGTAAATACGGAATTAATTAAAGTCAGAACCCTGAAGAAAAAAAGTCACACATGTATCAAATAAATCACAAAGAGACATTCCCCTGACAGCTAATCCAGTTAACTGTATTAAGGTAAACTGAATCCTGAACAAGTTTCAATCCATTTCTCTTCTTATAAGAGTTCTGTTTAGTGACTGGAACACTTGTTTCTCAATATGTTAATCGAATGTGACTTGTGCCAGAAAGATTCACAATAAATAACACCAGGAGGTTTATGAATGATGTATAAAGCCCACGAATATAACAATAGGTAAGGCAGAGATGAGCAGTTACTTTATTTCAGAACAGCTAAAGCCTTGGAAATGTAATGCACCCGTGAGAATACTGAGTGGCTGTGTCCAGCTTGTAGTTAGCCCCTAGAATGAAACAGGTTTGATGGGTATTTGATGTTTTGCATTAATGGAGCCCTTGCTTCAGGTAAGCACAAATGAAAATCACTCCTCTTGCTCCTCTAGCAATTACCAGTGGAGGTTATTTGAGTCCGATGAGTGGTATTTACAGTATTGCACATTTTTTTTCCTTGCAGTGAAAGTCTATTCTTTTTATGTTTAGCAACATTAATACACTAAGATTTTAACAACTAACAAAATATCCTTATTATTATTGTTATTATGACTGTAATTTAAGACAAGTGTCACCATCTGGAAGAAAAGGGTGAAAGTTAACTTTTCACTCCATGTTGCTGTGCCAGGGCCCAAACTGATGGTTTGTTGACAACAGTGATCTGGATCCTACAGCTAATACTTTTTTTTCTTTTACCAACAGGATCCTTCATAACTTGTTTTCTTTCTAAAATCTAAGTTCTGCAACAAATTGTCCAAAGGACTTAGTGCATGCTACTGTGTGCCTAGCTCTATGATTCTCTGTGACTGATCCATTGAAACATAGATCATCAAGTTAGGAGATGAATCATGGCTTGTAGGTGAACAGGATTCCACAGGAAACTGCTGATGTCTAGAGATATAGCAGACTGGCCATCCAAAGATTGGGGTCATCTCCCATTAGACTATGCTGTTTCCATATAGAACCCAATTGCCTATTTTTATGTCAGTTCATTAAATAACTTTCCTATTGTATCAGTCAGGATCCTTTTTGATTGAAAATAAGAAGTGAGGAAGATATTATGTCACAAATGTGAAATATGTTTTCTCCTCTCTTGCCTTCATTTTCAAACAGGTTTTTGCTTTAAGGTTCCCCAAATCTAATAAGAGGAAAATTAGGGGCTTTTTTTTTTCTCCCAAGAGTTTAGTTTAAAAACTCAAAACTTTATCTCAGTTCAAATTGGGTCATTGTCTATCCTAAGATCTTCCATCTTAAGGATCCTGCACTGAGGCTAAAGGACTGCCTGGGCCACAGTTACCTGGACTCATCTGGAAGGAGGTCAGCTCTACATGAACTAGGCTGGACACAGGGCAGGCATGACTGTGCTAATGTACTTTTAGCAGAAGTAGAGGCTGAAGACTTCATGTCAATGACAGACATGCCCTATACTTGCCAGAGTCTGCAGATCATGAATACAGAGGCAGACCTGAGTTGATCTCCCCCTTAGAATCTCACCCCACAGATAACAGTTGCTCAGTTAGTTATCTGCTTATGCCAGAGTTCTAACCCTGTCCTATTATCTTCAATAATGTTGCTGGTTCCTTATTACCCATTAATCAAAACACTCGCTCCTTGGTTAACCTCCCTTTTATCTACCTACCAATTCTGGCAAAAGCAACTGGTTATGTATCTTTGGGGATCTCCTGCCTCTCTGACTTTGTCCTGGAATGGGTGTGCTTGTCACCAGTACTCTGAATCTCTTTAAGGCCCAGTTCAGATGCTGTTTTTATGAAACATCCACTTCCTTCCACCTAATGTGTGCAGCACTTAGCATGGACCTATTTTATAATACTTACTGTTTATTTAACAAATATTTGGGAAATGCTGACTCTATACTTACTGCTGTTCTAAGTGCTTACAAGTATGTTTTCTACTTTGTATTATTGATCATGATGTTTTTGTCCCCCTGCCAATAAGATATAAGCTCACTGAAGGAGGGGGTCTTAAAAGCAGTGACTTCTGACCCATAGTGGATAGTCAGCATCTGCCTCGTGAATGTACAAGTGTTCATCCAATTCACACATTGAAAGAGCAAGCAGCATTTAAGGCCTAGGAGAGCAGAGCCCTCTTCTCAGATCTCTCTCTGCACAAAGTATGGTGACGTGACTGTGGTCAGCACACAATAAACATTTGCTGACTCTTTGAGTTAGAAATGTAACAGATGCAAATATCTAAGAATAAACTACTTCCCTTGGTTTTTTCATTTTTCATTCTCTTGGCATAATTTTTGAAACTCTGTGTTGTCATTATACTTTTGCAAGCAGCTTTCACAAGGATGTCTATTTCTGCTAACTTGGGCAGGATCTGACCTTTTTATTTTTTCTAAACAATGGTACTTCTTTGAATAATTGTACATGCCAGTACTGTTGACCCATTGTTAAAAAAATGGGTTTTATAAAATGTATCTCATAGCCAAAGGGCTTTCCAAATCCATGTTCCATGAGGTATTATTAAGAATTCAGTGGCCCTAGCATACTTGGCGTTAATGAGGTAAAACTGGGTTTGTAAAGTCTCTTGCAAATACTTTTGGGAGACCTGCCTTCATTTGTGAGTTTGTGATCTGAATTGACTAACAGTTCAGGTGTAGAAGTTTGGTCTAAAATACCTGAAGCATAGGTGAGTAAGAAAAAAAGATTTGCTTTCTTGGTCTTAGCCGTGCCAGACTGGACAGTTTCCCCTGTACGAGAGACTAGAAGCTTCTTTTCTCTTTTTATTTTTTCTTTCAATTTCTCTCTCTGTTGTTCCTCTTCACATACAATTTTTCAGCAGAGTTGGACGAGGACCAATAGGTATTAATTGATACTGGCAACTAGAATGAAGTTGGTGACCTGGAGAGCAATTCCACTGGGGAAGGCAGAAGGTGAACTGCAGTAGACTGAACAGCATTTGAGTTAGTAATCTGGTGAGGGAGTCATAGACTCTGGAGCCAAGCCACTCAGGTTAAACCCAAACTCAAACTCTCACTCACTAGTTGTTGACTACGGATGGGATACTAAGTGTCTGTCTCTTGTCTCTGCTTTTTTTTTTTTTTTCCTCTCTCTAAAATGGGAATAAACATAGCTCTATCTCAAGGTTGTTATGAATAGTAAGTGAGCTCACATGGGGAAAATGCTTAGAACAATGCCCATTGCCTTTGATGAGTATGCTAAGCCTACAAGCTAACACTAAGACTACTTTGGAAGCTTAACTATAAAGATTGGAGAGAAAATGAGGGCATAGTTGGATAGTGGGCAAGGATTAGGTGTTCAGGCTCCTGATAGGTGAAGGATGAATGTTTCTTATTCTGAAGGAAAAGTGGCTCTCATAGAGTGGGATGTTGTCAATCAAGTATAGAGAGAGATTAATGGATAGAGTAAGATGACTGAGAGGTGAGGAGAATGTGGCTCAGATGTGATGTGGATGGATGGGTGGGGGGACCTTGGGTAGGAGGGACTTTTTTTTCCCTAAGGCTAGGGTGAGGGTAATAAAGAATAGTAGTGAGTGGGGACAGTAGGAAGCATTCAACACTAACAAAAATAGTCCCGAGCTCATCTGGTGGGAGACAAGAGGTAGCAGGAGGGAGGAATAGGGTAGGATAGATAAATGAAGAAGTTATACAGCAGTCATTTCTGGCAACAGGATGACACTAGCCAGAATGTGTAGTCTGACAAGAAGAGTGAGAATTCTCATTTGATAAGAAATTGCTCACAAGGAGAGACACAGGTGTATTTCCACAGGTGGCACATTTCTGGGTGATGACAAGTCTAAAACCATTTGACAATGTTTGTGATCTGCAGTGTGAAGTTAGAATTTAGGATGATTTCTTTAACCACAGAAAAATGACTGTTATATCTGTACATTTCTTGATTTCTCTTTCTCTTTCTTACAAAATTGCAATACTATTAGGATGGTAGACATTAAATTTGAATTAGATCCTATCTCTATTCCTCCCAATTCATCCTTGAAAATGCTCAAAGATGGGAAGTTCACCTTTTATTAAGCAGGTCATTCTATTTTTAAGTAGATTCCATTCATATTGAAACACATATGATTTTATCTTTCAATGATCACACAAAAGCCCTCTCATTCTACATGCCCTCTTGCAAAGCTGTTTTGTTACTCTTTCCATCAGGAAGTGGAGTCTGTGTCCTCTCCCCTTGAACCTGGGCTAGGTTTATGAATTGGTTTGATAAAGATGAGGCAAAAGTGACAAATTGGGCCATAAGAGACATTGCAGTTTCCATTCTTGCCCTTCTGAAATCCTGAGCTACTATGTAAACTTCCTGGACTTCCTGGAGTGTGAAAGAGAAAGAGCAGCCAAACAGAGGCCCTGGAGGACACAGCATGGGAAGAGAAAGGCCATAGTGGTCCCAGAGGGTTCAGTTACACCCTAGCAGAAAGGCCAGAAGCATTATCACCAGCTCAATTCCCACAGAGCCAAGTCCAGCTGCCCCAGGTTTCACCCACCCACTCTCCAATGCATGTTGTTGTAGAGAGCAACCACTGCCATTGAACTCTACCCACCATGCAGAACTTTAAGCCAGTAAATGGTGGCTGTGGCTTTGATCTGAAGAGTTTTGAGACCTTGTTATGCTGCAATGGGGTGTGAAGGGGAAGAGTCTTCATTATAAGGAGGAAAATTAAGACGACTGACATAAGCCGGACTGTCAAGTGGCAAATGAAAAGTACAGAAAGAGAGGTAGAGGAAGAGGTGGGAGAACAGTAGGTGGCATGATCTGGTGATGGTATCAGGGGCAGAGAATGAGAAATAAAGATCATTGTAAAAATCTGTGACTAGGAAAATACTGTTGTGGGCGGACGGCAATAGGGCCTAGATAGAGATTTGGATTTTTGAGGAGGATGCCTCCAAAGTGCAGTTGTTATTTCTTGACACGATAGCACAACCTCCATGGAAAAAAATGCGACATCAGCAGTTGGACATGCTGGCTGGAGGCAGGGGGTGGAGGAGGGGCTGGGCTATTAGAGGCCTCAGACAGAAAGATGCAGCTGGCTCTTCTTCCCTGTTGTGGTAGCCTAAGATTTTCTAACTCCCTCTGAACTCCTGTATTTAATAGTAAACATGGAGGTAAAAATGAAGGTGGAAGGGAGAAAGAAAGGAGAGAGGGAGAAGGACTCAAGTGAAGGGGAAAAGCCAAGCTGCCATCCTGTGGGACTGTGCCTCCTTTTAGATCCACCTCTTGGCAGGCCTCATCGCTGAGGCAAAATTAAGGATAGCAAACACATGCTCTCAACCAAAATCATCGTTACTCAAAGGTTTGTCCTTTAAATAGCACCAATCCAAATAAGAAATCCTAACCTCAGCTTTTTAATTCACAATGAAAAGAACAAGACACACCTTCCTTTTATGGATTTTAGAACCTTCCAAAAGTTCCTTTTGTTCTGTGTGTGCACTCGAGGGGTGGCTACAGATGCAGAGGTGGGGAGGTTTCACCCACCCACTCCCCAAATGGTACAGAATTTGCAAAAAGAGTAAAGAATAAAATGTACTGTCTCTGTAGAGGGAGACATTGCAGCACACAGAGCACAATGCTGTCCCACAGCTCATGCTGAGACCTGACCAGCTAGAACTGAGTTCAAGTCTTTGTCCCGCTGCTTAGTAACTGGGAGACCATACACACGATATTCATTCCTCTGAGTCTCAGTCACTTCCTCTATGAAATGGGAAGAATGTATTGTCTGTCTCATGTGGTAGTTTTGAAGACTAAAGGAGATGCCATATGAGAAGGACTTCATCTGAGATGAGAACAATATAGGGTGACGATAGTCATTGAAATGAATCACAATTTGAGCTTTTCATGTATTGAGATTACCATGGAGACCATTTTTCAGTACTGTTTAGAACAAAGGAGGGAAGTCCAACTGCATTTTGGTCGATGATTTCAATGTGATCAATGTCCAGTACAATATAAGAAATATAATATTATATAGAAACAAGTCATTTTGCAATTTATAAATGTCATAAGATTTCCCTCTTGGAGAACCAATTCTATTGTTTCACTGAATTTTTGTAAATCTTCAGGCAAACTAAAACTGACATCATACTGGCTATTCCTGTTCTTTTTTTTTTTTTTCCTTTCATAATCTTAAGACTTCTAAGAATTGTAAGAAGAAACAGTATTGTAATGCAAGAGTGCAAACTTTTTCTGTGAAAGCTAATAATTTAGCCTGATAGGCCACAAATGATCTCTATTGCATATTATTTTCTTTGTCATTTTTCCAAACCCTTTAAAATGTAAAAACTATTCCTAGCTCTTAGTTCAAAAGGAGCCACTGGTTGAATTTGACCCACAGACTATAGTTTGCTGATCCCCACTCTAGTACAAATTTATCTGTACTAAGGTGCTCATGCCAAAAAGTATTTTAAGAGAGAATGAAAAAATATATTAACAAAATAACATTTAAAAGATTCAGGCATATGCTGAACTTAAATGAGACCATGGATTGTTTTCCTTAACGAGTTAGGACCATTTTCATTGAAATGCAATGAGATTAGGTATGATTTTGAGGAGTAGGGCCTGTTCACCACATTAATTCTAAACAATATCCTTGTGTTTTGCACAAATTTCTTTCTCTTTCTCAGAGGAGCAGTTTGGATGCAGGGCTTTATGGCATCAGGCAGAAGCTGCCATTAAAACCCTAAAGTGAACATCATGCTGCCCTTTATGTAAATGAGCAGCTGGTCAGCCCCAACCCACTGCCCACCCTCAGCTCTGTTTGTGTTTTGTGCAAGTAGCTTGAACATCCCTTCACAATCAGGAGTTTTTAGGACATTTTTCTATCATCCATTAGGAGGACATTCTTCAACCACCAGCTTGCATTTGGTTTGGTCTTTGCCCTTACTTTGCCTCTGTCCCTCAGTGGACCCAGGAGTAAAATATCGTCCCAAAAGCCATGATCCAGGAATGCTTCTTTTCTCTCTCTCTCTCTCTCTCTCTCTCTCTCTCTCTCTCTCTCCCTCCTTCCTTCCTTCCTTCCTTCCTNTTTCTCTCTCTCTCTCTCTCTCTCTCTCTCTCTCTCTCTCTCTCTCTCCTTCCTTCCTTCCTTCCTTCCTTCCTTCCTTTGTTTTAGTACTGAGGATTCAGTGCAGAGGGCTACTCTGCTGAGCTGTATCCCAGCCCTCTTTATATTTTATTTTGAGACAGGGTCTTGCTAAATTGCCCAGGCTGGCCTTAAACTTCCAATTCTCCTGTCTCAATCTCCTGAGTATCTGGGATTACAGGTGTGTGCCACTACATCTGGCCAGGATTTAGTGATCTTTATTTTCTCTCTGACCCTTGCCCCAAACGGTGGTACCGGTAGAGCCACCCCCACCTCGCCTTTACCCTTTTACTGCCTTTCTCTCCATTTTCTATTAACTACTAAGACACATATAAAGAAGAAATAATTTTCAAGCATATCAAGTACTCCAAAATATCTATCCCTGGATATGTTGAAAGCAGATAAGACTCTTATCTTTCAACCCAGCATGTTTTTGATGGATGCTGTACTTTATGTTTAAAAAGACAATGGAATCATGACTCACAATCTGCATCTCTTGATCCTGCCCACAATAGTCAGGCAAAGGGACACCTTGGCTGGTGAATTGGCTCCTCGCCTGAATGCAGGTCTCTGTGAGCCATGCTGGACCTGAAGAACCTGGGTGGGCTGGTCTTAGTGGAAGGTAGCCGGAACAAATTAGGTCACACAGGTTTCTTGTTCCCTTTGCCCTCAGCCTACACTGGAGCTTGGCTTTTGTCATCTCACCACCTCAGTAGTAAAAGAAGTCTGTCTCAGGAAAAACATGGTGTCCAGAAGAGAAGCATCTCAGTACCATGTGAGCCTGAGAACATCCATCCCAGTGCCTAGCACAGAGCTGACCTAGTCTGTCTCAGGCATTCTGGGGCAAAGAGGTACACCAAAGGACAGGGCACCCTCTAGGCTCCTCTCACTGATGCATTCAGTTGTTCATTCACTCAATACAGATTTAATGAGTATCTGTCATGTGCCAGATGCTGTGTTAAATACTAGTGACCAAGCAGTGAATTTGAGGGACAAGATTTCTGGTAATTTTATTTCATACATTATTCTGAAGAGATACTTCTGAAGATATTGCTTTTCCATGGGCCTTGATCACTTTTTTTCTGCATTGTGAAATAACTGAGCCTGTGGCCAAGAAAGTGTCTTTGAACTGGACATATGCGTGCCTGGCCATCTTTGGAAGGGTAGGTAGTACCAAGTAAAGAGAAGAGAACTGTGAGCTGCTCCTGAAGAGGGGCCTGGCTTATTACCCTGGATACTAGAGCTCTCATTCCTACCTTCCTCCAGGTCTGGAGAATCTGTGCCCTCCTGTATGTTTCTCTCCTAATCGCCTCTGTTTGCCTGGCTATGGACTGACTGCCCTTTTTGTCTGCATTGTGATTTTTTAGTTAGATCTCAGCCTTTTTGGGCCTGGGCTGTCTCCCTAATAGCAGTTGCTATCTTCACCATGATCTGGCAGCCCGAGGCTATTTCATTTCAGTCAGGGAAGTTACTTAATGGATTGGAGACCCCCTGTCTTGCTTTTTCAAACATTTCCTTCTCTGTCTTGTGGAGTTCCTTCTGGCTTATTCTCAACGAAATTCTGTGGACTCCAAAGCTGAACCAACACTTGACCTGTTTGCTGGATCCAGGCTTTTCTCTTCCAGTTGATTTACCATAACTAATATCAAGAGAGACTTCAATTGCTCAGTGAAGCCAGGTGCCTTGCCATCAGACCCAGTACCTCTAACTCTCATTCACACAGAGACTGGATTTTACTCCACAAGAGAAAAGGACTTACTTTCCCAATTCTACAATCTAGATACCCTCAGGACTATCATTTTTTTCCAGTCATGTGCATCTAGATGCTTTTCCTCTGATTGACCTTCTTCTCCATAGTCAGATTTATAGACATAGCCTTGCCCCTAGTCCATCAATTCTAATACCTTCCCCAGAACAGTATTGACGTGCTTAAAATGGTATTGCGGAGACATACAGCATAACTGAAATGCTTTCCATGCCACAGGAGAGAATATTTTGGTCTGCATACTTTATCACACCACTCGAAAAAGTTACTTCAAGAAGTAGGTTGTGGGGAGGGGCCATCAGAATGCAGAGATGGACAAAATCGAAATGCTTCCCTCCTCCCTGAGTCTCATATAGCTTCATACAGTTAATCAAGATCTTGGTGACCTCTTGCCAAACTTATCCCTTTGGCTAGTCAATCCACACATAAAAATTTTACATTTTTAAAAAATAACATATTAACCTGAACAAAGTAAAGTTGTCTGTAACTCTTGGTTGACAAAGACAACAGAACTGCTAGTTCCTGGGTCTGTAATTAAATGCATCAAGCTAACAAATAGAAATAATAGAGAAAAGTATTTTTTTCTTTATCAGTCATGCTGTGACATCAATTTGTATTAAATGAGAGAATGAGAACTTAGAGGAATTGCTGTTCATTATGGTGCAATTTGATGTTCCACTACCAAACTGAAATTGATTTGCATAAGAGTTACCACTACCAATAATCATTTGAAACTCATTTTAGCCAGATAAATTAGAATCTCCAGTGATAACAAGCAAGACTTATCTTTGGCATTTCTGAAAAAAAATGTAAAAACAATATCAATTTCTTATAACCGGATCTTGAGGTTAGACATAAACTACATGTGGCTTTCCCTATCCGATCTTCAAATTCCTTTAAGTGTAAACATGAGTGAATGCTACATGAAGCAAAATTTGAAGATGGTGTTAGGTAGACAAAAGCCAGAATATCACAGATGTGAAGGAGATGGAAATGTCACCCAGTCATTGGGGGATATAGTACTTCTAGCTGCTATCAACACTTCATCTCCAAGAAGAAAGAAAGAAAAAAATCCTTCACAAATCAGCAGTACTCCTCTCACCCCTGCTTGTATACTAGTCCTCCAAATTCTCTTTATAAATGTAATTTTTATGTATGTTTATATCTTAAATAATATATTTGCTAGAGACGATAAGGGTGGTAATAACAAGCAATCATTATCATTTTCATTTTATTATCCTGCAAATATTATGTATAAGAAAAAAAAAACAACCATAATGAATAAGTGAGATACTCTTGGGTCCTCATTTAGCAATTCTATAGTACCTATTGCTAATGTCCAAGAATATGCAGAGTCTTAGAGAAAATAAGGGATTTGCCCAGTTCTAGTTAATAAGAGACAGAGCTGAAGTTCAGGCTTAAAGTACACATGTCAATCCCCTCTGCCCCTGCTTCTTGGTAGAATAACAGCATCCACTGGAAAACTCACATAAGGTCTCCCGTGAGCTTTCTGAAATTGAAATGATTTTGCATTTCTAATGTGGTGTCACAGTCCCATGTTCTAGCATTAGTCATTTACAGAGGTGTATGGCATGCAGTTACTTTCATTCCATCAATAAAATTAGCCTCATTGGTGGAAATTGGGGTAGCTGCAATTCTTTGATGTTTAAACACTAGTATATGTTGCTTAGGGAAGTTTTAGAGTTTTTTTTTTCCTGAAATTCTAAAAGAAAATACAATTAAAATTTGAATGAATTCTAAGTAGGACCTCAATTTCTTTATTTGTAATATAAAATATTTGGCATAGGTGATTTCCTTTGGGTCTCCCCCAGCCCTAACATCCTACAAAATTGTAACTTTAAATAGGGATTGGGTGTTATTACCTTTCAAGGTCCTTTTTAAACTTTTTTTTTTTTTAATATTTATTTTTTAGTATTTGGCGGACACAACATCTTTGTTTGTATGTGGTGCTGAGGATTGAACCCGGGCCGCACGCATGCCAGGCGAGCGCGCTACCGCTTGAGCCACATCCCAGCCCCCTTAAACTTTTTTTTTATGCTTGAATGATTCTTAACTTTTCATTGGTTCAGATCCACATTTTTAAGTTTCTTTCAAATGGAGATCTCCTAAGAGCCATTATTTAAGGATGTCTCAAATGTGCAACATAGAGAATTAAATGTAACTTGCATTTAGGACTTCGGCAGTCAGAGCTCATCGGCACTCTGTTCATTCTCCTATGTGATTAAGGTTAAACAACAAAATGGTATTTCTTCATCAGGTTGTATTTTAAAGTGCATTGTGTATGTGACAGATGGGAATCTTATAAATGCATTAGGCCTGCTTATTTTAATATCTAAGCATATGCAAAAGTTCTAGGAACATTTTACATGCAAATGTCTGGGGCTCCACAAGGGCCTATAATAGAAATCCATGCTCTGTGACTTCAAAGCCTTAGTCTCAACACCTAATCACTTGACTATTTCCAAATCAAATTTCTTCAAACAAATCAAAGGTATTTGTCCTACCCAAGAACCAAGTTTGGTGGCACGTTTGACATTTGAAAATCAAGCTGCTTATTGAGATATTCTTGCACTGAAAAAGGCACCCAAAATTTCTTTCAAGGGAAGAGAAACACCTTTTTTTTTCATGCTCCAGTGACTCAGACATTTGTCAAAGAGAATTTTATCAAATTTTCTTCATACAAAAACCTCACCTTTGCAGTAAGAGTCAGCATTCAGAATTTCAGCCCAAGAGATTTTTTTCATTTTCTGAAAGGTTATGAGCCCCTGAGATTTCACTCCTTTTGGAGTTATAATCACCATGTTGCTTCTGAGTTGTTAACAATAACACTGATTAAGAGGAGAAAAAAAAAAGAGGAGATATTTCACATACTGATATTAAGCAGCTTCACCAAGGAGAAATATTTCAAACACTACAGCATTTGTGCTGAGTAGAACAAAGTGCCCAATTTCCCAGGAAGTGCAGCAGAAAAAAAAAAGAGGAGAATAATAATAACAAATAACTAACTTGTACCCAGAACTTCTTATGCACAAGGTCCTGGACAAGGGCTCCACATGCATTATTGCATGTCCTCTACCTAGCAGCCACCTGGCAAGGCACATTTCTACCTGGGAGGAAAGCAAAGTTCAGAGACATAGAGTTAGTCTACTGGAGTCATCCAGACCAAACCCAGATAGGGTGTCCACAGCCTCGTCCATAATTGTTCAGCTACCCTACCATCTTCTCCTAAGAACAGAACAGAAAGCCTTGGGAGGAAGAGGTACCTAAGATCCATGAGGATCAGGGTGTGCCAGCTCAGAGCCAACATTTAATAAATATTTGTTAAGTGAATGACCATATGGATGACAGCAAGACTATTTCAGACAACTTACAGGCATTCAGGCCCTTTGGTCCCCACTAGTCATGCTTTCTAGTCCATTTGAGCATTCCTCCATCATCCATGATTCTGTACTACAATTTGGCTTCCACTCCCAGAAACAGTTCTGCACAAATACATAAGGAGCTAAACGCTTGTTTGGCATCCTCTGCCCTTTTTCATTCTTTGCTAGAACTGCTGTTTTCCAAGCCTATGCTGTCCCTCAGACTGGCCACTGGCCAACCAGAATTCAGTAGGACCAGGGTAAACCCCACTTATGAAAATCTATGGTCATCTTTCTTCTTCCTCCCTTTCTTCTCTTCCACTCAAAAGTTTAGCCTTTCTAGAAGCAATTGCTTATTTTTCTGGTCTGCCTTCCCCTTTGGACATGGAAATCTGTGAAGACAGGATTTTCCTCATTGTTACATCTCCAGTCCTCAGCATAGTACTTGGGATAAAGTTGTTGCATAGTGAACATTTATTGCATGAATTAGTGGATGAGTGAGTGAATGCAAACCTTGATTATGAAGATTGTAGGTAATTGGATATTATTACCATTAGTAATTACTAGAATAATATCTTTATTTGGAAATATTATTTAAGAAGCTTTATAGATTCCAGAGTTGTAGGTGTGTGTGTATGTTCGTGACATGCTATTCATTTATTCATGAAATCTTTTATTGAATACCCACCCTGTGTCAGGACTCTTCTGGGCATTGGGGTAAATTATTGTTGACCATTATCAGTTGATAGACCTAACTTTTGTCTTCCACCATCCCCTTAAGTATTTTAGAGAAGGAGTTCTCATTCCTTGCTCTTGGATAACAATTCTAGTAGGCTCTATTATTTCTTTGCTCACTCATGGAGGATAAATACACTGAAATGCCCTGAAGTCACAAATTTGGTCTCAATTCCATTAATTTTCATTATTATCAGTTTCATGGAATAATCAGAACTTGAACTTGAACGTATTCTCTTCTTCCTAAGATAGGGCCTAGGCTTTCTCAGTCCTCTCATTGTTCACCCCTTTTCTCACCTGATCACTGCTGTTTCAGATCCCCCCACCCCAACCAGTGTTAGACAAGAGACAGGAAAGAAAGACAGTAATACCTTAGTCTCAGTTATTACTTGGCTCTGAGTCCGGTGGATGGTTCATATTGATGTGCCTGATGGAGGAAACTTTCATGTATTTTTCAAAGATTCTCCTGTTGGGCCACTTCTTCTGAGGGCTCATATCCCAAGCATCTGTTCTATTCTAAGCAGTCTCTCTTGGCTCTTCACTCAGCACCTATAGGGTAGAGGACATATATTCAGTCTTGAAGCAGGATTTTATGGGTGATATTTTTTAAATCCCCTATTTGCTGTGTCTTCTACTTGATTCACTAGTGCTCCATGGGAAATGTTCACATCTTGCATGCAGCCTCTGGGAGGGGAGGCTGGTTAGTCAGAGGCAGCTTGGGCATCAGTCTTCTCTGTCCCCTGACCTGGAAATGTGGCCCACATGTCTCTCAGTAACCCCTGAAAGTTCCCCTCATCATATTTGGGGAGGTGAAGATTGTCAGCAAGTCAAGAGCTTTCTGATGAGACTCCTTCATCTGGATCCTTCTTACCACACTCTCTACACACTTGGGTTCTCAAAGTAGAGAAGTTAGTTTAGGATTTGGGAACTTTTTTTTTAATCTTTATATGGTGGATCAGACTTGTAAGCTTCCATCTTTGTTAACGTTTCAGTTATTTTTAAATTCTATTTTGTTATATATGACAGCAGGATTCAATTCAATTCATATTACACAAATAGAGCACAATTTCTCATGACTCTGGTTGTACACAAAGTAGAGTCACACCATTTGTGTTTTCATACAGGTACTTAGATTAATGATATCTTTCTCATTCCACCGTTTTTCTTATCTATAAGCCCCCTCCCTTCCCTTTCCTCCCCTTTGCCCTATCTAAAGTTCCTCTATTCCTCCCACACTGCCCCACCACCCCCATTATGAATCAGCATCCTTAGGTCAGAGAAAACATCCAGCATTTGTTTTTTGGGGGATTGGCTTACTTCACTTAGCATTATATTCTCCAACTCCATCCATTTACCTGCAAATGTCATGATTTTGTTCTCTTTTAATGTTGAGTAATATTCCATTGTATATATATACTACAGTTTCTTTATCCTTTCATCTACTGAAGGGCATCTAGGTTGGTTCTACAGTTTAGCTATTGTGAATTGTACTGCTATAAATATTGATGTGGCTGTGTCCCTATAGTGTGCTGTTTTTAACGCTTTGGATAGAGGCCAAGGAGTAGGTTACCTGGGTCAAGTGGTGGTTCCATTTCCAGTTTTCCAAGGAGTCTCCATACTGCTTTCCATATTGGCTGTACCAATTTTCGGTCCCACCAGCAATGTATGAGTGTGCCATTTCCCCCACATCCTCACCAATACTTATTGTTGTTTGTATTCTTTATAGCTGCCATTCTGACTGGAGTGAGATGAAATCTTAGAGTGGTTTTGATTTGCATTTCTCTAATTGCTAGAAATGTTGAACATTTTTTCATATATTTATTGATTGATTATATATCTTCTTCTGAGAATTGTCTCTTCAGTTCCTTGGCCCATTTATTGATTGGATTATTTGAGTTTTTTGGTGTTAATATTTTTGAGTTATTTATATATCCTAGAGATTAGAGCTCTCTCTGATGTGCATGTGGTAAAAATTTGCTCCCAAAATGGAGGCTCTGTATTCACCTCACTGATGGTTTCTTTTGCTGAGTAGAAGCTTTTTAGTTTGAATCCATCCCATTTATTGATTCTTGGTTTTAATTCTTGTGCTATAGGAGTCTTATTAAGGAAGTTGGGGCCTAATCCAACATAATAGAGATTTGGGCCTGCTTTTTCTTCTCTTAGGTGCAGTGTCTGTGGTTTAATTCCTAGGTCCTTGATCCACTTTGAGTTTAGTTTTGTGCATGGTGAGAGATAGGGGACTTTCATTTTGTTACATATGGATTTCCAGTTTTCCCAGCACCATTTGTTGAAGGGGCTATTTTTTCTCCAATATATGTTTTTGGCGCCTTTGTCTAATATAAGATACTGTAATTATGTGGGTTTGTCTCTTTGTCTTCTATTCTGTACTATTGGTCTACAAGTCTATTTTGTTGCCAATACCATGCTATTTTTGTTACTATTGCTCTGTAGTATAATTTAAGGTCTGGAATAATAATGCCATCTGCTTCACTCTTCTTGGTAAGGACTGCTTTAACTATTCTGGGTCTCATATTTTTCTAGATGAATTTCATGACTGATTTTTCTATTTCTATGAGGAATCTCATTGGGATTTTGATCAGAATTGCATTAAATATGTATAATGACTTTGGTAGTCTGGTCATTTTAGCAATATTAATTCGGCCTATCCAAGAACAAGAAGGATCTTTCCATTTTTCTAAGGTCTTCTTTAATTTCTTTCTTTAGTGTTCTGTAGTTTTCATTATAGAGTTCTTTCACCTCTTTTGTTTACTCCCAAGGTTTTTTTGTTTGTTTGTTTTTTGAGGCTATTGTAAATTGGGTAGTTTTTCTCATTTCTCTTTCAGAGGATTTGTCACTGATATACAGAAATACCTTTGATTTATGCTATTGATTTTATATCCTACTACTTTGCTGAATTCATTTATTAGTTCTAGAAGGTTTCTGGTGGAATTTTTTGATATAGGTATAGAATCCTAGTATATCTTAGTATATCCTCGGTATAGAATCATTTCATCAGCAAATAGTGATAATTTGCATTCTTCTTTTCTTATCCATATTCTTTTAATTTTTTTCATCTATCTAATTGCTCTGGCTAGTGTTTCAAGAACTATGTTAAATAGAAGAGGTAAAAGAGGGCATCCCTGCTTTCTTCCAGTTTTTAGAGGGAATGCTTTCAATTTTTCTCCATTTAGAATGATGTTGGCCTGGGGCTTAGCATAGATAGCTTTTACAATGTTGAGATATGTTCCTGTTATACCTTGTTTTTTTTTTAATGATCAACATTTTATTCTCTTGCCTTTTTTTTAAAGTTGTAGATGGACACAATATCTTTATTTATTTTTGTGTGGTGCTGAGGATCGAGCCCAGTGCCTCACACATGCGAGGCAGGTACTCTACCACTGAGCCATAGGCCCAGCCCCTAACACTTCAATTTTTTAGCAGACTACTGTATAGGAAACACACAATATACAGGTATGTGTGTATGTTTGAATTATGTTGAATAGAAACAATATATTTTTTCACCTCTCCCTTTAGAATATATTTAATTCTTTCCCTGCTGCTGAATGAAAATTTAACTTGGGCATTTCCATGGGATTCCTAATATTTTTCAGATAATAACATGTATTCTGGTTACTTTAAAAAAAATATTTTCCCAGTTTGGTACATTAAATGTTTGGTCCCTTGTCACAGGGAAACTTCCAGATTCATTCTAAATTGAAGCTACTTTCTATTCTCCCAGTGGGCCTGCAACCTGGGAGTGTAATGCCTTTGGTTCCTTTTTTCTCTTTCTTGCTAGCTGCTAGCTGCTATTTATAGACCATTTGTAATTGGAGCAAGAGGTAAGGATGAGAGGCAAGTCTTACATCAATGGTTCTGCTCTAAGTTGGCCTGGTGCACTCTGGACCTGGCCAATATTAAACTTGTCTCTCATGAAACACTTTCATGTGTTCATTGGGATCTTCTTCCCACTCCTAAGGCTGGGAACCTCTCAGCTGCAGTTCCAATTCAGGTAACCCATTTTTCTGTGATTCATTCCTTACCCATCCACAATCCCTAGGAATTATCTGAGGGCAGATATTCATCTCCAGCTTCTAGCTGCTGAATTTTCATTCTCTAGCTCAAAGCCTCCCCTTGAGCAGAATGGTGGTAGCCCAACGTTATTCTTGTTCCTTCATTTACTTAGCCTGTGTTTGATCTGAGGAAACACATATCTCTTGGCCCAAGAACCTGAAGGAGACACTTTTGCCATTGTTGCCAGTGGCAGTGAGATGCTAGGTCTCTATGTCTCCCTAGGTGCAGGAGATGGATAGTGCATTTCCTGTTGGTCCCATTGAGCCAGGTCACTAGAGTGGAAAAAAGGGGGCAAGTACCATTTTGGGGAAGAGACCCTAAGGCACAGTTCTTGCCAAAGAAATTCTCCCTTGAATTCTTTCCTCTCTCAAACCTTTTATGCCTTCATTGTGGCTAAATTGTTTATGAGCCATGTAATTAGCTTCATTGTCTCCTTTTTAGTCCTACAGGGTGATTTTCTCACAAATCACTTTGGTGTATATTATCTATATGAGCTTAGTATTCAGCCCAAACTTCCAACCCTGATGTGTCTTTGCCTTTACATGCACAGATATCCTAGGTCATCAGTAGCATATACTATCATTTTTATTTGACCTATGAGTGAACTAAGTTTCAGAAACACCAAGTAACCTGTACTGTGGTTAATTAGTTTTTCTTACCCCATGACTACTCCTTACCTGCCTGTAAGTTAATTAATTTCCCTTTCGAGAATGAACTGGAGGCCCGTTGAGAAGTTAAGGATGATGAATCCTACAGGTGTCACATAGGCCTGCAGTGATACTAGGAAGACCTAGTATCAAATAAAAAAAAATCCCTAAGAAATGGGAAGTAAAGTAAAATAAAATAGTAGACTTAATGATGGTGTAGAACTAATAGCCTTAATTGAAGAAAATATGCTTACATCAAAAAGAAACAAAACTACAAACTTTAAGAATATGACCATGGGAAAAAACAAAATTTAAAAATCACCTATTAGTGAAAACAAAATAACTGATTATTTAATGATAAAATCTCAATTTTTTTGTTTAAAAGAAATAATAATGATGATGATCATGATCCATAGCTTATCACCAATAATCAACTCTACTCATGCCATGACAAGTATTTGAGGACATCAAACTCCCCCATATGTTATAATGGTAATACAAGGATGAATATGTGTGTGTTAGTCAGCTTTCCATCACTATAACAAATACCTGAGACAATCAACTTAAAAAAGAGGAAGGGTTTATTTGGGCTCACAGTTTTGGAGGTTCTAGTTTGGATGGATGGACACCTTGCTTTTAAGTCTTTGGTAGGAAGGTGGCACATCATCAAGGGAGTGCATAGTGCAGCATAACCCCTCCCTTTGCAGCAGAAGAAAAAAAAATGAGAAAGAGGGAGGGAATGGGGTCCCACTATCCCTTAAAAGGCATGCCCCAATGACCTGAAGACCTCCCACCTGTTAAAGGTTCTACTACCTGCCATTAGTGCTATGGGTGGGGACCAAGCCTTTAACATGGACCTTTGGGGGACATTTCAGATCCAAACTGTAGCCATGTGCAAACCTAACTTAAATATGGAACTAGACCATGGTGTAGGGCTACCCAGCATACATATAAAGCATCCAAGGAAAGTGCTGAGCAAGAATATAGCTGTTCTCAAGCTAAAAAAAAATGAATAAAAGAGGGGTCAAGTAGGAATTAAATCAATATGTAAGATTAAGTTCACGGTTGGAGAAATTTTGGGGTCCTACAAATCTGTTGCAGGGTAATGTCAATAATGACATTCATGAATGAACTTTCTTTACCTGTTCTACGAACTAGTTGATTTTCTCAAATGGAGAGGTCTTTTCCGGGTACCCTGGTATTGGAGCAGTTTTTTTCTAATCCTGCAGGCTTGCACCACTTTGAGGCTTGGATCAGGGGGAACAGAAGGGAGATGATGTAAAACAGAGTAGACATCTTCTTACTCTTGTTGACTTGTTTTGTTTTTCTCTTTCCACATTTTAAAAAAATGTTACATTATAGTTGTACATATTGATGGGGTTTATTATGTATTTGTACATGTATACAATATAATAATAAAATTTGACCAATATCACTCCTCAACACTTCCTCCCTCCCTCTTCTCCTTCCTCCTCTTGGTTCTTTTCTTCTACTGATCTCCTTTTGTTTTTCAAAAGGAGATTTTTTGTTTTCCTTCTTCCTCTCTGGCTTCTCCATATGAGAGAAAAAAGGACCTTTAACATTCTGAATTTAACTTATTTCCCTTACCATGATGGTCTCAAGTTCCAACCATTTTCCTGAAGATGCCATAATTTCATTTTTTGTTATGGCTGAATAAGCTCCATTGTGTATATATACCACATTTTCTTTATCCATTCATCCATTGATGGACACTTAGGCTGATTCCATAGTTTGGCTTCCTTTTAAAGTACCATTAGACCTATTTTATTTCAATGTTGGGTTTCTTATTCATTTGGTTACATTATTCAGCAGCCTTTCAAAATCAAATGCTGTCTTTGGAAGTAAATAATGTCTACAACAAAACTTCTTGTGCTGAGGATTTTTCAAGTAGCTAAAGAGGCAGATGCTGCTATGAAGCATTGGCAAAATCCAAAAGATGGTAACTATGGGCATACCAGACCTGGAGAAACTGGAGAGGTAGTACTACAAAATAACCTTTGAAGGGAGACTTGTGGGCAAGAGAGAGATTTAGGAGATAGCAGAAGCAGCAATGTGATCCTAGTAGGAAACAAAGACACAGAATCTGCAGCTCTAATCCTTCCTCTCCAGTCTCTTTTCTCAAGTCTACCTTTTGCTTCTGATGTTTTTGCTGTGATCTGAAATCACTAATTGCAGATTTTGATTAGTCATTTCTCAAAATGCTCTCCTCTTATTTCAAAATCTTAATAGTTTTCTAAAATGAGCTTTTCTGGACCATTCAAAGGGAATGCTTGCTTATCTCTCTCTTCAAATGGAATAACAGAGACATGTTTTTCATTCTTCAAAATAGCAGGCAATGTAAATCTGGGTGTGATTTCTATTTTTTTATTATTCAGTCCTTCCTGAGTTTAATATTTATGTAACGTGTATTTATTAAATAATCACTTTGTCATTTTAGTATTGTACTCAAGAAGACAAGTTGTTTTCAGTCATTCAGAATGTTCTACAGTGGATATCAACAAACATATCTAGAAACTTCACAACTGGATTGTGTCGTGTGTGCCAGGCCATCATTTCCTCAGGGGATCTGAGTAGGTCCCACATCTCTATATTTGCTTTTTTTTTTTTTGGAGGGAGGCCAATATCAGGGATTGAACTCAGGGGCACTCAACCTGAGCCACGTCCCCAGTAGTCCCATTTTGTATTTTATTTAGAAACAGTGTCACACTTCAATTAATAGCCTTAATTGAAGAAAATATGCTTACATCAAAAAGAAACAAAACTACAAACTTAAGAATATGACCATAGGAAAAACCAAAATTTAAAAACCACCTATTAGTGAAAACAAAATAGCTGATTATTTGATGATAAAAATTTCAATTGGTTTTGTTATTTAAAAGAAATAATAATGATGATGATCATGATCCATAGCTTATCACCAATAATCAACTCTACTCATGCCACTCCCAAGGCTGGGAACCTCTCGGCTGCAGTTCCAATTCAGATAACCCAACACTGAGTTGCTTAGTGCCTTGCTTTTGCTGAGGCTGGCTTTGAACTCGAGATGCTCCTGTCTCAGTTTCCCAAGCTGCTGGGATTACAGGTATAGACCACCATGCCTAGCCATATTTGTTTCTTTTCTCATCTTGATTCCTTTTTCATCTCTGCCCAGCCCTTAGCAGGGCTTTCTGCATGGTCAAGTGTCTCCATAAACTTCTGCACTCTGTCTCATCACAACCTGACTCAATCTTGGCAGCCAGATTTCTAAGCACATTTTCCTAACGTTTCTTGTCCACTTTGAGAACTAAGTGATATCTTGATCACATCTCATGCATTCTGAAATCAATACCACCGAACCCTCTGGTAGTCTAATTTCTGGCATTCTACAGGGTCCCGTTTTTAAGTAAAGTTGCTTTTCTTTCTTAGTTTGGTAGCTTCTTCATAGTATTTTTGCATATGAATTAGTCAGATATTTAAGGGTAGGGTTTCTTGTTCTGAAGTTGGAAAATACACTATGACTGCCTTTGTGATCTTCAACAATGGTGGGAAAATTCTACAGTATTCTGGTAAGTAATGCTATGTACTATGACAGTCACTCCCTAGTTTAATGAAAAGTTATTTCTTACTTTCTTCACAGTCTAATAAAAGTCAAAAAACCTTCCTATATAGCTTCACCTCCAGTTGGAAATCCAGGTCCCTTCCCCATTTTTATATATAAACTTTTAAATCAATGAGTCTATCATAGTACCTTGAACCTCAAAATTATGTATTTAGTTGATGACTGGCTCCTATAATTTAGAAATTACTTTATTGGGAAAATAATTTTAATTTGCTGATGATCTCCTAGGAACCAATTAGGAAGAGTCAACACTATTGAAATAATAAATTCAACATTCAAGAACCTTTGTTACTTGGGGGTAACTTCTTTAATGTAGAACTTTGGAAACATACAAACTTGTTATTCCAGTATAGCAGAGAAAACCCTCCAATTGTGTTTTTGGTTAAAGTACCAAATTTTCATCATCAAGCCTGGTAATCTGGGCAAATAAATGAACTACTCTGGGCCTTGTTTTCCTCATTTGAAACTTAGGATGCTAGCCATATTTTTTTTTCCCAAAGTCACTTCAAAATCAAAATTGCAATTATCCTAATTGGACAAACCTCCCTTTAGATTTGGTTCAATGGAAGATCTACTTGAAGCTCTGAGATACACAGGAAGATGGTAGATGGCTCCTCCATTTGTGTGACAATCCATCTGGGATGTAGACAGGTTTATTCAAAATAGTAAGTCCCCAGAGCAGAAATCGTGGTACAAAAGTGCCCTGTAAGAACAACGCGAAGTTCCCAGGTCTCATTTACAGAGTATTGGCTGCTTGTCAGTCATCAGGTTCCAGCGATTCAGCTGGAAAGCTGAGGCAGAAGGCAATTCTGTAACTCTGTCCCTATCACAGAGCTGCATGAGGGAGGCATTTGAACCCACTCCAGGCATTCTGGCTTCTGGTTAGATTTTAGTGCTAGATTAGATGTCCTTTTAATCTTTATTCATTGTTTCAATCTGTTAGTATTGTTATATTTCTGAGCTCCATGCAGAATGCAGATTTGCTCCACTGAATCCCAAGAACTTGCAGCAGGAGCAATGAAGACTGACCTGGTGACATCCCTTTGCTGTGCCTTATGCACGATGCTCTCAAGGAGTCCTATGGACACTGCCCAGGAGCTTTCTACCTGCTTGTGCTTTGCTGCAACCCCTAGGGAAGCCACCCATTTCGACAGCTTTCCTTTCCTGTAAAGCGACAGGTATAATTAAATTGTGTCCCAGCAGTGAAGGTTCCCTAATGATGATGAGCCACTACTAATTGTATTGATTTGTTTATCACCGGCTTAGGAGGCCCATCAAACAAATGGACTGAGACTATTTCCATATTCTTATCTGTTGGGTAAATGAGAAACAAATGACCTCTCCATATGTCTGCATCCGAAGTCCCTGCCCTCTAAGGCTGACTGCTCAATGGCCTCTGGTGGGAGTTTTTTCCAGGGTTGGGGGCTACTCTGTTGTCTTGCTACTTCATATGGGTGAAGAAACTGAGAAAGCTGGTATCCATTCTTTTATTTTTCACTTATTTGGGGGAATTTGTTTTAATACGTACAAGTTGGATCCTTGCCAAAGGTGCCAGATGGTCTGCTTTCTTCAGGAGACCTGGTCATGAGTATTAATAACCCTAATTAGGGATTCTCTGAGGAAGGGGGAACCACAATTTCTGTGATGACAGGAAATAAGGAATCATTGAAATCAAATGAATTCAAAGAAAGGCACTCTATATTCCTGGCCAGGAGTATATAACTATGGGCAGGCAGCTTTGTGGGAACCACAGGAAGAAAAGAACCTGCACTTACTGGACACTGTTGATCTTGGGGAGCCCACCCAGCCTATTGCTCCACAAATTAAGAACAGTGGGGAGGACTAGAGGAGGAGTGTGAAGAGGACCGTGGTAAAGTCCAGGATAAGATTCTTGAGCTCAAGAGAAATAGCATAAAAGAAATGGTATAGTCATCCCCCCTTGCCGAAAAGGGATGTTTTAAGACTCCCCCAATGGATGCTCAAAACTGAAGATATCCCTGAACCCTATACCATTGTACCTCAGCATCCATGGGGGATTAATTTTAGGATTCCCAGTGAATATAAAACTTTATGGATGCTCAAGTACCTTCATAAAATTGTATATAGTATTTGCATAAACCTGTGCACATCATCCAGTATTCTGTAAATCATTCATAGATTACTTATAACACCTAATACAATGTAAATGGTATATAAATAGTTGATGTACTATATTGTTTAGGGAATAATGACAAGAAAAACATCCAGTACATGTTCAGTACAGATGCATTTAGAAATATATATATTATTTTTGATCCATGGTTGGTTGAATCCACACTTTTGAAACCCACAGATACAAGAACCAACTGTGTATACTGTGCCTTTTCCTATACATGCATACCTTCGATAATGTTTAATTGACAAAATTGGCACAGTAAGCGATTAACAACAACAATAATAAAATGGAGCAATTAAAATAATATCCTGCAATTAAGGTCATTTAAAGTACATGAAATATTTATCTCTAGAATTTTCCATTTAATATATTTGGACCTTTATTGACCATGGGTAACTGAAACTGTAGAAAGTAAAACTACAGATCAGGGGAAAACCTCTGTATTTAGCTTCAAAAATGTGAATCTGAACAGCAAATTGGTCTGGTTGATCTGTGATTTAGGTTTAGAGAAGGTGATAAGATTTTCCGCATTCCCCAATATCTCTTATCCTCACTAAAGCTGGTACTCTATTTTGATCACCAATTGGCTTCTCCATTCCTCAATTTGTTAGAATCCCTAGAGAGAAGGAATGAGCGATTAAGGTTTTTTTTTTTTTTTTTTTTCCCCTAACCAACAGTCTGTAGTATTAATGAGAATGTGCGGATCATTTGTGTGGCCTGATGACTTAAAGTGTCTGGAATGGAGAGTTTTGATGCTAACAGGCTTTAGAAAAACCTCTTTTCACTTTGTTTTAAAGTCTAATTAGTTGATTCTCCAAATTTGTATTACTTTTTACCTAATTCAAGGAAGGTATTCCTTATATGAAAACACTTTACATTTTGTCATCCCATTTGCAGATATGAACTACTTTGTTATTTATGTAGATCATGTGAGGTCAAGAGTCTTTGAAACCTTGCCTCATTCAATTATCAAAACAGCAAAGAGAAACAGAGAAGTGGAAAAAGTTTCCTCTTTGTAAAGGAGGAAAAGTATGGAAGTTTACATGACTTTTCCAAGATCACTTGACTGGTGAGTGGCTAAGGATGAGATAATTTTCTCTATTCATTCTGTATAAATTAACCAGGTAAACTTCATCTACAACAACACTTCACAAACTCCAGAAAAATATAGTTTTTAAAAAATGATAGATTTTATTACATCAGAATATAACTCTGCAGAGCCATAAGTACTAAGTAATTAAACAACCTAAAATGATAAATAATGAACTGAGTAGTAATTTGCCCCAATTGACTAACAGTTAATTTGCTAATATATCAAGCTCTTTATAATATCAATTAGAAAAATATAAACAACCAAATATGAAGTAAGAAGGCAAAGAAGAAAACATATGATTGGTCAAAGACCATGAAAAGATGCTTAAACTTATATAATTAAATTGAGATATTTTTTGCTAATTGGCAATAATTAAGGAGCTTAATGATATGAAATGTTGGTGAGACTATGGGGAAAAAAAAAAACATTGGTGGAGTATAATTTGAGATAGTTTTTCCGTAAGGGAATTGGCATTATTTATTATAAAATCTTAGTAATGTCCACATTATCTGGTAGGATATGAAAGTCAAGTACCATCACCAGAAATAAAATATTCATGGAGCATAGAGGAAGGAGCAAAATACATTTTCCTCTTCCCTTTGGGACATTTATCAAGCTAGACAGCGTCTAACTCAGATGAAAATAAGGAAGCCTCTTCTCTAATCTCCTTTTTTAGTCTGTCTGTTCCTGGGTTCTCCCCCTTCCCAGTTGGTCTTTTTAATCCTTCAACAGTTTCCCAGGGTTTGCTCAATTGTCTTCAGTTCTCGCCTGGTGGGATACTATTGTGCTCTTTGGGCCATGGGCTTCAGAGGAGGGGAAGGCTCCCTATGGCTTTATGAATGAAAATACATAAGAAAATAAATCATTTCCTCTGCTGATTATGACAACCTCTCACATGGTAACTCAAATACACTATACTTAAGCACCAACATTTTGGTGCACAAGAAAGAAAATAAAGGAATAGAAAATTCTAGACAACTACAATATGAATTAACCCAAAAATGACTCTTGGAGGAACTTTTTCCATAGACATCCTTGCAAGAACACCTGAAATACATATGAGAAAAGCAATTACAATCTTAATAGTCACTACAGACATAAAATGTAAAAGGTCATCAATAAACTGACAAAATAAAACATGGTGCATCTCTGTTATGGAATACAATGCAACTGGAAAAGGTGGCAAACATTTGTTGGTTAGAATATAGAATAGTCTCATATTTTCCATTGTAGAGATTTTTTTTCAACGGCTTCAACCAACTGAAATGCACATGCTTCTGAAATTATAAATAAATTTTTCAAGTATGTATTTATATTTATCAATCTAGTTATATATTCAAGATTATACATAGCTATATATTTAGTATACATAGTTATACCATTTATGCATATAAAGCTACACATTAAAGATCACATATGACATATTACTTTAGAAATATTTCTACTTTTTGCAATCTTGATTCAGTATTGCTGCTATACTTCAGTGAATCTTTGACATTAGTCTCTTACAAACTGGGACTGCTCTCTGAATCATCTGACATATTTTTCAGAGTACATCTGCCTCATTTCCATCTGTTACTTGAAATGTACCAATTGTGTGCCCACATACAGTGCTCTCCCTAGAAATTTTATCCCGAACCACAAGTAATGTTCAGATGAATACCAGAAAATTGCTTTATTATAATTCTTTCTGTAGGTATGTCTGCAAGATTTCACAATACAACCACTTATTTTATTGTTTGTTAAATGATCTTTAGAAGTCTTGTTACGCAGTCTTAAATTTTTGACTTAATCCCAGGTCTAAAGACTAATATATGATACATTGTTTGTCCCCTTTTAATCAACATCATCAAGCAATCCTAATAGGTGTCAAAACATACTACTTGAAGTTTTTCAGATAACACATCTTTCCCCAAACAACAACATTTTCTTCAGAATTAAGTAATGAAGAAAGATTCCTATAATCTCAGACACTTTAAAATGATTCAAAGACGATTAACTTTCCTTTCTGAAGAACAGTTTTAGGAAAGTAACTTTGCTTTTTACTTGGGCAATTATGGGATGTATATAGTAGTGGAAAAAGCATCCATGACATATTCTCAAGTATAAGAACAGATTGCAGAATATTTACAGTGAACCCATTTATACAAAATTAAGAGGCTGTGCCACTAAATGTTACCTGTGATTATATGTGACCACATATTTGCAGACCTTTTCTGGAATATTGCATCACACAATGAGGGGAAGACCCCTGGAGAGCGGGGAGATGACTCTGCTTCTCTTTTACCCTTATTCTTGTGTTGGCAGTGGTGTGTTAAAAGGAAATTAGTTTAGATATACTCCCTTCCACTCCTCTCTCCCCTCTTTCCTCCTACACTCCATTTCTCATTTTGGAGTTTTGCTTGCTATTACCTTCAGTCAAATTAAGCCATTGACCTTGTGGTGGATAAGGCCAGAGCCTGCTCAGTGACTCTAGCCTCCTTCCCATCCATTCTCTCTGTAGCCACTTGCCAAAGCTCTGGTCATGCTCTGTCTAATCTGCAAATTCCCAAATGTATGCATGATGGCTTAGGAGGCAAATGATTCAAAAGGCAAGGTCCTTATCCCAAGAACTTACATTCCAATTCTCAGGAAAACAAACACTAAGAAAGAAGAAATCATTTTGTTGAGCTGAAACAGCAAGAGAGTAAGTCAGTTTGTGGAAAATGGACTGAAGGAAGCAAATTTTATGAAGCGGGTCAAAGAAAAAAGAACATGCCTATTGGGCAAGCTAACTGCAGTTTTCCCAAATAAATGGAAGCAAAGGTAGAGAAGCAGGATATCAAGGTAGCCTAAATGAGCATGCATCAAAAGGAAGAATGTGGACCAAAGCTACAGAAGCTGCACCAGGAGAACAAAGGGGCAAGGACCCAGTGTTGACTGAGTGCTCACCATGGAGCAGCAGTCTTGGTGCTTCAGTTCATTCTGAGAACCCCTGACCAACAGTGCACAAGCAATAGATGTCTATTTTTTTTTTTTTTCATTATTGAAGCAGTCTGGATGCAGGCAGTCACTGGAATTGATTCAGCAAATCAATGAAATCAGAGCTCCCGATCAGTTCAGCATTTCTGTGATAGTTTCGGCCTCCCCCATGTCCACACGTTCTGAGGCAGCTGCAGCAGCATCAGGCTCTGCATCCTCCCATGATCCACTTCAAAGCCTGAGATGAAGGGCAGCAAAGGGCAGCACTGCTCCTTCCTGTGCTCCTCTTATCAGGGTAAAAAATATTTTTCTCAGAATCCCCAGAAGCTTCCCTGTCCAACTCTTCAGCCACCATGGGGTCATGTGCTCATCCCATTTCAGGGATAGCATCAATCTTTTCTGAGATCAAGGAATCTCTTCCTGATACCTAAAGAAAGATCAGAGCTCTGTTAGCAAGTAAGAAACAGTGGTGGTCTTGGAGAAAGCAGCGACAATGTCGGCTACTGGGAGCCATCCGTGGTCCTAGTGTATGAGCTATGCACATTTGAGCAATATGAGGGGACTAGTGTGACATTGCTGTATGACATATGTGTGCCTTTTCTCTCACTCTGCCTGTGATCCCACACAGCACCTGAGATGGGCCTGACTTGCCAAAATGTCAATCAATCTGCGGACTACAAGACATCACCAAGCAAGACTCCACCCTTTGAAACCCAATCCCTTGCCTTATTTGGGTGGAACTTTATGGAATGTCCTTTCCCCAATAAATAGAGGGGTTCAGGGTATGCTGGCTCTCTTGCCTCTTGTCTCCCTTGCTCCCCTTGCCCTCCAGCATGGGAGCTGATAGCTGAGGTCTCAGAGCTGTTCCTGACCCCAGCAATTGAGAAAAAGTTATTTTCACGTTTGTGTGGTTTCTTCACCGTTTTCGTAGTTATTGATACAGCCAACTCCTTTGAGCCCAGCTCATCTCGTCAGCCTGGCCAGCTGGCAACAGTCTGCCTCTCAATCTTTGGAGGCATTACTACTGCCATTTGTGTTAGTTTGGTAAGCTTGCCATTAACAAGTACCACAAACCAGGTGGCTTCACATCAGAATTTTACTTCTCCTAGTTCTGAAGGCTAGAAGTCCAAAAATTAAGGTGTCAGCAAGGTTGGTTCCTTCTGAGGGCTGTGAAAGAAAGATATGTTCCAGAACTTTCTCCTTGACTTGTGGGTGCAAGACTTTTTCTACCCATGTCTCTTCCCATTCCTTTTCATTTCTGCATGTTTCTGTGTCCAAATTACCCTCTTTTATAAGGACTCCCTCATATTTGATTAAGGATCACTGCAACAATTTCATTTTTACTCCATTACCTTATAAAGATCTGTTTCCAAATAAGGTCACATGCTGATATACTGAGGCTTTAGATTTCACCATATAAATTTTGGAGGAAAAAAATTCTAGCTAAAATACTATTGCATAGAAGAAATTAGGGCTCATAAAGATTAGATAACTTGTGCAAGCTCACGAGAGCTTCCAAACTAGTTCTGCCTTACTACTAACTTGTGTTCTTTTCTCTGTAACACAGGAAAACAAGTCAAATGCTTGAGAAATGGAGTGAGAGAACAGAACTGCAGTGTTTCTAATGTGTGTGACTGAACGACTGTTGGAATATTATAGGGATGTGTGGCAAAAAAAAAAAAAATACGATTTCCAGCTAACACATTTGAATTAGTATCTCAGTGTAGATACAGTTCAAATTATAGTTGTAGATCAGATAACTTGAAACATAATTTAAAACTTGTATGCTTTGAGCTTTATATGCTAAAATGAATTAAACTAGTGGAAAAAAAAATTGAAGGCAGTAGAACCAAGAGAATAATTGGCCCACAGCATACTATGAGCAAGCTGGATTTGCCAAAGGTAAAGGACCCATGCTGAAGACTGTCCTAGAGCTCATTCTCCTTCACTTGTTTGGTTGTTAATTTCCAAACTTGTGTCTCACTGATTGTCTCATCCCACCCATTCTCACCCTGATCCCCCAGCTCCCCTGTATTTGGCTTAGCTCTGTTTCAACCAGACAGAGCAGATGCCCCACTGTGGCCTATCCATTTGTTTTCATACCAGTGCCACGCAATATGCCTCTCCTTCCTACCACAAATAGGTAGGTGTTTTAGTCCTTTTTTTTTTTTTTTTTTTTTTTTTTTGCTGCTGTGACTAAAAGACATGACCAGAACAACTGTAGAAGAGGAAAAGTTTATTTGAGGGCTCGTGGTTTCAGAGGTCTCAGTTCATAGATAGCCAACTCTATTCCACAGGGGGCTCAAGGTAAGGCAGAACATCATGGCAGAAGAGTGTGGCAGAGGGAAGCAACTCACTTGATGATCAGTAAGCAGAGAGAGAGAGACTCCAATCACCAGATACAAAATACATACTCCAAAGGCACACCCCCATGCCCACCTCCTCCAGCCACACCCTACCTGCCTTCAGTTACCACTCAGTTAATCACATCAGGGGATTAATTCAGTGATCAGGTTGAGAGTCTCATAACCCAAACATTTCTCCTCTGAACATTCTTACATTGTCTCACATGTGAGGTTTTGGGGGAGACCTCATATCCAAACTACAACAGTAGGACTCAGGTAATAACTATTGGGTGAATTCCTGCCAAGGTATAACAGACAGCCAATTACAAAGTATGTTCCTACTTGCAGGACAAATACATATTTTTATAGAAAAAGATCCAACCTCAATCCAAACAAAATGATTCTGAAATTCCAGACCCTCAGAGAAGATAGGTGTTAGAAATCAGCATTTCCAGTATTTCTAATGTCTAAACATAAGGTGAAAGACTTGCTCTACCAACTGGAAAATGAAAAGTTATAGTCAGCTCTCTATTGAAATCTTTATTTATTTGTTTGTTTGTTTATTCCTTTTTTTATTGTGAAGTGGATGGTCTGATAATACCTAGTGAGAAGGGACTTTGAAGAAGTCAGAGGAATCTTGAAATCAGAAGAATGTGCTAGCATACTCATGATTGTTTGCTCTAACATTCTGTCCTCTGCAGTTGCATAGTCATTGATTGTAATGTGTTTGGTGTTAAGTAGGATTGAATAACCTGGGAAGACTTTATAAACTCAGCTCCACCATTGCCTCTTCCTGCAGGTCTCCTGACTATCTCCTGTTCACGTCTGTTTGGTTGTCCTCTTAGGCATTCCCCCAGTTCCTAGCAATCCCAGAGGAGTCACTGGTTATTCCTCTCATTTGACCACCAACTCCCAGAAGAAGGAATTGGCGTTTTTCATTTTTGTATGCCCAGCACCAGGCACATTGTTGATATTTGTGTTAGGTTTCTGGGTTGGCATAATAAATTACCACAAAGTTGGTGGCTTAGCACGACAGAAATTTATTTTCTCACAGTCCTGGAGACTCGAAGTCTGAAATCAAGGGGTCTGCAATATTGGTTTCTTTTGGAGGCTCTGAAAAGCAATCTTTTCCATGCTTGTCTTCTAGCTTCTGGAGGCTCCTGGAAATCCTCAAATGCCTGGCTCGTAGGTGCATAACCCCCATCTCTGCCTCCATCTTTCATGTGGTGTTTTCCTCTTCCCTGTGTCTGTTTCTTCCTCTTTTAAGAACTTGTCATTGGATTTAGGACTCGCTTAATGCAAGATGGTATCATCTCAAGATTTCTACCGTAATTACACCTGCAAAGACCTTTATTTCTTGAAACATATTTTTTTATAGGGAGGCAAAATTCAATCCAATATAATATTAAATAAACATCTAAGGAAAAAAATGAAAAATAGTCAATAAGGCTTTAATACTTAATGTGAAGAAGTGTACTATATGAAAGTAACATGCACTGAAAAGTGTACAAAAAATTAAATATGAATCAAATATACAAGTAGCATAGGACACCCAATGGGTACTCAAAGAACACTTAGATGCTTGTGTTAGAGGATAACACCATGTTTTTTTTTTTAAGTCTTCAATGTATGGAGTGATACATTTTAAAGGGCTTAATGTAATTCAAATAACATATATTTAGCAATTGTAAAACCTCACTGTAATATGATCTATCATGTGATAGATCATATTACAGTGAGGTTTTACAATTGCTAAATATATATTATTTGCCATTGGAGCTTTTTTAAACTACCAAGTCCTAGCTGAGTGTGGTGTTACATACCTGTAATCTCAGTGACTTGGGAGGCTGAGACAGGAGAATGGCAAATTCAAGGCCAGCCTTAGCAACTTTAGTGGGACCCTCAGCAACTCAGCAAGATCCTGTCTCAAAATCAAAAACAAAAGGGACTGAGTGTGTGGCTCAGTGGTAAAGCACCCCTGGGGTCAATCCCCAGTACCAAAAACAATTTTCAAAAAAAGAACTAATAAACAGTACTATCTACTAGTATGATACTAGATATTTGGTTATTTTTAAAAGTTTTATATTTTAGAAAGGCATTCTGATGAATGCAAACTTTTTCATAGGATAATGCCCACTGTCATTTTTTTTTCTAGCTTACTTCACATGTGGCATTGTTCAAGGACAAAGAGGGGCTCTAGCCCTCTCTTCTTACTGTAGTTTAACATATGAAACCCAGCATATGCATTGAGGAGATAGATATCTTTAAATCATAGTCCTAACAGAAAACTGTGTTCTATTGAGTAACATGGTAAATATTTTTTCAAATACCTAGTAAAGTGTTAATATTTTCATTTGTGATAAACTACTTAGGATACTTAGACAAGAATTGAGCAGCCAAAACTATTATTGAAAAACTCAGTGTAATATGTCAGAGCACTTCTAGACATGTAATCAAACTCGAGCTTGTCCTACATCACATCAATTATTGACATTATGAGGAATGATAGTTCTTCACTTTATTAGTAGAACGAAGTAAAACCTAGACTGGTAAGACTTAGTCTGTCTAACTTGAGAATTTTATTTCCAAGGAGACAAGGTCTTCAATAAGTTTAGAAGCAGAAGTTCCTTTGGTGGGACATTTTTTGAGATGCAGTGTAATCTATTAAAGGCACTGAAATTGAAACGCTAAATGGAAGACCTTAGACTACCCTATCATCATCTTCCACCTTTGCCAATACTAACAGTTAAAAATAATTTTATATGGACATGTGAAATAGCATGTGCATGGGGGAAGGGGTTTGTCACTTAGTTTCAGTGCCCACCATTGTTAATTTGACTGTTCCTACTTGTCTATAGTTGCTGATGTGAACCTCCTTATTGAGGAACACAGGAAAATAAATAGTTCAGCTCTTACTTGGAGATGTGATCTTTATTTCATAAAGTACTATATATAAAACTTAATACATCAAATGTTAATTATTTCCAGAATGTTGCTGAGGTTCTCTGTAGTGGAGCCAGTGAGATTGTAATGGGGATTCTGTGTAGGTGACACATAGTCCCCTTCACCCTTTTGAATCTTGGGGTCCTTACAAATTTTTATTCGCTGCTGTAAACCTGGGGTAGAGGAGGTAGAAACCACTTCTAGTACCACTGAACTATAGCAGAAGTTTAATTGTAGTAGAGTGATATTATATTAACATGGAAGAAAGACAGTATTCATGTCCTAGTAAGAAAGGAATCTGGTCCCCATTGTGAATTAAGAGAAAGGTCTCTTACACCAAAACCTTATATCTTCTTTAGCAATCCCCTTCTCCCTCCCAATAACCCGCTTAAGCAAATTACAATTTCCCTGAGATTCCGCTGGCTCTGTGTATCTTCCAGTCACCTTTGCTGAGGTTATGAACACAGCAAAACCCTGCCTAAGTTCTGCCACATGCTATAGACTTCCCCAACCCATTCCTAAAAATATTATTTAGTAATTATTATGTTTGACTTGATATTGGGAGATATGTCTGTCTAGGGTATATCAATACTTTTTTCTTCCCGAATCACATTAATATTTCAAATGAAATTTTTTTTTTTTTTATTTTTAGTGGGGATTGAACTCAGGGTCATTTTACCACTGAGCTACATCCCCAGCCCTTTTTATATTTTGAAACAAGATCTTGCTAAGTTGCTTAGAGCCTCTCTAAGTTGCTCAGGCTGGCTTTCAGTTACTAGGATTACAAATGGGCCCAACCAGGTCAATTCTACTTATTCTAATGTAGAGACTAATAATGGGTGTTGGGGACTGAGGCAGGTGGTTTGGATACTAAAAATTGTAATCTGCAGGTAATTTGTCCGTCTTGGATTAGAAGACAACAATCAGATCGTTTCATAAAGGCAGGTGGTTTTATGTAGGGCATGGCCAAATGACTAGGAGTGACTAGAAGTCAGAGGAAGTAAATACATATGAATATTGACATAATGGAGTGTAGCCTTGGAGCATGAGTGGACAGGAACAGAAATAAATATTTAAGGTGAAAATTTCTAAGACAATAATGAAAAATGGCATGCATTTTGGTTTTGGCAGGGGTTTTCAGGAAGAAGCCAGTAGAATCAAGCAAATGCTTCTGCTGTTGGTTATTTCACAAACTAAACAAATAAGATTCTGGCCAATCTAAATCTGGGTCTCTTAGGAGCTGATGCTGGTTTTGATCCTGTCAACTCAAAGTAAAACAAGGTGAGGCTAATGGCGGAGGTGGCTGGAGGAGGCAACATGAGCAGTTAACCAATGACAGCTAAGTAAGCATTGTGGGAAATACCCATTTCTTCTATTTCTTAAAAAAAAAAAAAAAAAAAAAAACCTCTGAAGTTATAATTCCTATGTGACATAATTCTCCCATCTAAAATTCAGAATTCAATAACTTTTGATATATCTAGAGTTGTAAAAACATCACCATAATCAATTTTGGAACATTTGCATCCAAAATGAAACCCCAGGCCTCTTATCCATCCTCCCTCAGTAGCCCTGTTCCCAGCACCCTCTAGCCTTAGGTAATCACTCATCTACTTTCTCTCTATAGAATTGCCTACTGTCAATATTCCATGCAAATCTCCTTTGTGTGTTGTCTCTGTCACTTGGCATAATATTTCAAGTTTCATCTATATTGTTGCATGTAACAGTACTGCATTCCTTTTATGGCTGAATAATATTCCACTAGGTGGATATACCACATTTTGTGTACAGTCTCATCAGTTGAAGGACATTTAGGTTGTTTTTACTTTTGTCTGTTATTTATTAATAATGCTATTATGAAAATCCATGTACAAGATTTTCTGTGGACTCACGTTTTCATTTTTCTTAAGAAAGTATTTAGGAGTGGAATTGCTAAGTTGTATGGTAACTATAGACTTTTAAAAAAATTTTTTTAAGAATATTTTTTAGATGCCAATGGGTTTTTCACTTTATTTGTTTATTTATATGTGGTGCTGAGGATCGAACCCAGGGCCTCACATATGCCAGGCAAGTGTTCTACCACTGAGCCACAACCCCAATCCCAATAACTATAGACTTTTGAGGAAGCAGTAGACTTTTTAAAAAGAATAGTACCTTTTGACACTCCACATTAGCAGTGTATGAGGGTCCCAATTTCTCCACATCCTTATTAGTACTGTTACTTCTTTTTTATTTTAGCCATCACGGTAGGCATGAAGCAAAATCTCACTGTGGTTTTGATTTAGATTTTCCTGATGGATTATACTAGGGAGCATCTTTTCATATGCTTATTGGATCCTTTGATTTTCTTTTCTTGGTTCCTAGACTTGTCTTGGAGGAATTTGGCCCATCACAAAGGTGATGTAATGTCAGGAAAGTTTTAATATTCTATTCTCTACAACAGCTTCTGGAGTCTGTACAGAAAGACATAGGAAAGTTGCATCATTGCATTTTGCCACCTGAGAAGTCTGTCCTAGCACCTTAGAGTTGTTGGGAGGTACCTAGAAGAGATTCCAGAAAAGGTATGGAAAAAGGGAGGAGGGCTTTCCAGCAAGCATCAACCCAGGGCTGAGCCAGATCCCAGACTCCTGGGCAAATATCAGGTAGCTTGTATCCCATGATCTCCTTCCCATTTTATGCTCTAAAATTTTACAGCTACTGGAACACACTGACGCTTTTATGTTATGGAAATGTTGAAATTTTTCAGCTGATTTCTGAGACACAGGGCATATTTTTTATTTAAGAATCAATAAGAAAGTTTTTTTGTCACATAAAAATATATGTAAATTGCCGGGAAAAACCAGATGGTGAGCTTAGAGTGTCAACTTAGTAAGGACAATGTACATAGTATACATACCTTAAGGAGGACAGAATTTTCTAGGTCTGGGATGATGATTCTAATGTAAGAGTCTTAGAGTTGAATAGCTTCTCATCTTTAAACTCAGTGGAGGAATGAAAATGGAATTGTTTATTCTAGAAAGACCAAGAGAGTTATTCTTTAAGTTTTGATTTAGTGTAAAAAGATTTGAATATCAGTGGTCCAAGAAGATATCTTTATTACTCAATGAAGCTCCCCCCAAAAAACATTCAAACAGGGAAACACAAAATGAAAGGTAAAGAAAGGGGGTGTCGAGGGGTGATTGTACTTGCTAATACAATTTGCATTCAGAGAACGGTTCATTAAAAAGAGATAGAGAATATATTGTCAGGAGTTAAGTTTGGATCAAATTGAGTTTAATATTAAAAATAGAGAACTTCTAATATTGAGATTGTTCTGATTTATACCACACCTGTTAAAGTCTATAAACAAGTCAGGATGGCGCCTGGCATTTTGCCAGAGGGAGTGGTTTGTGAGGTAATGCCAGCGAGCCATTAAGTGTGGAGATTCCTTATTGGTTGACTGCTGTATCTAGTTTATGTTAAATAAGATAAGCTGTGTGGAATGTATATATACCCCTCCTGTCCTACAATAAACGGCTCCCACTCCTGCTGTATCACTCTACACAAGTTGCTTGTCACCCCCTGGTTAGTTTGCTGCAGCCGACACCCATATCTTACTTAGAATTATTAAAAAAAAAAAGAAGAAGAAGAAGAAGAAGAGGAAGCAGCAGCCATGCTAATCTTGACACTTCAAAAGGTAAGAGCAGTTCTTGAGGGATGGGAGCTTCATCCAAGGGAACAAAGAGACTGGAATGAACTGTACTGAGTATGTGTGTCTTGGGGAAAGTGTTAGGTTCCCATTGCTGTGGTAACAAATTACCACGAACTTAGTGACTTAAAAAAATACAGATTTATTTTCCTGCAGTTCTGAAACTTAGAAGGTAGTTCTGAAGTTAGAAGCCTTAATGGGGTTGGCAGGGCCGCATGCCTTCTGGAAGCTATGAGAGAGAATCTGCTTCCTTTCCTTTTCCAGCAAGAAATGCAGGGCTGTCCACATTCCCTGGCTCCTGGCCCCACTTCACTCTGACCTCGGCTTCCATTCCCACATCTCCTTCCCTGACTTTCCTGTCTTCCTCTTCCTCTTTTAGGGATCTCTGTTTTCGGCCTCAGTAATCCAATATAATATCTGCAGCTCAAGATCCTTAATTTAAATACAACTGTAATGTTATTTTTGCTATGTAAGGTAACATTCACAGGTTTCAAGGGTTACTGTGGGAACATCTTCAGGGGGCCATTATTCTACCCACCACAGGGAAGAAAGGATTTTCTCAGTCTGTTTGAAGGTGTTTTTTGAGGACTGAACTGGACTCTACAGGGACAGTTAAAACATAGCAAGCTACCTGAAGTGTCATCTGCTGCTGTTGAAGTCAAAGGCTTGAATGGCATAGCTTTTCCATGTTACAGTAACAGATCACAATATAAATATGGACGTGATTTCACCTACAGCATACTAGGAGCTCTAGACAAGAACTTTAGAATGGATGTTCACACTAAGTTTCATTTCTTTACATTTTAAGGCCTCATGAGCTAAAAAGAGTACGTGTAAAATATTTCAGCCTTTGATTCCTGCTCTCACCAAAAATATCTTGAGCCCTTTGCGTGAAGTGATGTGCTGGGTATGGGGAAGGAAATACAAATGAAATACTGACTCTGCAGTCTAGAAGCCTGCAGCCAGAGACGCACATACAGTATCAGAATATGTTATGACAGGAACAATAGAGTGAGCTGTGGGACCAGAGGAGGTATGCATTGGGGGAGGATGGTCCTACAAGAGGAAGCAGAAAGTATAAAGAGACAGAGACAGCATGGTGGATCCAATAATCATAGCCACAATTACGCAGTGTTTCCTACATGCCATGCACTCTAAGATCTTCCTTGATGTTGGCTCATTAAAATCCTCCCAGCCGAAGTCTGGTGAACTGACTTCCTAGAGAGGTTTCTCAAACTCATCTCCACCCTAATTTTGCCACCGTAATGCAGGAAATCAGGGTCCTTTGCCACTTTCCTAACTGATGTCCTTGCCTTCTTCTACTATCCCACACCAGGGTGATCCATTTATAAAGTTAAATCTAACACTGCAACTTAAAAATCCTTCGAATTTTGCCCCCAATAGAGCTGAAGCCTTTAACTCTCCATCTGAAGCCTGCAAGAGTCAGTCAGACCTTGGTCCACCTCTCTGGCCTCACTTCCATCCCCTCTCTTTCCCACCTATGTCACCAAGTACAAATCAGAAAGAGAGGCTCTGCTTCCCTGCAAGCAGCCCTGCTGTTTCATGCCCCAGCCTGCCCGTCTGCCCCTCCCTTTTCCCCACAATGCCCTGAATGCAGCTTGGATGTTTCTGCCTCTCTTCCCCAGGATTTTAAGATTCTCCAGGTTGAGGACATGGGGTTTTCTTCTTCCCTTCTCAAGGCCTCGTCGTCCAGGACTTGGCACACTAAAGCTATGTAGGCGACATTTGCTGGATTCAACTAAAATGAGCAGGAAAATGTCGCCCTTTAGTGTGGCTGTGATTTTTGCCAGCGTGGCAGTACAGTCGTCGTGGGTGATGTGAGGACACTTAAAAATGGAAGGGCTCCACATCGAAGGCCTCTTCAATGTCACGAAATGGATTCCAAAATCAATATGCTGCTCAGTTTAGGGATATGAATAAATGATTTCAAATGAATTGAATTTTCCTCTCCACATTAAGTGGTAGAACAAAATGAATTATTAGATAACATATTTGAAGTAATAGCTCTCTGCTGGCTTCCCTGATGATTTGTTTTTACTTCTCTCATGAACCTCTATACTGTGTGTCATGACAACCTGAGAAACAATTCCCTATCTCCTAACCTCTTGAGGGGCGGGGACTGGATCTTAGGCTCCAACTTTGGATTTGTCTCTTGGCATTAGTGTCTTCTTTCCTTGTGCTCACAGAAAATAGTTTCTTCTTTAATTTTTTTTTTTACATGGAAAACATCATACTTGAATGTTGTGATTTTTGTAGGGATGGAGTGTATTACTCTGAAAAATAGAATAAAAAACATGAAAGTCTACTTCTAATTCTTCAAAGCTGTGCTGTTGTTCACAGGTCACCCCTAATAATAGTCTAGCCCTGTTCTATGGACGTGCAAACACATGCACACTCAAGGCACTTACATGTGTTTGTTCATTCTGCTGCTTCAGATATTCTGCCATTTAAATATTTTAAATGTTTTAAAAATATTATTGTAACTATGTCTTGGACATTACATAGAGCTAAACTCACACATATATAGACAGAGATAATGAATATATGAATATACACACACATGCACATATATACACATACACACTTCTTTTTTCTTTTAATGAGTATGTGGTTTTTCTGACTGTGTTTTTGCTTAAATTATTTGAATTCATTTTCTATAGCTAGCAACTGAAAAAGAAATCCTCCCTACATTTTTTGCTATTACTGAGAATATATGACTTTTGGATAACTGCAAGATTTTTGTTAGGAAACATTCCTAGAAGTGAGATTGCTAGATCAGGGAGTATGCGCATTTTATATTTTGATAGCTACACCCTGACAGCTTTCTTCTAAAGGAACTGTGCCTGGGTAGTATCTGATCTTGCTGTTTTTGTCACATTCTAAAAACCTTGAGCAATTTTTTTTTTTTTTTACATTCTCAATCTACGGAGCAAAAGTTACTTTCTTCTTATTGTGATTTTATTCCCCTGTACTAGCAACCTTAACAAACTGTGCATGTTTTTTAGTCCATGTACTTGTTTTCTTGTGACTGGTCCTATGCTCAGGTATTCAATGGCTTTTCTTTATATTTTTAAAGAACCATTTAAAAGGAATATTATGGCTTTATTACTCATACATGTTGTAGCCATTTCTTTCTTGTCATCTTTTAACTTTCATTCATTGTTCATTGTCGCTTTCTCAATATTGAAATTTTTAATACTTGTATTATAAAAACTTTCAGGCTTTTCTTTTGTTTGTTCTGAGTCCTTTCATCATTTTGCTTTAAAATTCAATTTCTGCTAAGGCAGATCCTGATGAATTATGTTTTAATCTCAAAATTTTCCTCGGGATTCTTGCACATTTTATTGATTCAAATAAGCTAAAAGACCGTTTAAATTGATTAATAATCATGGGATTTAGATTGAGATTTTATTGACTCTACAGCCTTATATCAGGAGAATCAACACATTTAAAATATGTACTTTTCTCCCTCAAGAACATTGCTTCGTTTATCCAAATCTCCTTTTATGTCTCATAGTAAAATTTCACCATTTTCTTCATGTAGGTCTTGCACATTTCTGGTAGCTTTATAGTTTTAGTGTTTTAGTGACTATGACTTTTTAGGTGTGCTTTCAATGTTTTATTTTTAGCATGCAGAAAAGTTAATCATTTTTTAATTTGGCTGCCCTTACAGTTTTTCATTAGACTTGTAAGGTTTTTTTTGTAGGTATTATTTATTCTTGTAAAATGTCACTTTTAACTGTGATTAATCAAACCTATCTTTTTTTAAGATTTGCCATCATTATTATTATATTTACTTTCAAACCTTATAAATTCTTTTCTTCATTTGCCTAATTGATTATTAAAATTGATCATTTTTAACATTTTTCATTATTATTAATTGGTACATTCTAAGGCTATGCTTTTTCTTCCGAGTTTGTCTGTGGACTAGCCCACTTTGATATGTATTCAATGCTATTCACTGCTAAATAAATTGTGATTTTAATTGTGATTTCCTCCTTAACTCATGTTAGCTTTCCATTGCTCTGAAAAAGACCTTTGATAGATCAAATTAAAGGAGGTAAGGCTTATTTTGGCTTTTTGGCTTACAGTTTTCGAAGTTTCAGTCCATGGTCAGTTGATCTGTTGCTTTTAGGCTGTGGTGAAGCAGGAGAATGTGGTGGAACAAGTGCTCTCCTCCTGGCAGCCAGGAAAGTTCTAGTATCACCTCAAGGTTACATCTCCAAGACCTACTTCCTCTCACTAGGCTCCATCTCCTAATGGTCCCACCACCTCCCAATGGCACAACAGACTGAGGACCAAGGCTTCAACACACGGGTCTTTGGAGGAAATCCCAGATCAAAACTATAGCAAGTCATGATTTAGTAAAAGTGTGTTTTTTAAATATTTACAATTGGAGTTTTCTTGTTTTTGGTTTTGGAGGAAGACTGTG
>NW_026000068.1:23753092-23788403 GCF_001458135.2 Marmota marmota marmota
ATATATATATATAATATTCATTATAACTACATTTACATTTATCATATATAATATATATATATATATATATATATATATATATATATATATAATATATATTGAGTCATAAAATGTAGGCCTTAATTTCTACTTTTTAAATTGTATGAGATTCTTTTGTGACCTTAAAGAGTAAGTTTTTATAACTAATTTATGGATATTAAAAATAATTCATTTTTGTCTATTAGGTATAATTTTTAGTACTGAATGCTCTGTAATACTACTTATTTCTGACTACTTCACTTTTATATCTTTAAGAGAGGTACATTGCAGTGTCCAAATATAATTATAAATTTGTTTAATTTTCCTTATAGAATTCTGATAGGTTCAACTTATTTGTTGTATCCACAAATTCTGCATCCTTGGATTCAACCAACCACATTTCAAATGTACTTGAAGAAAAATTGTATCTATAATGAGTACATACAGACTTTTTTTTCTTCTCATTAATCCCTAAAATATACATTATAATGCATATTTACATGTAATATGGAATTTATTTAAAATACACAAAAGGATATACATAGATTACATACAAATATTATGTCAGTTTAAATGAGATTGACAAGTGTTCACTGATTAGTGAAACTATGTTCAACTATTGTGTGCCAATTTCACATAGGTATGACTATAGTAAAGGGCATATAAATGAAATTATTTTGTGTCCCCAAATGGCTCCTATTTTAAATGAAGCATTTTATTTAATTTACATTTATCATACTAACTGAAATATTGAATCTTATATATTCTAATTATTTCATTTTCCCCCTTTTTTATATTATTTTGGTTTTGTTGGGTTATCTGTTTTCTTCTTCCTTGTTTGGTAATTATACATTTCATTTTTTCATGAATTATACATTCATTTATTCATTTTTTAAAATTTATTTCAGTGCTAGAAATTACCCAGGGCCCCATGCTTACCACTGAACTATATCCTCAGTCTCCATGTAATATATATTTAAATACACTGTGTAATCTTACAATTTCCAGTTCTGTATTGACACTAAGTACTTTCTTCAACTGCTCCTTCTAAATTAGACTCTTAATACATTTTCACTTCCCTTCCACCTTCCTGCCCTTTTCTATATTTTGTTGAAATGATTAGATATTGCATATTCATTTTGTTCTTCAAGAAAAAAGTCTTAGGAATTGTTCTGGAGAAATTGCCTTAAGTATCATAACATTATTATTATTATCCATATTTCAGACTTCTCCAAGAGCATTCTGATTAAATTATTACCCGTCTTTTATTGTACCTCATTTAGATTCTTTTCATTTTTGGTGATATTGTTGTTTTTGTTTTTTCCTGAATGTATCTTCAAGTAAGTACTCCCTTAAAAAAGATCCTATGGAGTAAAACATCTTGAGATCTTGCATCTGAAAATGTCAGTTCTATCTTCACACATTAAAGATGATGTAAAATTTTAGAATGAAAATCATGTTCTGATCAAAATTTGAAAACATTGTGCATCCAAATTTTCTGCTAAAAAAAAATGATGTCAGTCAGTTCCCTGTTCCTTTGTAAGTAATCTCTTCTCACTGCACTATTCAAAATGGCAGCCACCTATCATATGCAGCTCTTGAGCCTTTGAAATGTGGGTAGTAAATCGAGGAACTGAAGTTTTAAAATTTATTAAATTATAATTAGTTTAAAAAGCCATGTGTAGATAGTGACTATTACATTAGTTCAGCTTTACAGTCATGGAGATGTGTTACTTATTAAACTTTACTGATGCTTAATATTGGCTTTCATTTTCCATGACTTATATCTATTTTCAACTCCTTTTTCTGTTTGTGCTGTTTTCTGGAGGAGTCTCTCATTTTGAACTTCTAGTTCATTATTCAATTTCCAACTGTTCTGCTAACTTATCAAGTTTATGCCAATTGTGTCTTTAATTTCTGAGGACTCTTCCCATTTATTTTTCATTGAAGCCAGTTGCTTTTATCATGGATATTTATTAAATTTTAAGGTATATAAACATGTATGTATCTGTATTCACACACACACACTGTTTCCTATGTTAATGTCTTTTTTCCTGATTAATTCTTCTTTATATTGAGTCAATGACTCTTTTTTTCATTCTTTAGTTCCCTCAAATATTTAGAAATTCATGGATGCTTGCTTATATTTGTATATGAGAATCCTGATTGAAAAGTATTGATAGTGACATCTTATTTTCTCAGCACAGATGAGAATCCCTATTGAACCAGCAGCAAATATAAACTCCAATAACAGCAAAGGAAAAGAGATACATAACTAGAAAAGTTCTTTAAGGAGATTTCATAGCCTCTCATCTTAGCACAGGAGAATATAACTTATCAGAGGTACTTTTCAGAATTCCCACTTATAAAATCATATTTTCAGTATATTTCTAGAAGCATACATTGCAGTCAGCAGCTCTAAGAGCAGGGAATTAACAGAGTATATATATATATATATATATATATATATATATATATATATATATGCACTTGCACATTCACACCCAATCTACTACTTGTAGCCTTCACTACTACTTCTGATCTTGTAATTACTTAAGAGTTTGGTTTTTTGAAAAAAAAAATCACTTATTTTAAAGGCTCTCTTATTCTGTATGGCTTATAGAATCTAGGATCCTACTAATTTTTTTAACTTGATATATCTAGAATTGGTATATCTTCCTAGTGTTTTGGCACTTTATCTTAGAATATTCTAGTAACACTTTGTCTTAATTTTGACTAACATTAGTATAGTTTCACCACTTTTCTTTAGTTAGTAGTTTCATGGCACATGATACTCCCTTACTGTTATAAACACATGATTTTTGAAAATTTTAGCATTAAATTATTCATCTTTTACTTGGACCTTGAAGTAAAAGATACTGATGATAGTCTTGAACTTGCTATCCTCCTGCCTCAGCCTCCCCACCTGCTGGGATTACAGGTGTGTGTCAGCAAATCCAGTCTATGTGAAGTTTTATTTAATGTCTTTTGCTTTCTTGCTTTATTTTGGATTAATCAAGTTATTTTTACCATTCATTTTTTTTCCATTCTCTTATTAGTTTTACATCTTAACTCTTATAATGATTTAGAGTCAAAATGTGCACCCATGACTTATTATAGCCTAGTGTCAATGATAACTTTTACCTCTTTTATAGTAATGATAGAACCTGACAACACTTTAACTTCATTTATCCCTAGGGTTTATTGTTACTAAGCATTTTACTTATCTGTATATTTTAAATTCCACAGATATAATCATTGTATTATTTTATGCCACTAATATTTAAGTAGATTTTACATATTTATTTTTTTATTATTCTTTATTTATTCCTCCATTTCTGTATTTTCCTCTATGGTTATATTCTTTTTTGCCTGAACAATTTCCTTTATTATTTCTTTTCAGTTCTTAGCTCTTTAGTTCTACTTTGCACACCTTCAGCATTTGGTAAACATTTTGAGGGTGAGTCAGTGGCACCCTCAGTCTCCTCAAGTGCTTAATTTTGTGACTTCATTCCATTTAGATACCAAGAGGGTACTGTTTCTCAATCTCTGGCAGTGGCCCCCTTCTCAGTGAAGGCCCAGCTTCCCAGGTGACTGATGGCAAGTATCAGCCTAAGCTTCTAGGGAAAGGGAAACTAGAGATCATTATCACACTTTTCCAAGAGCCTCCAGTTCCCATAATTTTAGCCTCTCTCATCCTTATTTTCTCAACGCTTTTTAATATATATATATATATATATATATACATGTATATATGTGTGTATATACATATATATGTGTGAGTGTGTATATATATATAGTTGTAGATGGACACAATACCTTATTTAATTTATTATTTATTCTATGTGGTGTTAAGGATTAAACCTCACATGTGCTAGTCAAGTGCTCTACCACTGAGCTACAACCCCAGCCCAGTCTCAACCATTTATCATGTAATTTAAACATGATTCTTGTGTCTATCTTAGTTTTATTTTTCTTCTTAAAATTCTTCTAATCAGGTCAATCGACCTAAAGAAAACTATATTAGTCTTCATGGAATTAGTACACTCATCAATTTATGATGTTTTTCCCAAAGTTCTGTCAATATGTGCTCTGCCTTAGACAAGTTTTCCCGTCTTGCCGTGGCATTTACGATGGTTTGTTAAAAGTTCATAGCAGTGATAACTTGAGAGGGAAAAGAGGTAAAGATGTACCCTCAGCAAACCAATTGAGATACAAATCTAATAGCATTTTGAATCTTTTGCCCTATATTAGAGAGTACCTGGTAATATTGTCTCTACTACTATATTATAAATTAATGGCAAAAATAATTTTAAAAAGTTGTTAATGGCAAAAACTACATGTTACGCCAGGTGCAGTGATGCATGCTTATTATCCCAATGATATGGAAGGCTGAGGCAGGAGGATAGCAAGTTCAAAGCCAGTTTCAACAACTTAGCGAGACCCTTAGCAACTTAGCAAGAACCTGTCTCAAAATTAAAAAATAAAAAGGGGAAGCTGGGCATGGTGACACACACCTGTAATCCCCTTGGCTCAGGGGGCTGAGACCGGAGGATCGAGAATTCAAAGCCAGTCTCAGCAACAGCAAGGCACTAAGCCTCTCAGTGAGACCCTGTCTCTAAATAAAATACAAAATAGGGCTGGGGATGCCCTTGAGTTAAATCCTCAGTACCCCAAAATATAAATAAATAATAAAAAGGCTGGGAATGTGGCTCCATGGATGATCGCCCCTGGATTCAATTCCTGGTAACAACAACAACAAAAAGCTATATGTTATTCATGTTTATTCTTGCCATAACTCTTATCAAAGTAGGTGCTCATCATTTATTTATCTAATAATTATGAAATAAGAAATAAATGTCTACATGAAGTTCATACTCAATGGTTTCACTGGTATTTTTCATATAGTGAGAAGTATTGCTTTTAATAGTCCATAATATTATATATAACATTAGAAAAATGGAATATTTTGATTCATTATAGACCTAATATATTCTATGTCCCTAACAAAACTTAAGCAATAATGAAAACAATCCATCTCCATCTTCTGAGATTTCTCAAAGCAAGTTCTTTAGAAATGAAAAATTTTAATCATCTGGTCCCTCTAGATTTTTTAGTAGTTCAAGAAATATATATATATATATACACACACACACACACACACATACACACACATATATGTATATATATACATACACACATACATATATATAAATATACATATATATATACACACACACACATACACACACATATATATGTATATATATACATACACACATACATATATATAAATATACATATATATATATATAAATTTGTTCTATATATTTTTAGTCTTCTCCTGACACTTATATTTCCCTTTAGAAAAGACAAAACAATCACATGAAAGGAGAAATTGAAGAGAAATGTTACCTAACACATAAAAAGTCATGCTTTTCAAAGATTATATTCCCATTTCTACATAATATACTCTCATTATGAAATCATCAGTGCATTTTTAGTCATAAACAAGGCACTGAAAAGAAAACGAATAGCAATGTAAATGACTTTCTGGAAAATGACATCTACTCCAATTTCAGTAAAAAGTTAACTCTCTGAAATATTAATTGATCAAAATGAGGAGACCAAAACTTTATCTGTACAGAGGAGCCAGAGAGCACATCCCACAGGTCTGCAGCTTGTGTGAAGGTACTTATGAACTCTGGCTTTGAATTTAAATTGAAAAATAAATAAATATAGATCAGAGTTTCAGACTGTCAACTTGGAGAACTTCAACAAAGAATGCTATGCTTCTCTTCCGTTGCAATTCAAACACAGAGGAAGAAGAAACACACTTCTATTAGGAAATGAAATTGTCCACATTCCTGAATACCAGAAAGGAATCATAAAAATGTCATGATGTCTCTGATTTCCTCTAACTTGCAAATGAGTTACTAATAGATCATCCCAGGAGTCAAAGAACAAGTCTCCATTTTTGTTTGTTTGTTTGTTTGTTTGTGGCAGTATTCCAACCCTCAGGAAGTGCACTTAAACTAATGTCTTTCTCACAAGTGGTTCAAGAAGAGCCACTACTGTCTACAAACTTCCCTGCCCCTTTTAATCCTCACATTCTGGACTTTTATCTAATTTTTCCCCATATATCACTTTTTTATGAAATAATTATTTTTTTCTCACTTGTTTTCAATGATCAAGACAATTTATTCATCATACTTCCTCCAAGCACTAAATTTTGGTTTCCAGAGACTTTAAAATGGACCCACCCCTCTCAAATGAGCCTAATATGTGAAGATGTTAAAGATAGAAGCAGTCTGTCAAATTCTGAACTCAAGAGCAAATGCTAAAAACAGTGGCAGACTCAGCTGTGGACTTCATAGCATTCAGAAAGAGATGACTGAGCTCTCTGCATTTTTCATTGACTTCTGAGTTTACTACTATTATATTTTAGAATATAAACTTAGTAGAAGGTAGGCTTGTCTTCATTCTTTTGCTGTCTCACCATGGTAATAGAATTTTCCCCTCTCTCCAGTGTTTGTCCTGACTTTATCATTCACAGCACTCCTAGATCAATTGACTAGTGGATACACAACTTCATCCCCAGCCCTGTGAGCTACAGAATCAAAGGGGGAAAAATTTTTTAGAATCTGGTCCAAGAAACATGAAATCCTTGTGGTTATAGTTTCAGGTGGTTTTAAATCCAAAAAGTGAGTTACAGCTCTTTCCAAATATTCATGCATGAAGCTCATTAATCATTTTCTTCTCTCAGTAACTGAAGATGAGTCCTTTAATTTGAAGTGGCCTTAACACTAATGAGTCATGTCATTACTCTGGAATCCTTTAAGTTGATTTTTTTTCTCATTGACTCGGTGAGGTTGAAATTAAAGACAGCTCCCATTAGCTGTATATATTTCCTGAAGCATCTGCTCATGGTTGCAAATTGATCCATCCTAAATATTTATTTGTCTGTAAATGCCATTGAGTCAATTCTTCACTTTAGACTTGTCTCTTTCTTTTATCTTTTACCCAAATGCAAAATTCCTTTTAAAAGTTCCATCAATAACATCATTTGCAATTTAAATGCTTTAAAAATATGATCCTTCCTGCTGTGTTTTTGAATACTTCCTTCATATTTAATTGCTGTAGACACTTTAGTTTCTAATTAAACTTTATTGTTTATGATGTTGCAGTCATTAATAGATGTGATAGCAAAAAAAAAAAAGCACTAATTCCAGTCAATTCTTAATACTTCCCATAGCCATAATGAACTCATGAGGCTAAGAGGAGGATGGGTAGAAAGTGAGACACAAAACAAGTAGTACACAATTCATGTTTTTGAAGATTTACTAGATGTTCTGGAAGACAAGCTTGAATTGGACTTGAATTGAATTGGACTTCTTGATTTGTAGGGGAGATTAGCTTAGAAATAGCATCTCAAAGACTTGCAAGATGAATATCCCCATTTTTAAGGCTCTTTTTTTGTGCACATCCCCAGGTTTTGCATTGGTGACAGAGAGAAGCATATATTGCACACACAAAGCTTCCTTCATCCTCAGAGTCTTAAAAGACTTTTACTGTGAAGGAATGAAGACACTTGATGAATCTGATGAGTTTTGGTCATGGAAAGATTCACTATGAACCATTGCATCAAGGTTGAAATGCCCAAGAGGCTGACAAGCTTATTGCCCATTTCAGAGATTAAATAGTTTTGAAAAAATTTTATCCTCTGGCAGTTGTAATTGTGTCTGCAAAATAAGTGTTCATCCGGTTTCAGCACTATCGTTTGAATGCTTCCTTCTATTTTTTTCTTCCAATGGACAAATTCTTTTTTTTAACAAAAAGGGGGTGTACTTTATTAGATATGGAAAATTAACCCATGAACTTGATACCACCTTCCCCAACTCTTAACATCCTTGCATGTCTCATGTAAAAAGGAAATGTGAGACATTACCATGTCCCTTTATCATGTATTATCTTGGTAGCTGTTTGAAAGGAGGGGAAGGAGCTGAAAAATCATTCTTCCAAGTTAATAATGTGATTATAGAAAACAGGCAAGAGCTAACATTAGGAACCTTTAAAGTCTTAAGCTGCCAGAGTAGCGCTCATGAGTAGGTAAAGTGATCATTTATTTGTTGAATCTTCCAAGGCAGCTGAAAAGCCCTCAATTGCCCCCGAATAAAATAGAATGAGGACAGCATCCCAAGAAGAGGGAACAGGGCAGTAGGAGAAAAAATATAGGCTCATGATAGACAAATCATCTATTGCCTGACTTTGCTCAGGGTCGACGTTGCATATTAGTCTGCTAACTGCTGACAAGTATCTGACCTTTTGAGTGATTTAGAGCATTTCTGATGCCAGCCATGTTGGATAAAGATCCTTATGCCTTAACGCAAACCACAGTATATTCCTGGTTCATAGGGAATCATAGCTAGAATTCTTGGGTTTATCATTTTCAGGTAGTTTGAATATCATACCTTAAAATGGAATGTGAGACTATCAAAGAAACCTGGAGACAGTAAATCATGTTTACTTCTGAGCATTCATTGCATTCCCCACTCTGTGCTAAGCCTATGAATGATTATTGAATCTTACCACAATTCTAGAAGTAGGGCTCTGAGGTTATTCTGTAGAAACACGCTCAGAGAGAGTGAGCAACTTGCCTGAGGTCACATAGATACTCATTAGTTTAATCAGTTTGAACCCTGATCTTCCTGATCCTAGAATATGAGTTTATCATTATTGTCCTTTGCTGCCTTCCCTTTAATCTTTAGCATCCTGAGAAAGCAGAATGAGCTGATGCTAAAAAGAAGATGTTTCTTCACTAACTAGACATATGCACTGTATGTCAGTCTGGTTTGGGTTTGATTTTAATGTCATTCTATTAATGGGAATGCCTCCAAATGACATGGAAACATAAAGAAATCTATACTGAGCACAGTTAAAAGCATACCAGATGTTAACATAAGGCCAATTTGTGTGCTTTTTTGTTTTTGTTTTTGGGTTGTTGTTTTTGTGTGTGTGTGTGTGTGTGTGTGTATTTTTAAGAGAAGTAGAAGTTGGGGTGAGAACCAGGACTTGGAATGTAAGTATGCAAATATGAAGAAAACTTATAACTAGAAGCATTTTTTAATCAGTAGAGATGGCCATTTATAGGGTCAAGCTATTGAGGTACAGGTGTTTGATGTTGAAGATGCAGCTTGGTTACTGTTTTCTTGTAGTTTTACCAATCAAAGGTGAATAACTGTTATTATGTGGACATTGCATGTTGAAAGTTTGTGTCAAGGACAAACCTCTCCAAAGTCAGAAGACACTCCCTTTACATTCTCTCCCTCTAAGTCTCTGTCATTCTTGTCTGCACGTTGCCTTGCTTGGTTTATTTAATTCTTTTCTTCCTTCTTTAGGCGGCCAAGTGTTTAGATACCAGGTGGTAGAGAGAGATCAGAGGCAGTATCAGGAATCTTTCCTGTCTGACATGGTTGTTGTCGGGATTAATGAACTAACATATTCTAAAATGATTTTAAAAGGTGAAGTGCTATATAAGTGTCAAATATGATTAACCAGCAGCCAAGTTATTAGGCACCTGAATATTATGAATCTTTTCTGAATTTCAGAAAAATGGATGTACATATTCATTTTCAACAGCACTATTATTTGAATGATATTCAGACACTCAACTTAAAGTCTAGCCTGATCCTAATTATCTCTACTCTTCTTATCAGTCATGTAAACCATAAGATGGCATATTTATGCAACTATGACTAAGATAGACCCAATTACCAGTCTTGTAGAGTCTTCAGTGCATCAAGGAAAAGATGCAGAGGACAGAGCAAAATATGAGTATTTTTGCTTTATTGATGGTGCAGGAAAAATGGCTAGGCAGCATGGCCTGGTGGTTGGCGTTATGAACTCTGGCCCTACCACTAGTTTTTTTACTTTGGGAAAGTTGATTTTCTTTCTCTGCATCATTTCACTTACATGAAAACTGGAAATATTGATAGTACCTATTTCACAGTCCATATATATGAGATGTTAAGAAAGCAATTCATGACATATAGTAATCAATTGCTCCTTCAGTGTTAAGTATTATCATCATAGTTGTCATTGATACCAGCCTCAGCCATTTTTACCCTAAAACAGAGAAATAATAAATAGAATTTGATAGCTGCTCTTTTAGGGCTCATATATAACTATTGAAGGTTTATAGGACACATTCAGCACCACTGCATGCTGGGACCTGCACACCTAGGTGTGGAGGAATAGTTTTTATTTTCATCTTGTTTTCTCAGCAAGGATTTTTATCCCTATTCTTCTGGTAACTCACTCTGACTATTACCTTTTATATGCTGTGGTGGACACGACTCTATGTCTGATTTACCTGTTTAATCCCATCCTCCCAAATGTGGAACAACTATAAATACTTAAACTGAGCAATTAATATACCATTTACTGTAACTTTGAAATAATATTTATGTTTTTAAAGATCTCTTTTTTTGAGGCAAATAATAAGTGAATGATCAGAGAGTTTGAAAATATATATGTGTACATATATTTTATTTAGATATGAAAATTTATATGAAGGATCTATAAGCTCTGGATTATGATTTCCAATCTATTTTAAAGTGCCTGTGTCAATTTTATTAACATATTCACAGAATTCAAAACTTGGGACTGTCATAATGGACCTCTTATCCTATGATAAACATGTAAACCAGCAGGGCCAACCTGAGGCCTCCTGTGGAATACTATCTAAGCATTTGATTTGAATGCAAAGAATAAGCACCCTTACCTGTGGGTTCATCATGCTGTAGGAATGTGATACTGGGACTAAGAGACCCAGTGCATTGATAAGTGAAGAAAGTACACCTGCAATGGATAAATGTGAAGTCCAGCAGAGATGAGCTGAGAGAGACATGAAGGAAGAAGTGGATTCTTTTTTTGGAACCAGGGATTGAACTCAGGGCACTCAACCACTGAGCCACAACCCCAGCCCTATTTTGTATTTTATTTAGAGACAGGGTCTCACTGAGTTGCTTAGGGTCTCGCTTTTATTGAGGCTGCTTTTGAACTCATGATCCTCCTGCCTCAGCCTCCTGAGCCACTGGGATTGGAAGGAAGTGAATTCTGGTGGCTTTACTTTGATCCTAGCATTTGAGGCCCTGGTACCCATACTTTGATTTGTATGATTTGTTGTATGATTTGTTCGTAAAGCTTAATAACTGTCCTAGCCCGGTAGATCCATAAAGATTCTTTGTGTTTCTCTTAAAATAGTTTGAAGTGAGTTTTTGTCTCTTATGACTTACAGAATCTTTAGAAGACACCCATTTCATAGATGAGGGGATAGGGGCCCAAAGATGTTAAGTGACTTGTTCATGATAACATTACAAGTGATTTTCAGAGGCAGAATTTCATGCCCTTTGTGATGACCTCAAAGCCTATATTCCAGTCCAGAAAGGAGTGTCAGGCTGTTGGAAGAGGGAGCTGGTTTTTAATGCAACAGATAGAAAAGTTATAGGGCATCATCAAGTCATGGCTATTCTCATAGTTAATTTGTTCATGGATTTGTCAAAAATTTCTTTGGGCATTAAGGAAAAAACTAAGGCAAGTTGTTGAGAAAATGAGTGGTCTGCTAGTACCACTATAGCTTACGGGTTGCCGTCTGCTGGAAGATACTATGCACTGAGTAAGAGGTAAGAAGCTGCAGAGCCAGCCTAGCCTGTTGTTCAAGGTGTTATTCCAGTGAATGCAATATTTGCAGAACATGTCAAATACCTGGGCCTTTCAGAAAATTGATTATGGGGTTTGCTCCTTCCTTAAAAAGCAAGCTTTTGTTTTTATTAGCATGAGTAAATATGAAATAACTTTCTAATGCAAATATGGACATTTTATTTTTCTGACATGTTTGAAAGCAGCCCTGGGCAGGGTGGCAGGGAATCAGTAAACATCGTGGGTAGTACATTGGGAATTCATCAACTGTGCACAGTATTAATGGGCTTATGCCATATGTTCCATAATAGCATGTTTGCTAACATGGAATTGGGTTGCCTGGTTGTATGACAAAGCTGCCATGTCAGTTTCTTGATGTATAGAAACAGGCTCTGTTAACCAGATGTAGAAATTTAGCAAGGTCATTTTAGGAGTAATTTCCACTTTGTGTGCTTTTTTTCCCCCTCATTGACTGTAAGAGAATGTGATCTGCTTCATTACAATGTGATTCCAGGTGCAAAACACAATAATGACCTTCATGCCAAAGGCAGAAGTTCACAAAATTGATCAGATAGACTCAATTCAGCAATGTTGGAAACCATTAGCTGGAGGCAAGAACCATGTTAACTCCTTGGCATATGAGGTCAAAGGTCAAGGGGAGGGCCCAGGCTTCAGTCAAGACTTACCTCAGGTAGAAAGAGGAAAACAGTACTGCCCAGCAGCATTGGAGTTTGCAGCCCTCCCTGAGAAAGTCAGAGAGATGCTGGAACCTGTGGAGAGCAAAGAGGACCTTTATCAGCCAATTCCAGCTTCACAGTGAGCTTGAACCACAGCCTCTCCAGGCAGCGATGCCATGATGACCATCCCCTGCTTCTCTTTTCAGATCCTTACTGATTTCCTCTGCCTCCCTTCTGACCCCAAAATCATACCACTTGTTTCGAGGCATCGATTCTTTTTCTTCTCCTGGTTTCTTGAGCATTGGTGCTCAACTGGGAAGTTGGGAATGTGTTGTGAACTCTTTACAGTAACTTGGGAAACTTAAGGATTTCATTTCTACTTTCCCAGGCAAGAGTTGCCTGCCAAAACCACGGGGTGGTTTGATATCAGTCTTATTAAACACGCATTAACAAATGGCATCTGAACATGAATGCCGTGCCAGGCCTTACAGCCCTTCTATAGCACTTCTGCTAGAGTTAGGAGATACTTCAGGCCAGCTCTTGCATCCTCTTTACTCTGTTTGCAGTTTGAGAACACAGTGTTTCTTATCCTCCACACACTGCAGGAACCCAGACCTAAGAGAAAAATGGGGAGTGAAAGCAAAAAGGAAAAAGTCACAAATTATCTGAAAGCCGGAGCTTATAAGTAAAGAAGGAAGTAAAAAAGGAACCAGGATGTATTTGGCAAGAAGGAAAGAAATGCGAATTTGAAAGTAGTAGGTGGAGGAAGAAAAGTGATGAAGCTCATGAGATTGTTTTCATCCCTGGCATTATAAGTATCTCTGTCTGACCTTGGATTCAAGGTATTAAGGAGGGGGACTATAGAGTACGTCTATCAATGTTTGATTTCCAGAGTTTCTAACCCAAATCAAGGACAAAGGCTGCATGTTCTGTGGGATGCTCATAGATGAATAATGCCTTTTAAAAATATTACCAATTCTACTGTCATTTCAGGACCCTAGAGACTCTGCTTATTAGGATGGCAGGCAAGCGAAGAAATGAGGTGGGCATAGAGGTGGCAGGGGTTAATTTCATATTTATCATGAGATCTTGCATGATTTCCCTAAAAGATATTTAATTTCCACTGGGCATAATAACTTGCAGCTGTTGGATTGTGCTGTGTACCAGTGGTGAGTTCTTGTCTTTGGAGATTTATGCAAGTCATTATTTAAAAATAGAGATCCGGGAGTTACAGCTGGCTAATTAATCTACCACTAAGGAAAGCTAAGCAAGTGACCCACTTAACTGCTTTTGGGTACCACGGCTACTCAGAAGCAAACTTTTGACAATGTCCTGTATAAAGAATCAAAGGATTACATCCCCGTAGCATCATGATCTTCTCAGGGACTGCATCTGTTTTATGTGTTCTGCTGCTATAACACAATACCTGAGACTGTTAATTTAAAAGGAAGGAAGTTTATTCAGCTTATTTGGTTATGGAGGCTAGAAAGTCTAAGAACATGGCAGTAGAATGGTGAGGACTTTTTATACATCATCACAATATGGCAAAAGGTGAAAGGGCAAGCAAGCACCCAGAAACGAGAAAACATGAGAAACAGTCTCACCTTATAATGATTTACTCTCCAGATAACTAATTCAGTCCTGTGAGAGTAAGAACTCACTACCATGAGAAAGAAAGTTATGCTTCTCAGCAACCTAATCACTTCCTAAAGGCCCCATATCCAACGCTGCCACAATGGAAATCAAATTTCAACATGAGTTTCAGATGGAACAAACCAAATTCAGACCACAGCAATGCTCCTTGTTCATCTCTTTCTCATTCCCCTAGTCACCACTATTTTAGGCCCTCATTCATACACAGTTAAATGTCCACAGCTTGGATTCCTAGATGCCTTACCATCTTGGTCTTTGTTCCTGCCTATGCTACCAGACTACCCTTATTCTCCTTTGTCTCTGCACCACCCACCTGCTTGAGAACTCCACTTGAGTCCCTGTTTTCTGCCACATCTACTCTCAGGCCTCAGTCTGGCTTTTGAAGATTCCTCTAAGAGGTCCAAGCCACATATCCACCCATATTTCCTCTACTGTCTCTACTGCACAAGGACAGCAGGTCTCTATCTTCTCATCCTGTGCCCTCATCCTGAGGGCCTTTCTCAGTCTTCTCTTAGCCTGAATATGGCCCATATATCCTTTCAATTTATACTGTGTCTATTCTAGACTCCCTCAAGTTTTTTCCTTGGACTTAATGATAGACAATTGACGTAATCAGGTCAGGAAGCCTTGGTCTGCAAGGACCCTGATTTTGTTCAATGAATCAATTAACTATGACACTGATTATCTTTATTTCTATTCTTTTACTCCCTCTCTGTATAAGCAATCATTCCATTATATTTCTTATTCTTCCTCCTCTCCTCCTCCTTCTCCTTGTGCTGAGGATTGAACCCAGGGCCTCATTCTGTTATGTGTTATATGCATCTTTTCTTATTGCATACATTCTTCACCCCCAAAAATATTTTGTTAAATGCACATTTATATTAATTTATATAATGACGTTAAAATCCAGTTGTCTCTTACTTTATTCATTCAGCCCTATGTATTCAAAGTACACCCATGTCTCTGCATCTGTAGCTGAGGCATGCTCCACATAGGCAACCATTCCATTCACGTTTGCTCTCTCCACAGTGCACACACTCAGATTTCATCTATTTATTGGATTTCCCTGTCTTATTCCATTTACTCCTGTATTCACAGAATTCCACAGACTGGGTAATTGATAAAGAAAAGAGATCTACTTGGCTTATAATTCTGGAGGCTGAGAGTCCAGGAGGATGGTGCCAGTGTCTGATGAGGGTCTTTGTGTTGCCTCATAGCATTGCAGAAGGGCGACAATCAAGCATCACACAGACTGAGAGGAAATCAGGTGGAATTTTCTCTCTTAGCAAACCCAGTCTGCCTCCTGATTACTACTCCCTCAATGAAAACAGACATCCATTCATGAGGGTGGAGTCCTCCTAACTTCATCACGTTTGAAAGATCCCAACTTTTAATTCTGTTAGGATCGAAATTAAATTTCAACATGAGTTTGGGAAGCCATAGCATAGCACCCCCCTTCTCTGAAGTCCCTTGGTAGTCATTGACTACACGACTAGGCTCATAATGATATGCTCTTTTGTGTTTTCCTGCAAGTATTTCATGCCTCTTCTGACTTTTATGTAACCCTTTTGAGATCAAGGATAATTCTTTACTTACCTCCTTGTCTACTTCACCCACACTATCTCTGAAGAACTTCTCTGAAGCTCAGTGTATACATGGGACTCAGTAAATCCCTATTTACTTAGTGATTTGAATAGCATAACTCAAAAAGGCTTCGTATTTTCTGTCTTCATATCTCCAGTGTATAAAATGCCTGGCATGCCATAGGTAGTTAGGAAATAGGTTTGAAGTAAATGAGTTCCTCATCTTTCACATAAGAAAAGGATGTGGAATAAGCAAGTTAGGTGTGTGTGTCGGGGGGTGGAGTCAGGACACTGCCACCTGTAAGATGCGTGACGTAAGGTGTATCAGGTAGCTTCTCTGGGTCTTGGTTAGAACAGATGTTTTCTCAGATCCTTGTCCAAGACTGTGAATTCATAAGAATTTTTTCAATATGAAGCGGGACCATCTATAATATGAAATCATCTCTATGAACCACACTTCAGGCAGTAGGCCATGGGAGAGGCAGTGTTGGGGAAAGGAAGAGCATGTTCTATGGAAAGAACCATGGAACATTCTCTCAGAATGGCTGAGGGAACAAAATGAGCTACTACCTGTAAAATGCTTAGAAAATTTTCTGACACACAGTAAATGCTCTGTAAGTGTTTACTAACATTTTGACGCATTTAGAAATTTTGTGTTCTTTGTGATAATCTCTCGCCTGGCATTTGGAAGACATGATTATGTACAAACCAGGATACCAGGAATTGTAGCATCACTGTTGAACTTTATAAATGTTTTTTTATAGAAAGACAATCACCAGACAATAGTATGATTTATTTTAGGCCTGTCTTCTTTCTGGTAATAGATAAATTCCAATTTCCATGACTTCTTCTTTCTGGTAATAGATAAGTTCTAATTTCCATGACTTTTGCAAAGTGAAGGAAAAGAAAGAATGTTGCCCTTCACAGATACATAGGAACAAAGAAAGATGTTGGAACCAGAATGCTGAGCTCTGTATTTGCTATCTACCCCCAAATGAGTGTTTCTTCTCTATAGCAGTCACTTAGAAATGGAAATGGAATAAAACTGTGAATTTATTGATATTGTATGCAGATGATATTTTTCCCTTTAGTAAGGAAGTACTAACTAAATAATCTAATTTGGTTTCTCTTATCCTTAGGGAATTGAATCCAAATATTGAACACACCATTATTAAAATTCTGAACAGCATTTAAAGCATGAGCTTGCTTGTTGCTGTAAGCCTTCTTTTTCTCTAGGTCAAAAGGTAAAGCTATTTGTCTCAAAGAAAACACATTAAATGTATTGATAATAGGCTGCAGGTTTTATAACTTAACTATATTTGCTTCATGAGCAAAAATGGCATTTGATAACGACTATTCTACTGGGCAAAAGAAGTCTTAATCAAACATCATTTCAGTTTAATGTTTTTACATACAAAATCCAATTTGTGAATTCATCTGCCATCTAAAAGTTAATCAAAAAATCAGATAAAAATACAAAATGAGAATTGGCAACTCCATATGGACTAGTAATTTGTGGATAAAGGAAGAATTAAAACTTCTACTGAAATGATTGTAGAAATAGGTAAAATACTCAGTTATCAACATAGGAAAATGACCACATACTATTTTTGGAACTCAAAAAGGAGTAAACTACAAGACTTCAACATGGTAAATTGGGATTTCTTGTTTTTTAATTCCTGAGCTAATTTTGAGGGCAGTCATAATTCCTTATTAAAATAATTGTGGGCTGTGTTCTGATAGCCTTTGTGCTGTGTTGTTCAGATGGTTCTCAGCTTAAGTGTCCCTTTTTTAATAAATTAAAATATGCAGTTTATATGAGTTAAAGGAGATGTTATGTAGGAAGGCAATTTGAAAAATTCCAAGTCCTATACATGTATTTGTTTATGTCAGTATTTATTGCATAAAAATCAGAATCTGCTTCAGGCACTTAGGGATTCACTAAGAAATAATAATATAGGCCTTTGTCCTTAAGGATTTCATACTTATATTGGGGAAACAGATGTATAAACATGATGTTCACGTAGTGTGGTGAGCACAATGATAACAGACATGCCAAGGTGCTTGGTGGCATAGAAAATGATCCAACTAAATTTTTAGAGTCAAGGTGTTCAGAAGAATTTGGGAGAAATGGGGGAGGGGAATCAGCGTTGGAGGGAGATGGCAAAAGTCTTGCTTTGAGATAAAAATAGTATGGGGTATTCTGAGTCATTAAACCCATTAGTATTACTGGAGCTTAAAATATCAAACAGAGACTAGCAGAGGATGAGTCTCTGGAGGTCAGATTATAGGAAGTCTGTGTCTTAGGTTAAAAGTTTAGATTTTATCCTGTTGGTGATGGAAGATGAAACAATAGTGAAACAATAATGATGGTTACTCAGTGATAATGTGGTCTTTCTGGGGAAATATGGAGGGTGGATTAAAGGGTCAGGGAGAACAGTGAGGAAGATATTGCTATAATGTAGGTGAAAGAGCTGAATTAGGAAGGGATAATTGAATGGAGCAGAGATGACTGATTTAAAAAATAGCCTAAGAAAGTCATGCATTATGACTGATTTGATGAGCATTGGTGAGGATGTCCCTCAAGTTTATAGTTGACTCACTAGACAATTTGTTCTACACATGCATACATATACTGAAGAAGAATCCAGTATAGGGGATCAGGTAGGTGCTCATTTTTGTCATGTTTACTTCAAGGTTTCTCAAAGGCATTTGAGAAAATATGTCCAAGAGGCAACTGGATATGAGCCCCTGAGTTGTGAACAACAGTTCCTACTAGGAAACTCGAATTCATAAATTATAAACACCTAACACCCTGAGAGAAAATGAGGCAAGAGCAGAGTCCTGGCTTTTAGAGTGGACCAAAGTAGAGGGAATTGAGAAAGAGTGGAACAATGAAGATGGGAAGAAGGGACCCACAATAGTGGCATGTCACTAAGGCCAGAGGAACAAAGGTGGTTCGGAAAGGTAGTGTGATCCAAAGTGAAACTAAAGCTTTGAGATCCAAGATAAGGGCTTCAAAAACCCTAAACTTAGAAAAGCCATGACTTCAGGTGACTGCGTTAGAGCAATCTCACTGCAGGAGTGGCTGTAGCCAGTTGAGGAGAGAATGTGGGGAGAGCAAGCACAGAGTCCTCTGGAAGAACTTAGGGTGGGAGGAAGGAGGGAATGGACAGGATGGTGGCTGAAGGAAGTGCAGGGTTGATCACGAGTCATTCAAAGAGTGGAAAAGCTTAAGCAAGGCTGAGGCTGAAGGGAAGGAACCGGCAGTAGGAAAAGGTAAAAGAAAGAAAGAAAAAAAAAAAAAACTAATATAACATGGTCCGTAAGAAGTGGCAGAGATGGTGAAATGGGATCCAGAGGAAAGTATGGCATTAAACAGGAAGAACCTAAAGTTTTACACTTCTGCCTCTAGAGGGATGGGTGGAAGGAAGGGAGTGGGCAATGGGGAGTGGAAGAGGAAGTGAGGAAGGTCATGCTGCAAGGCTGCAGGACAGAGGTTGTCAGTATCATTTCATTCCCCTGAGATTGAACAAAGTGATTAAACAGGGCAACCCCATTTTGAGAAGTATCTTACCATCCTTGTCAAGATTCTCTCTCGCCAACTATTTTAGACAGCTATTAAATTGCTGTGACCAAAAGACCTGACAAGAACAACTGGAGGAGGGAAAATTTACTTTGGCGCACAAGCTTCTGAGATCTCAGTCCATAGATAGCTGACTCCATAGCTCTGGGACCAAGGTGAGGCAGAACATCATGGCGGAAAGGCTTGGCTCAGGACAGGGAAATAGAGCTTTGCTCACCAGGGACAAAATGTAAACCCCAAATGTACAGCCCCAGGGTACTTCTTCCAGCCATACCCTACCTGCCTGCAGTTACCACCCAATTAATCCACATCAATGAATTAATCCACTGATTTGGTTCTGGCTCTCATAACTAATCATTTCACCTCTGAACATTCTTGCATTGTTTCATGCATGAGCTTTTGAGGACACCACCTATCCAAACCTAACCAAAATTCCATCATTTACTCATGTTTCCATGCTGCTTCCTAGGGTCTCCGCCCAAGCGTTTGGTCCCCTCTCTCATCTCATGCATAAGTTTTACTCCAGCAGTGCTAGAGACCCTTTGCTCCCACCATCTTCTCCTTAAAATAGCTTCTGATTTCATTATAAACTATTTCATTTTAAAATATCAATATCTGTTACCCCAACAGGGTCAATCTTCTCAGGAGTGTCTGCTTTTTTCCACTGGTTTTCAGGACCCTCACCTTATCATACCCACCCCCTCTATTCAACCTGTCTCCCCATAACTCCATCAACATACACCCTCTGCCCTGGACATGCATAACTTTTTACTTTTGCAAAAACTGAACCACGTGGTATGAAAATCATGGGCCTGGAATAATTATTTGGACAGTCAAGATTTCCTGAATTGTCCCCATTGTCACATGTGATGGAGAATGCCATAGACAGTTCTGTACAGTGGGTGCTACTGTTTCTGAGATGTCATATTTCAATACACATTACCTTGATTCATTATGAGTTTTCAGATAAATATGTGGAGTATTAGTCACCCCTTTTCCTTAACAGAGTTAGGAAATTTTGAATCAGTGCTACTTTTAAAATCAGCCTTACTGCTATTTATGGATTACTGTTAACAATCACAGGCATAAAGGCAAAGCCATTTCATCCTAAAAATAATAGTGTTTTCCAATATGTCTAAACCATATACAAACAAATAGAATATTCAATAAATATTCATCCAAATGAATACCTGGAGGCCTTAAACTCAGATGCACAGCTATGCCTAGGCTAACAGAATGGACTAGTGCTAAACATACTCTGTTGTGTTTGGACCTAAAATGTACAGGTTTATGATTAAGGGTACTAGTTTTAGAATCAAACTGATTTGTTTCCTGATTATCACTTGCAAGTTGTGAGACATCTCAGTGGGTTATTATTGTGAGGATGAAGTGAGATTATGAATTTAAAGAGCTCAGCCTCACTGCTGAGTGAGTGAGTGAGCACTTATAGTAAGTGCTCAATAAAGGGAGTCTGCTATTGAATTAATACTATTATTAATTTACGTCCTGATTTCAGAAACTGCCTGGTTTAACCAGCTGCAGGCAGAGCTGGGGCTGCTTTCTCATCCAGCTTCACTATGCTACTGTAAAATGGAGTTTCCTTTTCAGATACACATCTATTTGCTTCCCACTCATCACTGATGCCTACTCTCAGTAGTCAATTAATATGGTCAGCCACTTAGGCTAATCATTTCCCTAAGAACCAAATGTGCTTACATTCAGTGGCACCCACTGTAATGCAATTAATTTTTTTCCAATAATATCCTTCTGATAGGCACATTATAAGTGAGAGCTGTAATGATAAGCTACCTCCTGTTTGCTCATTTTGAAGAGACTCATTAGGGACAGTGGCCCTCAATGTTAATGAAATGGCACAATCCAATTAGAGAATTGCAGTCGTATACAGTGGTGCTGGAATGAGAGGAATTACTACCTCACCATTAATGTCACTGTCTGAATCTTGCTCTTGCCCTCCTTTATGTTGGTATTTGTTTTAGTTCGTTTTTTGTCACTATGACCACTATCTCTGCCTTTCCTCAAGCCTCTTTTGGAATTCAGCCCTCCTCTGAATGCTGAAATGCCTCAGCTGTACATGGCTCATTTTTCTATAGAGAAACTTGTGCCAAAAAAAGTTGGTAATGAATTCAAAATTTCTTTTAATGGAGTTTTTAATTACAACTCAGATAGCAAATACCTCATTCATATGTAACTTTGATAACAATGATAAGCCTTTTTATATTATTTGGAGAATATTGCCAAGTGTGAGACCCTCCAGTTAAGTACCGACTGCTTTGTTTTTGGACAGGAGTACCTGTCAGCCACTCACTAAGGGAAGGTCGGGAACCAGAACATCTGGATCCCAATAAAATGTTTGATACAACCATCCAAGTGCTAGAATACAAGCTGCTGCTAGGGATGTCAGTCTGATTGGCTGGCTTAGAATCTTGCTTTTCTAATTGATAGCCCAAAATTATGAAGTGGAATACTGTGGAGCCAAATGGAATAAGGGCACAGTTTCACTGTAAATAGATCTTTCTTTCTGTAGAATTTACCAGCAAATCAGACACAATTATGCAGTGAAATTCCTCCAAAATGCAAAACTTAAATTTGACATGGATACAATGTGTATTTATTCTTTTTCTTTTAGACACACTTAAGAGTTTTAGAGCCATGCCCAGCATCCAGAGCTCTGGAAGTTCTACAGCTAGAATTAAATTTTTAAAAAAATCCATCCAGAAAGCAGAGAACCAGCCCACCATTAGCTATTCCTATTAGCACCTCCCACAAGCTCTAAAAGACCATTTACTAAGAAAAGATGTTTACTTTTTTCACTCATTTGGTATTTGTTTTAGTTAGTTTGTCGCTATGACCAAATACCTTACATGAACAATGTACAGGAGGAACAGTTTATTTTGGTTCAAGGTTTAGGAGGTTCAATCCATGGTACCCCAAAGGCATGCCTCCAGTGGACTATCTCCTCCAGCTATACCCTACCTGCCTACAGTTACCACCCAGTTCATTAAGATCAGTGAGCTAATCCACCAATCAGGTTTCAACTCCCCAAATCTAATCATTCCACCTCTGAAAGTTCTTACATTCTTGCACATGAGCTTTAGGGGGATACCTTAGATATAAGCCACAACAATATTTCAGTGAATATTTACTGAACACATTCTATTTGTAGCTACTAAAATGTGCCCTGGGAATGCAGTGAAAAACAAGCGAGATACAAGTCCTAAAGTATCATAGTCTGATGGGGGGGGGGGGGAATATTTCAATCAATTATATTTATATGTGTGTGTGTGTATTTCATGTTGAGATAGGTTCCCATATAAATAAACATCACCCTCTGTGAGCATGTAACAATGTAACACATCGATTTTGTGTGGACAGAGAGTGTCAGGGAAATCTTCCCCTTTAGAATCAACACTTGTAGTTAACAAACCTGAGACTATGCAGGGCCTTGTAGGCAGTGGTAGAGATTCTGAACTTTATGCTAAGAGTAATAGAAGGCCATTAAAGAATTTTAAGCAGGATCAATGTTTTTAAAAATTCCTCCAGATGCTATTAGAGATGGGATTGGAAGGAAGCAAGAGTGCAAGGAGCAATTGGTATGAAATTTCATTGGCCTAGATATAACTGGTGGGTGACCATGATGCTAGTCACTAGCTGGATTTGAAACATATTTTGGAACTAAAATCACGGAAGCTTATTGATAGATGAGGTAGGGAGAAGGAAAAAAGAAGTATGAAGGATACTTCCTATATATCTGGTGGCCAGAGCTACTTGCCATTTAATATAGCAGTTTCTGAGACTGAAAACCAAGAGAGGAACATGTTAAGGAAGAAAGGGTGAGTTAAGGATTCCTTTCTGGATTTGATAAATTTAAGGTGCCTATGAGATATCCAACGCAGGAGGGTATCCCTGTGGGAAGCTTTGAGGACCATTTTGCCACAAGACATACATTTAGGAGTTATCAGCATTATCAATGGTGTTAAAGCTATGGAAGATAAACTTTCACAGCAATAAGCACTATGGAATTTACTTCAAGACCCAATCTAAGAAGGGATATCATCAGAGCATCTTTTTATGAAAGAGATGACATTTTAACACCCACAAAATCGAAAGAGCACACAATATCAGTCCTTTAAGTTAAGAACTCTTGGTTGCATGAAATCCCATCTCCACTGGCCTTATTCTCATTTTGCTGCAGATAAGTGAAAACTTTGTCATGGGACAGCAGTTTCTTACCAGTACCAAGGACTTTCTGCAGCTATCCTAGCCAGGAATGACCTCATTTTGGTAGCAGAAAATCTTACCCACACCCAGCTTTATGTGATCTCTTAGACTCCAAGCTTAAAATGCACCTGGAGTTCTGAATCAATTTAGTAGGAGACCAAAAGTCACAGAGTGGTACAGCTCCTACCACAGGACATCAGACTCTTCCTATCCTACAACACAAAATCAGTTACCTCCTGTGCACTTCATGCCACTCCCAAGGCAGAAGATCCCATTGCACACTGCAGCGCTTAGTTATGTGTATTTTGCAAGGTCAATAATCACTTGCATAAGTATCTCCTCTTCCTGACCATCCATGGTATTGGCATTCATCCCAGTATTCTTTTCTATTGAACCTACTACAGGTTTCTGAATTTTCCTATAATAGTACCCAACATAGCTGTGGCCAATAAGATTGACTATGGGAGATAATAGTAATAATAATAATAATAATAATAATAATAATAATTTCATTATTATACTTAGTAACTATCATTAATGAGAACATCTCAGTACTTTGTATTGTGCATGGCAATAAGTATTGTTTAGCCTCTCACTTAGAACATTGGTGCCATTTTTCAGATGAAGAAACTGAGGGTGAAAGATTGATAGTCTAGGTATATATTTCATTATGGTTCTTACATTTCATTATAATCACATGCCATCATATGTACAATGAAAACTCATAAAGGCTGTTTCAGATCTCTCTAACAATGTTGGGATCATTGAAGATGCTTATTAAATATTGAATTATGAAAAAAAATTAATTCCTCTGTAGTGAGAGAAGCCTTTTGAAGAACAGTAATTGTGTCTTACATGATTTGGACTCTCTCAAAGTACCTAGCATAATACTCAATAAGTATTTGGAAGGTTGGGTATGTAGATTTAAAGTTGGCTAGAAAACTTTAGTAAACTAAGCAGTTTCAGAGTGGCAATTCTGGTGGAGAAATTACTATTCAAAGAGGATTAAGATGCGTCACCTAATATGTTGTTGCCTCAACTGTGGTTCTGACTGTTATTTAAGCATTCTTATTCATGACCTGGATGGAAAAAGGGAAGAAGCTGCTAGTTTTTGGAATTCACTAATGATTCCAATTTGGAAAGGATTGCAAACAGCTCAGGCAACAGAAATAAAATGTAAATGACCTTTGAGACTTAAGGTATGTAGGCTGGGAATAATAACTGTGAGCATTTGAAAAAAAGGCAAGGCAGTGAATACACCTGGGGAAAGAGAATCCAAACACAGAGCTGTTCTCTGGGAAGCAGACACCAGATTGCAGAGTTGCCAAAGTAGGCCCAGGAGGCCCAGTGGTCTGCAAATTAAATTCAGGCCAGCCATGCAGTCTGGCAGGATGGGAGGGAAGTCCAGGTTGAGGCTGGCTGTGCAGAAGGACACAACATAACAGTTCCTCTGTGGACAGTTCTAGCTGAGCAGCACCTGGCACCACACATAGTGTTCCCACCACTTCATTACCAGGGAAGCTCAAGCAATTTGGAGGAAGTGCAGAGAATAGCAACAAGAGTGAATAAATTCAGGAGCCTGAGGAAAGGATGCCCATGAAAGATTAAACGGATTAGATAGCTATAGTATAGCAGAAAGCAAAGGAGAAGAGAAAGGACAGGCCTGGAAACTAAATTAAAAAAAAAAAAATCCAGATCTGTTCTAAACTAGCCAATAGAAACTTGCAGAATAGCCATCAAATTAAGATTTTTTTCAGATGAAAATGGACATTTCCTTCCAAGCAATAGGCTTCTTGCCTGCAATGGCACTCTGCCTACCCAGGTGTTCAGTAAATACTATCTTATAAAATCACCTTCTTTTGCCAAAAGAGTATAGGATCCAGGAACTCGACCAATTGGAAGCATATTAAAAAATCAGCCAACCCATTCCTTAGTGCCCAGTGAGGACCGGATTAAGGGAGCTAGATTTTTGTTGCGTTATTCAGGTCAGGCCTTTCAACAGTGAAGCTGCCTCTTCCCATTCAGACAAATACAGCACAAAATAGAAACCTTTGTAACACAGGGAATGCCTCAGACACGGTTGGCTAGACTGTAGTTAAATCCTATCATTGCAATTTATTTTATGTCAAAGAGAACAAGATGCTAATCCCCCACCTACCACCCCACCTTAGGCAGTTGGGAGGGAGTAGAGAAGGCTGTACTCCTGGACTCAAGGAGGGCTTGGCAGACTTCACTTTCAAAAGATCAACCTACAAATATCCAAGTAGATGAATTAAGGGTAATTCTTTGTTTCATAGAAAGGAGTCTAAAAACAGCAACTCCCCTTGGTGCCATTGAATTGGTCTTTGTTTACAGATCATTAACTGCACTGTTCTTAACCTAGCACCTAAGAGAGTCAAATATCCAGCTTCCCAGCCAATAACAAAGCACTCACAGTGCCATTATTAAGCACCTGACTCAGTGGGTTTCCTTGAGTTCTTCAAACGTGCCAAACCTCTGAAACCTACTGTTCTTCTCTCTGCTAGTGTTCCCTCCCACCTCCTTGTTCCTATCCTGTTTTCTGCATGGTTAGCTCTCTCATTTCTTGCCTCTCAACTTAAATGTCACCTCTTCTAAAATCCCACCCTATTTTTTGTGTATCTGTTTGGGATCATTTGAACTGCAAATAAGAGAAAACTGTACTGAGAGAGGCTTGAGCCTATAGATATTAATTTATGTGACTGAAAAAAAAGTCCAGTGCCGGTGCCACAACTCAGCAAAGTCACCCAGGACCTAGTGTCCATCGATTTCCCTGTTCCACCCCCACACTTGTGGCTTCCAACTTGATTATTTTTTCCAGTGGGTCTTTGCTTTTGTATTCAAGAAGGAGCATTGTCCCCAGAGACTCTGAACTCTATGTAATTGGTGAGGACTCTTGTCACTTGCGAGGAATGTGTAAAGTCATGTTTAGCTTTCCAGTCTCCAGGGTAGAGATGGGCAAAGAAGAAGGAAATGTCAATCATTTTCCGGGGTCACCAAACCTCAGTGTCTGCCAAGACACAAGCGTCTCCCACTCCCCGCCCCACTCCAGTTACCCTCTGTCATAGTTCCCTGCCTCTTCTCTTCATGACATCTATCATAATTTATGGTTGTACATTTATAATTTGGGATTATAAGTGTATAAGGACACAAATCATGATAGATACAGATGTAGATATATAGATATACTCTATATCTACATCTGGTCTATCACCACTGTAAAACCTAGCTGCTATTTCAGACTTGGATGAGTATCCCTCAAAGGTCCAGGTGTGAAGGCTTGGTCTTCAGGGTGGTGGTACTGGGAATGCTATGGACTTCTAAGAGAAAGGCCCTAGTGGGAGGTCCTTAGGTCATTAGGGACATACCCTTGAAGGGGATTGTCCTGGCTCTATCCTGTCTCTACTTCCTGGCTCACTCGTGATATAAGCAGTTTTCTTTGACGCTCCTACCATGTTGTGCCCGCCCTGCCAGAGGCCCAAAGCACAGGTGCCACCCAATCTTAGATTGAATCCTTCAGAACTGAAATAACCTTTTGCTTTGTACAGGTAATTTGCATTACTTTTTATAGTAATGAAAAGCTGACTAATACACCAGTTTTGTCCTGATGAGTGGCAGGCACTTAACACTGCTTCATTTGTGGACTAGGTGACTTCTAGAAGACAAAAGGAGGAAAAAAAAATACCTCTGAAATTATCATACAGTCACAAACACCTGAGAAAATGGGAATCTGCTCATCAAAATTCAGTGTACATATTTCTCTTTTGTATTTATTGTAAACATTTCAAACATAAAGATGTATATATACAAATATATATATATATGGAATGAAATAATGAGCATTAAAATGTCTACTGCTCAGCTCTATCAAATTCACTGATTTTACCCTAGACCCTTTGGTGTTGTCGTCATATTTTAATAAGTAAAATATCTCAAATGCTATTCAAGTCCCGAGTCTCTGTCCCTGGTTCCATGCCCCTGTCTTTCCCTCTGGAAGTAATCCCTGCCCTTAAGTTGAATCAGACTACTATGTGTTTTTGTACTATGACAAACTGGGTAAATATCCAAAGCCATATGAAATGTCAAGATATTATTTTGCATATTTTTAAGCTGCATGTAAATATTATGCCATATAAACACTATAAAATTAATAAATATTAAAAGTCTGATCGTTTCAGTCAGCTTGATACCGATGTTTAAGGACAATTTTGCATGTGTCTGTGTAGTGTTTTATTATATGAACATACTGTCGCTTAGTTTTCCATTTTTGCATTGATAAACATTTTGATGTTTATAGTCATTTCCTTTTGCAAATAGTATAATGTACAATTAATATTCTTTTAAATACTTCCCTGTGACACCTGTGAGAGTTTCTTAGTTTAAGATTAGGTACCTATAAATAAAGTTACAGGGCAAGAAAGAGATTTCTTCAATTTTCTTTTATTTTGCCTAATGTGTTCTATCAAATAATTGTTCTAATTGATACTCCCACAAGCTCTGGATGAGAGGAACTTTTTTCTATCCTCAAAAGTTCCTATTATCAAACAGATTTTTGTCAATCTATTAGTGTAAAATAACATAACATTATTTTAAATTTTATAGTTCCCTGACAATGTGGAAGATTAAAGATCTTTCAATAGATATGTTGACCAATTAGTTTTCCTTGTATGAAAATTACCTGTTTCATTGCCCTTTTTCAGGGAATGGGATATTTTTTTCTTAAGGATTCGTAAAGCTCTTTATATATTGTGGATAGTAACCCTTTGTTGAACATACACATTGCAAATATCTTTTCCCAGACCATTGCTAGATTTTTCATTTTTTGCTAGATTTTGCTTCATGAATCAGAGTATTAGATTTTAATAAAGCAAAAGTTATTAACTAATTACTCTATTATTTGGGGTTTCTATTATACTTTTATTTAAATTGACACATAGCAACTATACATATTAGTGGAATATAATATAGCATTTTATTACACATATAAAATGTGCAATGATCAGATTGGAGTAATTGGCATTATCTCTCACCTCATTTATCATGTCTTTGTGCTGGGAATAGTCAAAATCTTGTCTACTAGCAATTTTGAAATATTCAATTTATTATTATCAACCATAGTTATTTGCTGTGCTGCAGAATGTTAGAAGTTATTCCTCCTGTCCAATTGTTCTCCTCTATGTGTTAATCATCTTCTCTTCCCAACCTACAAACTTCCCAGGCTCTGGTAACCAGCCAACTCCACTTTTTTAAGATCAATATTTTAACCTCTCTATATAAGTAGGAACATGGGTGTTTGTCTTTCTGTTCCTGACTTTATTTCACTAAATACGATATCCTTCATTTCCATCTATGTTGCTGCAAATGACAGAATTTCATTCATTTTTATAACTGAAAGACATTATATTGTATATAAATGCTGCACATTTTTTCTTTTGTTGATGGGCACCTAGTTTGATTTCATATTTTGGCTGTTGTGAATAGTGATGCAATAAACATGCAAGTGCAAATGTCTCTTCAACATACTGATTTCAGTTCCTTTGGACACATAACCTGTAGTGGGATCTTTGGATCATGCGTTGTTCTTTTCATTCTAATTTTGGATTTTTGAGGAACTTCCATCCTATTTACCAGAATAGCTGTATGAGTTAGCATCTCATCAATGGTGCATGAAATTTCCCCTTTCCTCACATCCTTGCCAGCATTTGTTATTTTTTGTCTTTTTGATAATAGTCATTCTAACTGGGGTAAGATGATAACTCATGGTGGTTTTCATTTGTATTTTCCTGCCAATAACATGCTCAATTATGTGATATATATAAACTCAAATTTTTATATATATATAATTTATTATATAATGTTGGAACTAAATATAAATATATGTGTGTGTATATATATATATATATATATATATATATAATACTAGAACTATATAAATACATATAAATTTAGTATATATATAAATACATATNATGTGTGTGTATATATATATATATATATATATATATATAAACTAAATCTCTTGTCAGATAAACAATTTGCAAATATTTCCTCCCATTCTTAAGTTTCCCCTTTACTTTGATGGTTCTCTTTGTTGTGCAGAAGCATATTAGTAATACTATTAGTAATTAGTAATATTATGGATGTAATACCATTTGTAAATTTTTACTTTTGTTGCTGTGCTTTTGGGTTCATGTCCAAAAAGAAAACTCTTTGCCTAAACCAATATCCTGAAGCATTTCCCTTGTGTTTTCTTTTGGCAATTGTGGAACTTTGGATCTTACATTTAACTCTTCAATCCATTTTGAGTTGCTTTTCATACATGGTAGAAAAAAGGGATTTAGTTTTTTTTTCTTCTACATGTGGATATCCAGTTTTACCAGAACCATTTGTTGAAGAGACTTTTCTCCTGTGCATTCTCTTACTGCCTTTGTTGAAAATCAGGTGGCTGTACATATGTGTATTCATTTGTGAGTTCTTTATTCTTTTCCATTGGCCTATGTGTCTGTTTTTATGCTAATACCATGCTGTTTTGATAATATATTTTGAAGTCAGATATTGCCTCCAGTTTTTTTCTTTTTGACTAGGATTGGATTTGGCTACTTGGGACCTTGTGTAATCCTGCGTAAATTACAGGACTCTTATTTTCTTTCTATTTTTGCAAAGAATGCCATTGGTATTAGGTTGGATAACATGAACATTTTAGCAATATAATTAACTCTGATCCATGAACATGGTGCACACATGCATGTGTGTGCTTGTGTTTGTGTTCTTCAGTTTCTTTTATCAGTGGTTTGGAATTTTCATTATAGAAATCCTTCACTTCTTTGGTTAAGTTTACTTTCTATATTCTTTATTTTATTTTATTTTATTTTATTTTTAATTAGTTTCTCAAGACAATACAATGATCTTGACATATCATACATTTGGTTCAGATAGGATATGAATTCTCATTTTCCACATGTACAAATTGCAGGATCACATTGGTTATACATCCATGTGTATACATACAGCAATCCTAGTGTCTAACTATTATGAATGAGATTGCTTTCTTGATTTCTTTCTCAGCAATTTCCTTGTTTCTGTATTTTAAAAAGCTACCAATTTTATGTTGCTTTTGTATCTAAAACCTCACGGGATTCATTTATCAATTCTAACAGTTTTTTGGTGGAGTCATTAGGTTTTTCTATATATAAATCATCTTGTCTTCAAACAGAGATAATTTGTTATTTTAGGTAGCTTTTCATCACTGTGGCCAAAAGAACTGATAGAAAAAAATTAGAGGAGGAGAAATTTATTTGGCTAATGTTTTCAGAGGTCTCAGTCCATAGAAAACTGAATCCATATCTCTGGGCCCAAGGTGAGACAGAACATCATGGCGGAAGGGTGTGACACAGGAAAACAGCTCAGGACATGGCCTCCATGAAGCTGAGAGTTCTGCTTACTGGGGATAAAATATAAATCCCAAATGCATGTCCCCAGTGACCTACCTCCTTCAGCTACACAATACCTTCCTACAGTTATCACCCAGTTAATCCATTCATTTATAAATCGCATAATCTAATCGGCCTCTGACTATTTTTGCATTGTCTCACACATGAGATTTTGGGGGACACTACCTATTCAAACTGTAACATTCATTTGTCCTTCTTCTTTCCTATTTGATGCACTTTAATTTTCTCTCTTGTCATGGGTAAGATTTTATATTAAATAAGAATGGTGAAAGTGGATTTCTTTGTTTTCTTCCTGATCTTAAAGCAATTTCAGCTTCTCTCCATTTGGTATAATGTTAACTATGGACTTGTCATATGTAGCATTGATTGTGTTGAGGTATGTTTCTTCTGTGCCTAATTCTTTGAAGTTTTTAGTTAAAAAGCATTGTTGAATTTTTTCAAATGCTTTTTCTGTATTTATTTTTCTTGTCTTATGTTTACTGAGACCTTTTATTATTAGAGGAGTGGCAATAGCAGTAGCAATACTATTATTCTTTCAATTTCTATGCTTTTAAAAAGTGGAACATTTAAAGCTTATATAATAATAACAAAAGGTATGAACAGAGGAAGATGAGGAAGATGGAAATGTTAGGTCTGTTTACTTTAGGCCAGATGAGTAGAACTCCTCAGTAATTCTGAGATTTGAATATCCATCAGCCAAGGATTTCTGGGGTAACTTGGTCCAGTGCCATAATTACCCTATTTGCTGATGAGGTGAATTATGCTGGCACCTGCTGATAACTGCATGTAGAATCTTTTAGGATATAAACCCTTAATTGCTCAAGGTGAGGTTCTGTTTGTGAACTGGATGAGCATGTCTTCTTAGAAGTTGTCCTAGGTGGCATTGGTGATGGCTTGTGATGGAGAGTGGCTCTTCTCTTTTTTTTATATACTTCTATACACATAAAATCTTTTGTAGTTTGGATGCTTAGCAGAGCAACTATGTTCTGGTCAATAATTAGAGCTTCAATATTACAAAATTATTTCAATGTAATTGCTCTTGGTGGTAAAATGCCAAGCCAATGTAAAAATATGGTTTTGATCATTGCTGAGCAGTTCTGTTTCTGAATATCTGTCCTAATTACATGCACATATTCATACAATTACTGAGAAATTACTGTACCAAAAGAACTGTGTACACACAGTGATAATAATGTGATGACCTGGTCTGTTGACTTTAAAAAAGATTTCAGAAAATTGATTGGAACATTTAATGCTATTTCTTCATTCAAGGATTTGTGAACCAAATACCTTATTCCAATTGGAAACATGTTGCAAAGAGAATATTCTTTTCTCCTTCCCCCTCATCATGTAGAACATTGGGAGAAAGATACCAAAAACTCCTGGGAGTTATCTCCTTGATTAACTGTGAAGTAATAAACATAGAAAAGCAGCAACAATTCATGCAGTTGGGTACTAAATCTCCACCTTTATGGCCTGCATTTGCCAACTGTCTCCATATTTGACAGATAAAGTGCATCTGTGAATTTTAAGCTTCTCAGGTTACAGTTAAGATATGTAATTAGATTTCCAGATATACATCTTCCCCAAAACTTTTGCTACAGGGGGGAAAAGCCAATTAAGCTAGCTTTACTAGGCTTCAAGAAAAAAAAATACTGCAACCTGAAAATTGATGGAAGAGCTTAGCTAATGAGGATACTTTACGTGGGTCATGTTATTTCTTGAGAGGAAGTATGCTCTGGGACATAGGCTCTTCCTTCTCTGGAGGCTGGAGTCAGAAGATTTACTTGGTTAATAAAACCAACCCCTTTAGACATGTGGCTTGATGTGGAGGTGGGTGAAAATTAGTGTTTTCTAACATTCGTTGCATATACTTTTCTAAGCATTTATAGTTATTGGAAGAAAGTTAGCAATCTGGGAAACTCTATTAACTCAAAAGGCTAATGAAGAGCTGCTTCAATGCCCTGAAGCAAAAATACATTCCAATCCTTGGACTGCTAAGGACTAATTCCATCGTAGAATACTTCCAACATCGGTAATGACTGTGATGATAAAATTAACTAATATTTCCCAGAAGATATGACATGCAAGCACTCACTAAACACTAAATAAGTACTAACTATTTAATACTTAAGAAAACATGCAGAGTAGGTATTAGGTCATTTTAAGTTAGAAACTGAAGTTCAAAAAGTTGAGTAATTTTCTCTAGGATACCTAAATGTCTCCTTGAGCAGATTAAATCCTTTCTCTTCTGTAAATTAGAAACAGACCAGTTCATTACTGTCATTTATAAAATAGCCTAAATGTTCTTAAAAGTAAAAGCTTCCTTAGGTAATATAAGGAGACAATTCAGGAAAGCACTGGAAATGCAAGCTTATTAGAGTTAAGTATGTATTTTATTGTTAACAGGCACCAAAAATAATCACATGAAATCAAGTTACTATAGATCTTCAAGAAGATTATTATCTAATCAGACAGAAAAAAACAAATGCACAAGGAATTATTTGAAATAATTAAAGAAAAAATGTCAACAAATGCAAAGTAGGTAAATACTAGGAATTGAATTGTCATTTCTCTAGACTTCATTAATATAAGCAAGAAAATGATGGGGTGGGGTAGGAAGCTACTTTCCCTAAAGGACTTCCTGTTCCCAAATCTCGGTTTGTTACTCCAATGAGTCTCGATGAACAGATCAATAGAAGGATGCACATCAAGTGGTGCATGATTAAAACAAATTAAGTCTGCTTATTAAAGTTCTCCTGGAGATGAGGTTCATGGAGTCCAAATGTAAAAGCTACAGCCAGAGGTAGCAGTGAACTGCCAAAGAATTTTGAATGTTAAACGCAATGAACTCTTGGATTTGTGTGAGGAAAAACCACTCTTTCAACAAATAATGTTAGGGTAATTGCACATACACATGAGAAACAATGAAGTTGGACACTTACATCACACAATACACAAAAAAACTAACAAAGGGACTCATAGACCCATGGATAGGAACTCAAATTATAAAATTCCTAGAAGACAATACAAGAGTAAGTTGTCACAATCTTGGGTTAGTCAGTGATTTCCTACATTTAACAGTAGAAGTGAAAGCAACAACAGTTTAAGAAATAGATGAGCAAGACTTTATTAAAATTAAAAAATTTTGTGCTTCAAAGGACACCATCAAGAAAGTGAAAAGACAACTCAGAATGTGAAAAAAATATTGACAGATTATGCATCAGAGTAAAGCCCTGCATGGATAATAAAGAATTATTGCAACATAATTTTTGAAATGGTTCAAGGATTAGAATAGACATTTCTCTGAAGGAGATATACAAATAGCCAACTCACATTATTAGGATGCTCAACATTATTAGACATCCTGAAAATGCAAATCAGACCACAACGAGACACCTCTCCACACCCACTAGCATAACAGATAGCAGCAAATATTGGCAAGGACAGAGAACCTGGAGCCTTCACGAGCTGTTGGTGGGGATGTAAAATAGCACAGCTGCTTTGAAACACAGTCTGGGCATTCTTTAAAATGTTAAACATAGAGTTTCACCCATGATGTAGTAATTCTTTTTCAGGAAAAATGGAAGCATTGCCCACACAAAAATTTGTAGTTGAATGTTCATAGCAGTATTATTCTTCATAGCCAAAAGGTATAAACATGTTCATCAACTCTCAAATGGATGAAAAAATGAAGCATATCTATATAATACAATATTATTCAGCAATGAAGTACTGATTCTAAAAACCAAGGAGGAATCTTGAAAATATTATGCTGAGTGAAGCAGACTGGTCAAAAAAGACCATGTATTGAGTGATTCTATTTACAGAATAGACAATTCTATAGACACTCAGGAGGCTGAGGATGGAGGATTTCGAGTTCAGGTCCAGCTGTGGTAACATAGTGAGAACCCATCTTTTTTTAATATTATTTTTTAGTTGTAGTTGGACACAATACCTTTATTTCACTTATTTATTTTTATGTGGTGCTGAGGATCGAACTCAGGGTCCCACATGTGCAAGGTGAGCGCTCTACCACTGGGCCACAATCCCAGCCCTGTGAGAACCCATCTTAAAAAAAAAGCAAAACAAAGCCAGGCATGATGACTCACACCTACAAGCTCAGCAGCTCAGGAGGCTGAGGCAGGAGAATCACAGGTGTGAAGCCAGCCTCAACAACTTAGCCAGGGTGTAAGCAACCTAGTGAGACTCTGTCTCAAAAACACTTTTTTTTTTTTATTGTGGGTTGTTCAAAACATTACAAATTTCTTGACATATCATATTCGACACTTTGATTCAAGTGGGTTATGAACTCCCACCTTCACCCCATACACAGATTGCAGAATCACATCAGTTACACATCCATTGATTTACAAATTGCCATCC
>NW_026000068.1:23791088-23798587 GCF_001458135.2 Marmota marmota marmota
AACCCAGAATTCAGCCCTGAGTACGGTGCTTGCACGGCTGGCAGAAACTGCAGCGCTGTAACCCTGCGTCTCTATCCCAGCGCGTGCTGCAAACTCTAGCCGCGGGGCGATTTGCTGAATAAGCAGTGTTACCCTCCGTGCGACAAACCTCTCGCGTTTGAGTCCCCGTAGCCGATCCTCGTGCGATGGAAATCCTTCCTCCAGGTTCCGGAGCACCCCACTATTGCTGGAAATTCCTAACAAGATATCCTTTAGCCGTCCTGACTTGTCATACTCCCACACAGTGAAGCAGCACACGGGGGTAATGCACTCCCCTCGCCGCCATCTTCCTTCTCTCAAAAACACTTTTTAAAAAGAGCTGGGGATGTGGCTTGGTGGTTAAGCACCCTTGAGTTCAATCCCTGGCACCAAAAACCAAAACAACTACAACAACAAACCAAAATAAATAAATAAAATCAGATTGTGGTAAAACAGGTGCAAACATGTTCATCAACTCTCAATGAGAGTTGCATTTTTAAAAAAATTTTTTTTAGTTATTGACAGATCTTTATTTTATTTATTTGTATGTGGTGCTGAGAATTGAACCCAGTGCCTCATGCATGCTAGGCAAGCACGCTACCACTGAGCCACAACCCCAGCCCCCTGAATGCATTTTAAATGGGTAAATTATTTGGTGTGTGAGTTACATGAGAATGATACTGCTAAAAAGAAAAATAATCACTAAATATCCTGGTGGAGGGCAGCACATAAGGGATCATAGACAAGGAAACAAGCAAAGAAAAAAATGTGGACGTAGTCCAGGGAAATGATAAGTAGGGCTCAAGTTAGCATAATGGCAGTGAGAATGATAGAGCAGAAATGGGTACAGAATTATATGGAAGTAACTAGGCAGGCTATATCAACAATATCAACCACCACAATATCTCCATTGGGCAGTAACCATTGCTTTGTTTAAAAACACCCAGTGCTAGTGTCTCTCTACCACCTCCTGAGTTAGCCTACCTAGTGAGAGTATCATCCTGACTGATTTTACTGTTTGAGACAAAGTTCTGTAACAACCACCCCATTATCTTTAATTCTGCCTTGTTAAAATAGACATTTTATCATGAGCACATTTGAAAACTTTTGTTAGTTTAATAAGTGATCGAGATCTGTAGTGGATTATAGAAGGAATAAATCTTTGCACAATAAAGGTCACAGAGACAAATTCTCCAGTTAGCATTCTGTTTCTGAAAATCTAAATTGTTAGATGCGCAGATGAAGGAATGGAGCCACATGTGGGATTGGACAAGCTCTCCCACTACCAATGCATCCAGGTTGTGCATAAAAGGCAGAATTGCCTCAGTGCTCTGTGGGGTTTTCACTGATGGTAGCTTTCTGGAATACTGAGAAGGTACTATCAATACTCCTGACATTCAGCTTAATCAAGATGTGACCCTTTCAGGCAACCTAACAATATGTTTACATTACACAGACAAAATTTTTCTCTTAAGATTTCATTAAATATTTAACTAACACCACTAAAGAATAATATAACCAGCAATGTAGCTGTATCAAAATGGGAAATCAATTAGTTTTCAATCTTGTTTGGCAACTTCTCACGAAACCAGGCAGGCCAGAGATATGGAAAACAGGAAGAGGGGATGTTAGGCCTTGAGCCAGTGGTGAAATTAAACCTTTGTTGATGCATCTGTTTTAAAGTTTGCATCACTTTCCATGTGCTGACAAAAGGACAAAGTAGGAGAGGCCAGTGCCTGATGCCTCTTATCCAGAGGTATCTCAAGAAGTCATAGTAATTGTTTCCTGGAACTTTCTTTCACCCATACAATTTTCTTCATTATTGCCCAAAGGAAGATAATCCTTGGATTTTCAAGTCTCAGCAACACTCTGGTGGCAAAGTCAAGCATATTTAGAAACCAATTTAGCTTTCATGCCCCAAAGCAGTAGAAATAATGACAACAATAACAATAATAAATAGTTTATTTAGCAGAGTATTGTTACAATGTAGTTCACATATATTGTCTTATTTCATTTACCCAATGGAGAAAATGGTGGTGTTTAGCTGTTCGATATATGTTTTGTTTGATTTTCGTGTGGAAAAATATGAAGCAAAAAAGTTCTTCTCCATAGAAAAACAAAGCTCCTAGAATGGTTATTGATGCAGCTTCTGAGAGAATGCTCAGCAAATTCTCCCTTCTGCCCCTTGAAAGATACTTAGATTAACAGACAGGAAATTCTCCCAATAACACCTCAACATTAGAAAATTGTTTTTATTTGCTCCAGTTTTTGCAAGAAGGATCCACTCAGCACCCCAAGTCCAGGAAGGAGAAAAGGGTGCCAAGAAGTAGACAAGAGGTACAGGAGGGAGTACTTGATGAACTTAACCCCATTCCCCTGTCTCCAACAAGAACAGTGGTGCAAAGGAAGCAGCTGTGCTCAACTGGTCTGCTGGTTTGCTCCTAATGAGACCATAGACTTAACCTGGACCATTGGTTCCTGTAGAAAACAGGATAACCTATAGAGATCCAGAGATCTCTATTAACATGAAGCTGATGTAGTGTAAGCATCAGTGCCCCTCACTTGCAAGGGCCCCACCGGGAAGAAAAAAGATCACAGAAGAAAAAGAATCTCTAGTAACTTTCTGTGATTTATTATTTAACACTAAATATTTTCATTTGTACCTAATTTTCACTTGTTCCCTTAGTGACCTTCACTCCCCACACCATGTAGGTTTTAGGCCCCCCACAAACTGGACTGACCCCTGCAGGGGACTTAATTCAAAAGAACACCACAGCAAATGACTTTACCCTTCACTGCAAGGCCAGATTCAGGATTCAATGCTAGCCAAGGGCCCACTGACAATGCCAAACTGGTAAGATCAAAAAAATAACACACCAGACTCAGAAAAGCCAATGCAACTTCTTCATTTTCCTGAAACTGATCTAATTTTCCATGAGCACTCAGCTACTTCCTAGATAACAGAAAAACTTCAACTTGGTGGTTTTCTTTGTTTTGTTTTGTTTTGTTTTTCCCATTTAAAATACTTTTCTGGGGGCTGGGGTTATGGCTTAGTGATAGAGCGCTCACCTTGCATATACAAGGCCCTGGGTTCAATCCTCAGCACCACATATAAATAAATAAAATAAAGTTATTGTGTCCAACTACAACTACAAAAAATAAATATTTTTAAAAAATAATAAAATACTCTCTGCAGGAAAATTCAAAGCCTTTTCACAATTCTTCTCACTTTTCTGTTCCCAAAGATGGTGTCTGGGTATGTTGGAAGGACTAGGCATGGTTCTAGGTCCAAGGGGACAGGAGGCCCCTCTGATCTCATTTATGGGTTCCCATTGGGTGAGCAAGCTTTAAAGACTCAGGCCATGCTGGGAACAACTGAAGGGAAGTCCCCTCAAAGCTCATCAGGCACACTTCACCTGTGCTTCTCTTCCCTAGAGTACAGAAGGATGCTTCTGGATACCTAGTACATTCACAGGAGTTGAGGAAGACTTTGAAGATCTAATCTCAGGCCATTTCACTTATGTGGGGCCACTACTGTGGTCTCCACCTATGGCACAATTATCCCCTCCCTCAGGAAGCAAGAGGACAGGTCTTCGCTTTACTCCTCTTACCTCACTTTCTTCCTGCTGGTCCCCATAGGGAAATTCTTCAGGGAAAGTGGAGCTCCTTTACTTTCTCTTTCTCTCTTGAATGAGCCTGTAAGTCATATCCTTCTTCTCAGGACACCAAGCCTTACAGCTCAGCTGAAGTTGTAGAAAAGGTGTCCCCTCCATATTATAGAAAAGATAAAAACATGCCTGGTTTGTGTTTCAGGCCTAGTTCTTTGTGTGTGTGTGTGTGTGTGTGTGTGTGTGTGTGTGTTAGCCAGCTTTCTATTACTGTGACAAATTACCTGAGGTAATCAACTTATAAGGAGGAAGGGTTTGTTTAGGCTCCGTGTCAGAGGTTTCAGTCTAAGTTCTCTTGGCCCTGTTGCATTAGGCCTGTGATGCCAAAGTATATCATGGTGGGAGCACATGGTAGAGGAGAACTGTTCACTTTATATCAAGCAAAGACAGAAAGGAAAAGCAAGGGGCCAGGGCCCCAGTACCCCTGTCAAGGGCATGCCCCTAACATCCTTTCTTATCTCCTGAAGATTCTGCTAACTCCCAGTAGTGCCCCAGGCTAGTGACCAGGTCTTTTAACAAAGCTTGGCTTTGTTTAATATGTTTGACTTTGAGATCCAAACCAAAGCAGTATGTTAGTTGAAGCCAACAGATCCTGGACAGTCTTGGTCATTTCCAACAGATTAAATTGTTTAAAACTATTGTCTTGTTGCCAGTGCCAAAAAATCTGGATGTTCGAACCTATATACTGACTCCTCTTTTACCTTTGCAATCCTGCCCAACATGCCTAACCACCCGCCTGCCCCTCCGCCTGGAGCTAATAACTGGAACAATATGGGGGCGTACACACAGACATTCAGAGCAAAAAAAAAGCACATTAATACAATTCAAAATTATTATCTCTACCAAACACTAGTCAGAAGCCGCTTTTCAAATTTTCTATTGAAAGTGTTTCTATTTTGAACGGTGCTTTTTATTTCAGTTATTGTTCCAAGTGACAGTTTGGTATTCTGATATCACTTAGAGACTAGGTCAGGTAAATGACATTTAAAAAAAATTGATTAACAAAGATTTTGTTTCTGAAGATTTTGTTTTGTAGTGGATATTAGGTAGCAGTGAATGGGGGGTGCCCTCATGAATCCCTGGAGCAAAGGCAAATCCCAAACAGTAAGTATCCCCCCAATTCTATTCTGAAATGATAACATATCCCAATATACAGAGTAGCTTGCAAAGGGGTCCGGCTCAACAATCTTTTATAGAAGATGAAAAGCAATTTATGTTCAAAACACCCAATAATAGAAGGAATATGAGAAACTAGTAACTTCTATTCTTCCTCCTTCCTCTTCACAACCAAAAATCTCCCTAAATGATCTTCACCCTCCAGTGGTTTCCTGTGGGCATTAAGAAGGAAAGCTGCAGCTCTGTATAGTGACTGGCAGGTGCCATGTCCTGCTTCCACCTCCCCTTGGTCCACTCCAGCCACACTGGCCTTCTTCCTCTTCCTTCATACCTCCAGCTTTCTGCTGCTCAGAGTCCCTCCACAACAGATGGATTTTTCCTTGTGCTGTCCTCTGTCTCACCGTCTCCTCCTTCACATCCTGCTTGATGCCACCTAACCAGAAAGCTCTGGTCCGACCATCCGAAACAAAAATTTCTTCCCTTACGCATTTCTCTCTTGCTCTGATCCTGTTTTAGTCTTCTTCTTAGCACTTACTCATGTTGTTAGAATTTCTTTTCTTTCCTGGTTGGGAAGTATCCTACATGAGAGAGGGACTGCTTTATTCAATGCTGAATGTCCAGCTTCTAGAATAATAACTGGCACATAATTACAGTGTCCAATTACAATGTCCAACTCACCTCGATTTGCCCAAGAATTTCTGTTTTAGTAAGGAAAGTTCCACATCCTCCACTTCAGGCAATCCTAGACAGGTTGCTGCCCGACTCTCAATAAGTAGATGATGAGTGAAAGAAAGAAAAGAAGGCGAGCAGGAAAGGAAGGAGGTAGGAAGAACAGAAAGGAGGAGCCGGAGAGAGCAAAGACATTAACATTTTACTGTTACATATGAGGAAAGCAAGAGAAATATTTTTTACTTTATTTTGAGGAGATGTCTGGATCAAATTAAATACGTTGTTTAAAGTCATAAGATCTTCTTATTCTTGGCTTTGGTGTTTCATAACACCGTAACACATCTGATTGGAATTTCAATACCAGGTTTAATATACCATGAAAGCTAGAGTAAGCTCTAAAATTATGCATATCCATGGGATCAATCACACCCTTACTTTTGAAATGGCTGCCAAGGTAAGGTATCAACAAGACAGCAATAATCAAAGAAACACGGGGGGGGGAGTATCAATTGTTATTTACTTATGACATTTTACTAGAAAAACAAGCAAAATGGAAGATCATTTCTAATGATATAGGAAAAATAACAAAACATGTTATAAAATGTCACATTTTTCTTTCCTTTTGAGCAACAAAGTATTTTAAAGCAGAACCATGAGGCAGATACCACTAGTTGCAATAATATCCACATGAGAAGGTAGTTAATAATATTGCAGTTTGAAATACCCTTGGTATTTCAAAGATATCCTTTGAACAGCCCAAATCAAATCAAACTGACACTTATGAGAAATAAATATCTCTCATGGATATCTCTTTATATTTTGGTTCCCAACAACCCCCTGTGCACTTGGGTTATTTACCTTGACTGCAGCCTGTCCAGAGTGTGTAGGATGTGATAAGGGAGAACCTGCCTTTGCAAACTCCCAAGCAGGGAACTGTCAATTTGGTGTCAGCACCACAGGCTCTCTGGCGAGGAAATGTTTTATTTGTTCTGAGCAAACAATTCTATACCTCTGTGCCTCAGTAGTTCTGTCTGTGTGGTCAAAGGAAGATTATTGCTACCTTGACAATGGAAGGAGAGGCTTTAGAAATTGAAGAAAAGAAGAAAACAATTTAAACACAAGACAGGTATCATATCTTACTCTGTATCCACAGTGCCTGGAGGAAGACCCAGTTTGACTCATTGGGGGATGTGAGGAGAATTCCTTATCTATTATGTAGTTTTATCTCCCAAGCCACCTTGTGAAGCAGGTGTCATTGTACCCTATTTGCAAAGTTCATTGAGGTCCAGTGGCTTATCCAAGATCAGACCACAAGGACCCAGTAGGGGCCTGATTTGAACCCTTCCCTACTCGCTGCAGTCTGTCACTTTTTCCAGTCGTTTAACTGATTTGTATGTTAAGCATTCCACGTTGCTTTAACACACCAAAACTTATCTACAGAAATGCTCCGGAAGGTTTGTGCACAAGCCGGCTTCTGTGTCGTGTATATACTTTCTTCCTGGCACTCTTTTTGCGGACCATCTCTGTCTCAGCATGAGAGCTGTCTATAAACCCTGTGCAGTCGCATTGTAATTTGGAATCTCTACAGGAGCCCAATGACACTGAACCAATGCATGGATTAACACCAACTTCAACGCCCACAACCATCCCCCATGTACACTGGCAGCTTTACCCCCCCTTCCCTCCCCCCCCAAAACAATAGCAGGCTGAGGTTCTACATTGTGAAGAAGAGGTGATGGAAAGGCACCCTGGAAACACTGACACACGGTACATTACTTAGCGTGCAGGTGCATTAATGAGCTGTTGCCTCAAATCCCAGGTTTGCCAAGACTGTCACTGCCCATGCATCAAAGCAGTCATCTTGGGTGTGAGTGAAAATACTAGTCCTATTCCTGCCTGCACTAAACATTTCCTAGAACCCATTACAAAAGGTTCATTTTCCAAATGGATTTTGTTAATTTAATTTATTTTCTTTTTTTTTCTTTTTTCTTTTTTTCTTTTTTTTTTTTTTTTTTTTTTTTTTTTTTT
>NW_026000068.1:23798944-23811897 GCF_001458135.2 Marmota marmota marmota
ATTTTTTTTTTTTTTTTTTTTTTTTTTTTTTTTTTTTTTTTTTTTTTTTTTTTTTTTTGCGGCTAGAAACCTAGAGGAAAATTGAGAAGAATAAATGGGGTTAAAGTGCCCCAGGGGATGGCTTGCCTGCAAAACCATCCCTGGCATTCAGAACTGCATACCGAACAGACCTTAATGACTACTGCTTGTCAGAGGATCTGATATGCGTTTTGCAGAAAAAAAAATAACTCCTTTTATAGCAGTTGATAAACCATTCTCTAGGGAAATGAGTGAAAGGCCATATACTCCTGTCTCTGCTGCCTAAGCATACACTTGTTTGAAATAAAGGCAACGAAAACAAAGCAAAACAAAAACCCTGCTGGTTTCTCTACTTTCAAGTTAATGTTTTCTTCCCAAGACATATTTTTGTTGGATTGGTACAAAATGAGTTCAGTGAATGCAAGAGGGAGGAAATATTCCAGCCCAAATATGAATTTGAGCTGGGCAAAACTGAGTTAATTGAAACATGGTGGGTCACTTCATTTAACCAAGGACAGGGGGTTGCAGGATGAGCCTTGCGTGAGCTGAGACAACTATAGAACATTCTGTGTTTGTCCTGCTGTAAAATTAGCCCAGGCAAATCAAAACAACACTCCTAGGCAAATCAAAATGACACATTCAAAATAAAATCATGTTAATGCCAGTTGCAAATGCAACTTTATTAGCAAGTCAACTTTAGAAGAAGTGCTGCCTGGATGTGAAAATCTGATTGCTTGAAAAACACACACATCCCCTTTCCAATTAATTACTCTCCTATTAGGATTACGATTAAGACCACATAAGGCAGCACTTAAGAAACTTCTTCTTCCTTCTTTATATTATTCCATATATTATTTACGGTTAGAGGTTTGGACATATCCCCACATCATATTTCTTAATAGAAACAACACTGAGTAATTGGGTGCTGCAGGGCCTACTGTTCAATACTGACTGAGTCTTTTGATTAGGCACATATTTTATCATTTGTACTATTAACATCAGAGAATTTTTGTAAGCTATGAAACTCCTGTGTTTTTGGATTTGATTTTCAAAAAATACGGAAATCAGTTTCTATCATCTACTTTTGAAAATCAAGTGACTTGACATCTCATCCATGTTAAGGCGGTCTAACTCAAAGATCATTTTCTGTCTGAGGCGGGGTGTAAAACTGATCCATTTTCCGTAATAAAGCTGCAAAGTTAAAGAAGGGCTGTGTCATGCTCTGAATATGGAAGGAAGGGATCTAATTTAGAGAGTTAATCCAGCCATTTATGAGTAGTGTGCACTCATGTTGGTTGAGCTAATAATGTCCATCTTAAATCAATAAGAATTTTAAACCTTTTTTGAAATATCTATATAAAATATCTTTGTAAAACAGAAAGCTTTATGGAATATCATTAAAAATGTATGTAGAGTAAGGGGTGATTCTTCACCTGCACTCCAGATCATCTGTCCTCAGACCAAGGGGTGTTATTTTATCTCCCTTCTCCCTTTCTTTCTTCAGTTACTTCTCTGTACTATTGATTTTTTTCCCTCTTGATTTATATGAAGCTTCTTAATTCCATCCATCTTTGTTAATTTTTATTTTCTCAATGATGCATCATCCTCTATTTACCATGATAAAACTCCTTCATGCTTCAAAGCAAGCTACTTAAAGAAGTATAAGAAGTAGGTATCTCCAGTCTCCTTCCCTAAATATTCATTCACTTCTAATTCACACAACTAGATTTTCATACTGCCACAACAGTAGGTTTATCAATGACATGGACATGGGCATTTTTGTTTGTTTGATTATTGTTGTTGTTGTTTGCTTTTTCTTATCTTTTGAGGGCACTTGGCTCACATCCCTTTATCAAAATGCTCTCTTCTCTTGCCTTGAAGAATACCAATCAGATAGTTCTTTCTTTGTCTGATTGGTATTTTTTTTATCTTCCTCTTAATCCAGAAATATCATTCACAGGATTTTCCTTTGCTTCTCTCTTTTTCCATTCAGCACCAATCCCTGGATGACTGCAAGCAGGCCATGGCTGTAGATACTACTCATACATTCATATTCTCAACCTAAACCCACTGGCATCCCAACCCAAATATCAGTGATCTCCCTTATATCCGTGATGTTCCTTACAGGCAACAGAGAATCAAGCTGTCCAAAGTTGTACACATGTTCTCCTCTTCCAAAACTGCTCCTTGGCTTATCTTCTGAAACTTGGTGATGGGAGGGGCTTCTATCCAGGCAAAAAGCCAGAATCTCAGTTCTCCAATTTTTTTCTGAGTTTTTATCTCCTGCATTCTATTTTAGATCAAATTTTATTTATTCTTCCTCATGTCTGTGTAGTTCTCTCTCCGTGTGTGTGTGTGTGTGTGTGTGTGTGTAACTGAAAATAAATCCCAGGGGTGTACCTGAGCTACCTTCCCAGCCCTTTTTATTTTTTTATTTTTATTTTGAGACAGGGTCTTGCCAAGTTTGCCAAATGACCGCTATGGTCCTCCTCTCTCAGCCTCCTTGGGATTACAGGCATGTGCATTACAAATCATGCCTGTTTTGGTGGTGGTGGTGGTGTGTTCGCCCCCGCTTTTGTTGTTTTGTTGGGAAAAAAACCCACCACCACTTTTTGTGGTGCTGGGGACTGAACCTGGGGCCTCATACACACTAGGCCAGTGCTCTACCACTGAGCCATATCCCAGCCCTTCCCACTACCTTTTTATTGCCATTTCTCCACTGAATCCTACAATATATTCTGGAACATTTTTCTTGCTTCTGGTACACCCTCCTCCAAAACACAAACCCAATGGTCTCCACCCTGGGTTAAAAATCTCTCCATGGTTCCCTATTATTCCTAGACCTTAGGTTAGCATATGAGACTTTTTTAAAAAAACTCATCCTGAACTTATCTCCTGCCCCTCGGCTCCCTCTCCCATCCCTACAGCTGCACCAACTACTTTTATGTTCACAATTACAGTGTATTTTAACTATACTGCCTCCTTTTGCTACAAGGTAATTCCTATACTTCAACCCTTTTCTTTATCTTCAACTTCTTAGATCTGCCATCACTTTTATGGAGAAATCTGGTTTAGAGCCCCTACTGCTGTTCACATACCCCTCAGCACCCCCTGAACTTCCTGTAGTCATCATTAACAGGAGATTCCACTTGGCTTCATAGTCCTTTGATCTTTAACAGCCAACTCCTCTAAGATGTTTAGTGAGTGTCTTTAGAACAAATGAACGTGTTAATGGAAGAGTGAATAAATGACTTAGCCTATCTTTAACCCTTCAACCAAAAAATATCGGCTACTCTGCATCCATCTACTTTTTAAAAGGATAATTTCCATATCTGTAAAGGCCAGTAATTCTTGTACCAGTTGAAGAATTTTCTCAGCCATGATTTTATCATAGGTTATAGAAACTGGATCTTCTTTCTTTTAGAAATCATGTTTTGTTAAATTCTTCACCTTCATTAACCTTTAATTTAAACCTTCAGAGCACTAGAATTATTTACTATCTTGTAAATGCAAACATTTCTTTTTCCTAGAAAAAGGAATACAAAAATAGCTAGGATCAAAAATAGGAAAGAAAGGTCCATTCTGCCTGAGTGAGGTTGTGTTTCTTATTTGTCATATATAAAGAGTGATTGAACTCATTACCACCCTGCTAGATATGTGTTAATTTAAAACTCTTGTGGTACTCATTGCACTTTGTACTATTTAGATCTGATGCTTTGTAAGGTAATGATTATTTGATATCTGGACAGGCTTATCTACTCCAGTAATACCTTAGCATCTAATTTAGTTTGTAAACCAGATATTTTCTTAATCCCATAGCATTCCTTTTCCTTGTTTATAATGAAAGCAGATAGTTGATTGTACTGCCATGTACTGAGCGCTTATTAAGTGTTCAATAAATGTTGCATGACTGAATGATCTCAAGCCATGTGTCTCATAAGAGCAGAGAAAATTAAGAGTGAAATCATGATTAGTAGTTTTTTTTTTCCTCCTCCTTGGTTTCCATCATCTCTTGGTAGTCTCCCTGAGAATTGTTAAATTATCCATGTGACAAGGACTTTATATCCTTGTGTTACCTGTTTCTGCTCCCTTTCCCCACCAGTTTTGCAAGAATTTTGCCAGATCACCAGATGCACACTGTTAGCTACTGAAGAATCTCTTGTCTATCTCTTTAGTTTCTCCATAAATACACACATTTCTTCATTTGTCTTTAAGGCGATGCTGTATGTGTAATCATGTGTGAATCTTTATTGAACACTTATGGAATGAGCCACCTGTTCTCACAAATTAGCTGCGTTCTGAAGAAGGCCCAAATTAGTGAATTAGTTGATGAAGGAAATTTGTTGCGGAGACAGCAGACAACTAAGGAATTTCTCTGCTTGTCAAAAGCATTGTTAGTCTCACAGCTTGGCAAGAAGACAAGAAGATACCATCGTGAACAATTGTAGGTAGTGACTTAGTACCTTAAACTCATTTGGAGAAGAAAATAAAATTGCTTGTCTTATCATTTAAAGAGAAGCTTTGCTGATCTTAGGCCACAGCTCAGAACATTAACCAAGTTTTGTAGAAGTGATCATCTTTCTTTAGGGATCGATGTGGCTAGATTAGCAACGAGTCGACAGGGGACTTTTGGGAAACAGGTTCCATCCTGCCACTGTACTCCTGAGGGTGATGCTGAACCAACCTGAGAGATCCCTTGGCTATGTCTCATCCAGAAGTAGGGTAAGGAATCTTTTGATGCCCATAGACACTTCTTAAGTGATTGCCAGTACCAGTGAGTAGAATTACTTTTCAAGTCCTCTTACAAGCATCCTCTGAAATGTCAGAGGCAACATAAACCTGATGATAGGTCATTGTGTCAACTTCTACATTAGAAATCCCCTTACTGCTTATCATATAGCAGTATATGTCACATAACATCAATATACAGTGGTGTTATTCTGAGGGATCAGGGCTCTGTGTGTGCCTTGTATAGTGGGGGCAGGGGGGCAATCCATGAAGGGGTCCTAAGTGCTTAGCTCCCTTGCTGCCTATATCATTGTGTGATTCTGTGACCTAGGTCACTTTGCTTGTGCTTCACCTATGCAGAGAAAAGGAAAAATATCTCTTGATTCCATCTTTCCAGAGATATTGGCTCAGTTTGTATGATGACATTGAAAAGACAGGATCTTGCCCTTCCCTTTCCTTTTATTTTTGTATCAAACAACTAATAAAATTTCATTTCAGAAAGGAATTATTAAAAAGGGAAAAACACAAAGAAAAACATTGCAGAACTTTATACACACACGCATATATATATATATATGCGTGTGTGTATATAACATATATATGCATATATACATATATGTCATTAACATTTTAAATTTATCTTCTTGTCTTGTGCTTTTGAGAAATTTTGAGTAGTCTGGTCACATTCTAGGATTCCTTAGAGCAATTATGAATGGGCATGGATGGGTGGCAAGGTGGTAGAGAAGACTCCAAGAGAGATATTTGCTCTGGATAGAGAGATACCTTTATCTTTTTCATTCAATCTTGTGAGTAAGAAAATTCTCATAATTCAATAAATATTCATTGACTACCTACCGTATGCCAAGGACTGTTTAGATATACTAGAAATACTTCAATGAATAATGTAAGATTGCCTTGATGGAGGTAGAAGAGAGAGGGGAGAAATACAAAATTTGACAATCTGATAAAAAATTTTGTAGCCAAATTGCTTTAGATAAGCACTTATAGGACCTGGTATCTGGCACAGTTTAGAATGATTAAGTGTTAAATTCAGAATCAGGGATTTTTATCTAAACTATGTGTCTAAAATAGTAGATTACATAAAGATGAGATAGTCATATCAGTCTTATTTCTAGATGATATTTTATAGCTTTTGACATTAATTTAAGTCTACACATAGAATCTAGCACCAATTGAACAGAATCTATTAGGATCACAGAATCGCAGGGATGAACTTACATGGCATGCCCTCCTTATTCCTACTACCCCACACTCCTTCTCCCCGTGGCTGTCTTCTCCCTAACCTATTAATCTGCAATTATCAGCCTTTTCTTGAAATCTCAGCACAGGAAGCTCTATACTTCTTAGGCAGCTCATTCTCCCAGCCAGTAGCTACAGTTTTTAAAATATTCTCCCTATATTCATCTGAAATCCACAGGCCCATAGTTTCTTTGGATAATATACAAATCCCTGGGAACTGCCTCAGACAGCAGAATCAGGGAATGCACATATTTCCTTCCCAACCTTCCAATTTTAAATAGCCAAGAAGAGCCCTTAGATACTTCTAAGATGCTAAATATTTCCATAAAACTGGTGATAAAAATAATAGGGTCTATCAATGAACACCAACATCACATGGAAGAACTAGTGATGACATCAGTCACTGGTTATAGGCAGACCAACTGACTCATTTGAGTCAGGTTGAGAAGGTGGCCCCTTCTTCTCTGAGTCTCTGGGTGATGCTAAGGCAAAGAAGTTCACCTTCCAAGCTCTGTCTGGACTCTTACATTGGTAAAGGATACTTGAATAGCTGAATCATTTTAGTAGAAACTCTGAATATGCATTTGCACTTGAAGCAGCCAAATACTGGATTCTATGGCTGGGGAAAGACTCTTAAAATGCAGAGCATGCTATCATGGAGAAGCCAATGGTGAAATGTCTTGATTTGAGCCATAGAAAAAGTTTATCTTTTTGTGCAGAGGAAATGGAAATCCATTTTAATTACCAATGGAAAGATAATCATTCTTAGATTCTTTACCAACATCCATTACAAATGTACTAACAGTTCTTTGTTTTAAAAAAAAAAAGTTCTCTCTCAATCATGTGGTTTCCAGTAGCACCCAAATGCTAGAATAATATACTTTTATGCTTTTAATGACCAATGAGGAGAAAGACTTTATTCTAATTTGCATCATTGATTTATTCACCAAACATACTTTGAGAACTGAGGCTGTGTCACACTGTCATCCACACTGAGGATTCACAGATAAGTAAAACAAAGCACTGCCAACCCCATCCTCCAAAGGAGCCCATGGAAAGAATCAAGTAAAGAGTTATTTTAGAGGTTAGCACAGACAAGGAAAGACCTCTGCAAGATGTGTGCACAAAGACAAACCAGGGTTACTAAGAAGGGGAGTAGCATTTCAGTCAGCACTGGCAAAAGGTTCCTGCATCATCTGAAGGCCTAGAGTTTCTGAAGGGTCTGGAGGATGGGAATAACAATAGCAGATTTGTATTTCACAGCAATCATTTAGACTAGAGAGTCTAAAGACAATTAAGGGAATAAGGGTAAAGGCAGGGAGACCAGGTACAACTAAAAATAAATTGCTATCTATTTTCTATAATCCAAATGAAAATAACAAGCCTAAAATCAAGTAGTAGAATGTGGGTAGATTGGAAAGGACAGGGTTAGAAGACAACAAGGTGAGAGATTTGATGGTAACTAATATTGGTGTGGTAGAGGCTCAAGAGAAATTTTCAGGCTTCTCAGAAGGGAGTTGGGAGATGAAGATGGCCATCCAAACACAGGTAAGAGGTCATGTTGTGAAGGAGTAACATACTGAAGGAAATCTGCAGGCGGTGGCCAGTAGTCCAGGCAGTGGTGCCTCAGGGTCCAGGAACTCTTTAGTTGTGAAAGCCTAGGCTTAATGGTGAGGTGCAATGCATAGTAAGGGACTAGAATCTTTTCTTTGAAGCATCCACTTTCCTTTTTTAAATAAGAGCTCCTGGTTAAAAGCTGCGTGTCAGATCCCATATGGGGGCTCTAAGATCTAATTTTACTTAAGGGTCCCAAGGCACAGAGGCTAGCCAAGATTCTGAGAAGATATCAAATAAAAATCTTGGAACCAATGGAAAGCAATTTTCATAATTAGGAGGAACACAGCACCCCATATATCATCGTTAGTCTGAGACAAGGAACAGAAGGTTGGTGGGGGGAAAGGATGGTTTCTCTAAACAGGGAACAGGTGGCCAGTGCAGTCAGGGCCAGCTAGGGAAACCTTAGGCAACTCTGCTCAAAGAATTTCTCTGCTTCTCCCCTGGGCACTGTCAAATGCAGCAGAGAAAAGGATTATTAGTTATTTGGAAGTGGGCATTTCTGACCATGATAGTGCTTTTATTCTTGCAGAGGTGCATATAAAGACCAGGGAATAGAACTTAACGGCATCCACAGACATTATGGAAAATGAAGTGTTTTTGCATCTCTCGATAAACCAAAGTTTCAATATCACAGAATGTCCAAAAACAAATTTGGCTTTCATTTGAATTGCTACCTGAAAAGTTAATTGTTTACTCCCAATCCATAATTGATGATAGCTTTCCCCCGCTGCCATTAGACCAAGGAATCTTGGCAGCCAAGTGCTATAGAAGCCAAACAAAAACAGGTAGTAACACCCCAAGAATAGCTAAAATATTAGTTTCCCGAGGCGCAGGCTTGCAAATTTCTCTGGTTTACAAAAGAGACATCAGTTACCTCTTAAAACTTAGTTTTATAAAAGTTGTATAAAAACTGGAATGCATAGTACACTTGTCAGAAGAAATGGCAGAGGTGAACACGGGAGCCTGGTAATCATTTCCAGGGTGGTCATCAGGAATGAGAGTCTTCACATAACTAAAGAAGTTGATTTGTTTATATCATATGTTTTTTGAATCTACCAAGCTTACTCAAGATCCACCAGCTTCAAGTGCTGTTATTGATCCAGCAGGATCTCTTGCCAAGAGTGCCCCCTTCCTCCTCTTGTAACTGTCAAAATTCTATTGTCTTCAGTGCCCATTGCAAGCCTCTAAATCTTGGCCTCTTTAAGGAGCCCATTCCTGATTGCTGGGGATATCCTTGTTTTCCTTCTCCCTGAACTATTTAGACTCTGCATCTTACTACATCATCCACTTGGAGAGCTTGTTCTGTCATGTTACTTTCCCCTCCTAACCTACACGGGGAGGCCAAAACCAGCTCTGACATTACTTCTCCAACCCAGTCTAGAGGTCTAGCAGGCAGAAAGGATGCAGTGTTGATTGACTGAGCAACAGCCACCATGCACCCTTTCCCCTCCCAACCCCCACCCCAAACAAAGAAGGAAGGAAAACAGGAAGAAACTAACCAAGACAATCCTGGTTTTATGCCGAGTTCTTTACCTTTATAAACTTTCTGCCTAATGAATGAGATATATCATGGCAACAAAAAAGCAGGAGATTATGCTAAGTAAATATTTTTTTAATGTTTTCACTTCTTAAATTTGTTTTGATTTTTCTAATTTGTTCTCGTTAAATTTTATCCACGTAGAACCTACTCATCTTCCCATTGCTCTGATTTTGATTACAAGACTGTAGAGTGGAGAAGGTTTTGATTCCTCCAATTGAGTGGTTTTGTAGAAAAAGGCAGTGCTAGGTTTCTGTCTGCCCTGCCTCCTTCTGCAGGGAAGGTAACCTTTAGCAAGAGCTATGGCCCCTTAATCCGTTAGTGGAAATTGCTCTTGTGAAAATGAGGCCCAATAGTACCTTGGCTCACTAATTCATGCCATGTGGGCCAAAATTAAAGCATTAAAATTTCATAGATATAATATCATTTATAAATCATGTCATAAAAACATTCATTTTTCCCACAGACCTTGAAAACTGGCATGTCTTCTTCTCCCAGCTGTTGCTTAAAGTTCATTACAGCACAGCAGGATTTGTCAAAAACAAAACTGTAGCATGATGGGGAAATATTTAGCATCAGCTCCCTCAAAACATCCAGGCATTGTCCTCCCAGCCCTGGGCCTGCACATATTGCCCCTGATAGCAGTGATGCAACCTGCAAGCATACCGTGCAATAGAACCCCAGCATTTCTGCATTAACCAGCTCGAAGCTCTGCGAGGGCAGATGTCTCATTATTTTTATGCCCTATTTTTTTTCGTTGGAGAAAGAGACTATTTACTATTTTCTTCAAGTTTCTCTCCTATAAAATTTCAATACGTTTAGTGGGTGAGGACAGTAGACTAATGAAGTAAATGGTCAACATTTGCCACATTTCAAAAAAATGACAATGACAGATGATTCTTTTCTAATATCCTTAGATAGCAGATGGGAAGTTGATAATTGTTTAAGTGTCAGAAATAACTCGACCTAGTTTACTACCCAGTTTTGTCAAAGTTGTCATTGGCTCTGCCTGGATAAAAATCCTTTTGTGTGCTTGAAATAGTGAAAATTAGACCATCCTCACTGAGGAGTTTTGGTAGGTATGTGACATGTCTGTTTGGCTTGCAGATGCTAATGGATATATAATCACATTTGCCAGCCATAAAATCCCTGTTGGTTAAATACTTTCATCTGCAATAATCCAGGACTGTCATGAAACGTGCTAATTTGCTCTAATAATGCAGGGATCCATAAGGGTTCCTGTGTTGTGTAAACAGCTAGATGTGGCAAACAAAAGGAAAGAGGCTATTATATTCATAATCTGGACTTTGTTACTTTTCAGGAGCTCAGGGCTTTTCGTTTGTTTGCGTTGTCTTGCTTCAATTTCATTGTGCTAGAATTTTATAATGTACTATGAAGATGGATGCTTTGACCTTTAATATGAAAAGTAGGTGAACCATCTTTTTACTGTCTGATTTGTTGAATTATAGAAGGTTCTATATTCTCAGTATCAAAGTGGAACCCCAGAAAGCTCAGAGCTAGTCTAAGGTATGGAATTCCTGGATCCAGTGCATTTTCTCCAGACTGAAATTGACCTAGACACAGCCATTTGATAGAGCTCCCTTAATCTTTGAGGCATAGTGTCCACATGGTTATTCACTGGGACTCATTTTATAAACACTAGCTACCCATGCCACAAAGATCATTGGTCTGGTACACGATCTGAATCGTGTTTTTGTGCTAATTGAAATATTGGTTTATTTGTGGTCAGTCTGAGATGCCTTCTCTGACAAGGTTAAAAATGGTTTCAAGCAGAATATCAATATTATGCATCTTGGGATGTATCTATGCATACATAAAGTTGTGTGTATGTGGACATACATATATTCTGCACGGACACATAAAGAGAGAGTGTGTTCCTGCTTGCTTTCTGTCAGGCTTATGTATTCAATATGGATTCCTCCACATTAAATATAGCTATGAATCTGAGAAAACCAGACATTTGTAGGTAACTTCTTTGGAGAATCTGAAAGAGCATAAAGTAGACAGTCCCTGCTGGTACTTTGTTTATAATAGTTTATACCTCTATTAATTTTTCCCTTTATTATGGAGGAAATTCCAAACATACACACATGTAAGCAGAATAATATATAATGAACCTTCACATGTTTATCACCAGCCCCAACAAATATTAACTCACTCTTCTGTGTCCCCACTCCATCTCCAACATCAGTCATATCTCTACAACCTTCATCCACAACCTCCTATTATTTGGAGGCAAATACTATATCATATTAGCCATGCATCACTTAGTAAAAAGAATGCTTTCATTTTTTAAAAAAAATTATTTGTTCTTTTTAGTTATAAATGACAGTAGAATGTATTTTGACATATCATATATACATGGAGTATAACTTCCCATTCTTGTGGTTGTACACAATGCGGAGTTACACTGATCATGTTATTCATATATGAACATAGGAAAGTTATGTCCAATTCATTCTACTGTCTTTTCCATTCCCATCCCTTCTTCCTCTCCGCCCCACTCCACTCTGTCCAATCCAGTGAACCTCCCTTTCTCCCCTCACCCCCATTGTGAGTCAGCATCTACATATCAAAGAGAACATTCAGCCTTTGTTTTATTGGGATTGGCTTATTTCCCTTAGCATGAGAGTCTCCAATTCCATAACAAGTATGCTTTCTGAGAGATGCATTGTTAGGCAACTTTGTCATTATCGAAATGTCATATGGTATGTTATGGCTGTGATGTCACTGGGCCATACAATATGTGGGACTGCCATCACAAGTGCAGTCTCTCATGACCAAAATGTCATTATGCAGCTCATTACTGGAATTAATAGTTATATCTGGAGTTTTGATCATACTCAGATTTGATGGTTTTGACAAGACACCTACATATCTGGTATTGTTGGCTTAATAGAAAATACCCAATACCTGTGCCATGTCTGGAGAGGTGAGCCGTTGACATTCAGTACCTAGCACTATTAGTTCAGTAAAGATCAAAACATTATATTCTTATTTTCTCATGCTTTCCTCACTTATTAGATGTAATATTTTTATAGTAAAAACGTCCTATATCTACTCTCGAGTTAACAGTGGTACACTGTTTCTACAGTGAGTGTAGAAAAAGGAGAGTAAATTCTCAATGGAGAGTAAATTCTCGATTCTGTATTTCACAGTTTTGAGTTATTTCCCTAGCAGTCTCCATCAGAACTCAGTACTTTTTTATTATCATGAAAAGAAATGGATTTAAAGTTCATTAAAATATTTCAGTCTATTATATCTATGCTTTCTCTATGCTTCTCAAATTATTCTATCTTCACCTAGACAGGAGAGCTCCCCACCCCACCCCCACCTTTTTGCACTGCTGGGATTAAACTCAGGGCCTTGGTCCCTCCAGGCAAGCGCTCCACCACTGAGATGCATCCCAAGCCCAAGAGGACTCTTCAGTTAGCTCCTGAGTTCTTTTGACACGTTCATGTCTACTCTTAACTCTGTTTGGGACATTATATCCCAGGGGCTTTAGAAGTGGCTGCCATTCTCTCCCTTCCACTCAGCCTCCTCCTTCTTTCTCTTGCTCTTTGCAGGTGTTCTGTCACATGATTTTAACTTTGGGATAGCTTCTGCAGGAGCTAGTTTTCAAATGTAAATTATTGAGATACACAGAAGTGCCAGCACACATTAGTTTTTAATAGCCTGTTTTAATCTTCTCACATTTTACCTTATCTTAGGGAACCAAATTCACCTGGTGTTTGGAATTCTAATTTTTTTTTTCGGGGGGGGGGGGGTCCTT
>NW_026000068.1:23811922-23865017 GCF_001458135.2 Marmota marmota marmota
TTTTTTTTTTTGGGGGGGGGGGGGTGTCCTTAGCTCCTGGTTGCAACTTGCTACATTCTTCTGGACTTTTGTTTCTTCATCATTGCCTCATAGAGAGTAGAAACTTGAATTCTTGCTGAATGAATCAGTGACTGAAAAAACAAATGAATAAACCAATCCATGATCTCCTTTTAGTTTGAGGCATAAATCTACTTTTGCATATTGTGCTGAGACTGTGGACTAACACTACAGATTGCAGGAGCAGGTTGGGAGTTCATTTCCTGGGACCTTTGGGAGGAAGGCTTCTGCAGAAAAGTGTCCCTTATGGTCAAGCATTTCCTGTGTGGTCCTCCAGACACAAATTTTGAGAAGCACGAAAGCAATACACATGCTTTGAAGTATTAGAAATTTTGTGCCAGGAGGTTAAAATAATTTAATGAATTTGAAGAGGATGGAGGTGGCATAGGATTATGGTTGCTTATCCATTTTTTTCTGATCTATTTGGGTGATTTATCTATTCAGATTTCCCTGAATTATTTAGTGCTGAGATTTCATGGAAATAGGTGCTCTAAAAGCCACTAAATATTGTTTTTTAATTACCTCATGGCCTCAAAGGAACAAGTAATCCTCATCTTCTTTTTATTGGCACTAAAATTCTCTATAACCACCAGCTCCCATAAAAATCATTCTTTTTAAAGCCTTGTTTTTTTCCTAAGGAATGTTGATTTTCTAGATAGATCACTGCAGAATGGAGTCAAGCAAAGAATAACCATCGTCATTCAAGTCAGTGTTTCATAATCTATCAGGGCACTAAGAACCACCCTGACTGGAAAGGACCCATGCATTATGGTAAAATTATTTATCTCTCAGACAAAGAAAGCAATGATTTTGTAACATGTCGTGTATCAGTTTTCTCAAATACACAAGAGATACAGACTTGGGAGTGATCATGCATTTTTTTCCTGTGCACTTAGTCCCAAGTCCATGTTTATCATGTGTCTTATTCTTTGAACCAGTGGTCTGTCTGCTTTTTTTTTTTTCTTTAACTACATTCATCCTAAAGGTAAATAGTTTATAAGCTCAATAAATAATATTGACCCACATGAAATTGACATTCTGAGTATCCAAAATAGTCAAACAGGACAATTTCATATTTTTGTGAACTTCTTTTCTTATTTATTATTTATTAATACACATATATACGCTGGCTGCTACAACTATTTAATATACCAAAGCACAATAACTCTTCAGGTGAGGAACAATCAGATAGTGAATGTAAATCTACATTTCAGATAATTTCTTGGATAATTTAATATTGTTAGTTCTGATCAAATCACATCATCACAGCTTTGACTCTGATGCTCGGACTAGCTGGAAGCTTGACTAAAGACACCCATCAGCTCAGTGGGTTTCTTCTTGTGTCCACGGGCTTACATTGTTACTTTATTTTTGTCAACCCATGGGTTCTTTGTAGGAATCTCTTTAAGTCCATTGTCTATTTTGAAAGGAAGGACAAATCAAGAAGTCAAAACTAAGCACTATAATAAATATATAAACAAGTTTGACTAGACCACCTAAATCAGAAAATGCCAGAATACACTCAAAGAGAGACGTTAAGCATGTTGACTCCGATGTGCAGATGAATGATGGCACCACAGTCAAGTGGGATATTAAATTTTAGTAGAACTTAATTTATTTCTAATTTTCCAAATGACAAAATGAATATGAATGAATCTGTACACTAAATTCCAATTATCTTGCCCAAACGTGATCTTTCCACGCTCCAATTTCTCCCAGCACGGTGGCTGGGTTCAGAGATGGAGTCCCTTACATACGCATTCAAGAAAACGAGGTGAATATTGTCTAGACTCCTATGATCTAGCCTTGGAAGTCACATAGCGCCACTGTCACATCCTTAATTAAATTAAGACAATTACAAACCCACCCAGATTCAAGAGGAGGGGCTTCTTTATGGAAGGAATGTCAAAGAGTGTGTGGCCATCATTGATAAACCAACACCCTACTCATATACAGATATGGCACCCATAAAAAAATGATCATTCTGGAGATGCAGAGCTCCTTATCATGGAATATAAACCATTTCTTGGTCAGTCCTTATTAAATATTAAAAAAATCTCATCTCAAACTGGGCAAAATATGCTTTCTTATCATCTCTAGTTTTTGTGACTCCTACTGCCTTCTGGAACAGGACAGAGCAAGTTTCCCTGTTGTGCTTGAAAATAGCTTCGAAGTGAACTGTGTTTCTTTGGGGAGGTTCATATCCCTTCTTTCTCTGTCCAAGTTTCCTATGTCCTTCATCACCTGGTTATCTTCTCAGCAAGCAATAGCTTATTATTATCCCCCTTGAAGTGCTACTAAATTCGAACACATGTTCCATTTAAAGCTGCCCCTTGCTGCCTGATTTATTTCAATAGTATGTGTATATGAAGTAGTTTTCCCCAAAGAAATATCTATGTATGTATAGAATATTCATTAGAGCATATTATTAATACATATTTTTTCAGATCCACAGAGCGCCGGCATGCTCTGAGCCAATGAGAGCTGACATGGTAGATTGTACTAGATGCTTTCAGGCAGCAAATGTTTGTGCCCCATATGGCAAATGTTCTCAGCCAGTGAACACTCCACCGCACCATACTGAGTGGAAAGTGTTCATCAGTGTGTTGTATACCCTCAGGAGCCTCTCTTTCTGCCATATATTTGTGTGTTCTGGTGAACTGTTTGAAGCCATAATGGAAGACAAAAATGTATGCAAGTGGTAGTGCTGAGGCTGAGGCTAAGCACAGGGAGAATAGCACACTGCGTGTTAGCATGTGGGGCTTCCAGCAGCTTGAGGAGCCTTTGATGGAAAGGTCAAGGCAACAGATGGTAAAGATCAACAGGAAATTAGGGATTGGTATAAGTCCTTCTGACATTCTGAAGGGCATTGTAAAGCATCCCTGTAGGATTGGCCAATATGTATCAGAAAAATTCTTAGAAAAAACGAAGGCTAGTACATGCCAAGCATTCTAGTGACTTAACAAAAACCGGAGTGGCTGACAGTGTGTGACGCTAGGAACTCATCTTCACAGAGACTGAGTGCTTAAGACCATGTGTATGGCAGGGACAGCAGCAGGTTCTCCTCTTCCCTAAATTAGTGTCCCACACCCAACAGAACATTTCTGTAGGTTAAGCATGTGGTGGTAACAAATGTAAGTTTTGACCAGGGAAGACTGAAGTAGAATTAATTTGTTTTTACAAGATACGATGCTCCCTCTACTATTTGAGTTGAATTTAGCTTTTCAAGTAGCTCCATCACACTGTTGATCCATCTTAAGCTTCTTCAATGAAGATCACCAGATCTTTTTCAGATGCAACTCTTCAAAGCCAGATTCCCTTTCTCAGCACCACTCTGACGTATGCTCTTTTTATGGTTGTGATGAAGACTATGATTAGTGTTTACTGGGCACTTGCTATGCTCCAGGAACAACTAAGTGCTTTTTAGTATCTCAAGAAGTCTGCACAACAAACCTGTGAGGTAGTTACTTCTATTCTCCCCACTTTATGTAGGGGGAAGAGTATATAGAAACTACATAACTGTCTCAAGGTGTCTTATGATCAGTTGGTGGGAGAGCTGGAATCATGTAGCAGTTGGGATGATGTCAGATGTTGAATATACCATTTAGGATGTCCATCAGCTATCCCACACAGGAGGTCTTTCATTTGTAAATTTCATGAGAGCAGGATTCCATCTGGCACAGTGCTTGCTTGTTTGGTTCATAGTAGATAATAATGAATGAATGATTTTTCTAAATGCAAGTCATGTCTAGCACTATTTTGGGAGGGTGGGGGGGTACTGGGAATTTAGCCCAAGGATACTGTGCCATTGAATTACATTCCCAGCCCTTTTTATTTTTTTTAAATTTGAGACAGGGTTTCATTAAGTTGCTTAAAGGCCTTGCTAAGTTGTCTGGGCTGGCCTCAAACTTGTGATTTTTCTTTCTCAGCCTCCTGAGTTGCTGGGATTGTAGGTGTGCACTACCATTTCCGGCTATATCTGTCACTCTTAATATATGCTACAAATGTTTTTTCTGAAGTTAATCTCTTAGTGGGATACTGGGAGAACCAAAAGCACCAAGGCATGTTATCCTTCTGTTTAGGACATGTTTGATATCTCTGCTTTCCAAATATCTAAAAAGCTAACAAATTAAAGCTGAATTAAATTATTTAACCATCATTCCTAAAAGGAGTAAAACCTGTTTTGAAAGAACATACAAGAAATCCTACTCTGGTTCTCAGTGGAAATTGCCTTGATTAATGTCATCTATGTATCCATCATTGAAATAGCATGACAAAACAAACTGAAATGAGATTGTTGAGTTGAGCTTTCTTAAAGGACAATTGACTTATTTTGTCCAATGGCATGTGAGCAGAAGTTGTCTGTGCTACTTCCAAGTAATATCTTCCAGAGGCCTTGTATAACACATTGCAAGAAGGCTTTTATTTGTCAAAAGGCCAATGGTGTGACAAATATGAATATTCCATTAGCCTAGAACCCACAGTAAGATTGACATCTAGCAAACCCATTATCATCTTGTAAAACTACCAAGAAATGAGTTGTTATACATTACTTAGGACTTGGGGTATTTGTTACCACCACATGCTTAACCTAAACTGACTAATAAACTATGAAAATGCTTGAGGAAATCTGGGTTAATGTAGAGAAACGTGAGGCTTAAGAGCAGCTTGCAGTTCCAGGAACTTCCAGCAGGGGAGAGCCTGAGCACAGGCGCAGTCTCTGACAGCATAGCTGGACAAACTAAGGTTGGAGGCAGAAAGAGAGGATGCAGTCTATTCTGGAACCAGGAACAAAACCCAAGCCCTGAGAATAATGTGAAACAAGATGGTATCTTCCTTCTTGTGACAGAAAGTAAATAACATTTACTTCTGTTCTTATTGCTTCTTCCCTATCATAACTAATTTCACAAGACTTTCCTTCTGAAATGCATAGCTCTCTACCATCTGTCAGTGCCTTCAAATCATTACAGTATCTTAGAGTTAATCAAATACTAAATGTATTTTTATTTTACTTATTTATGGGTTAAAATAGTAGTTTTATATTGTGTGCTGCAAAGTCTGCTGTGCCATTGAGAAATCAGGGGTCTAGATCACCCTGCCTCTCTGCGTAAATCAACTGACCTATTCCACTTCAATTTATTTCAAATATTTGGCCTCTAATTAGAATTCCTTTATACAAAGGGCACTGCAACCAAAAATGCTTGAAAATTACTGCCTCAGAGGAGGCCATGAGATTATTTCAACTATTTTGAATGTTTATCATCAAATTCTGCGGACTCTGCCTTGGTGGGTCCTAATCTCAACCCTTGTTTCCTGAGCATGTGGCAAAAGAATCTTTGCTACACAGATAAATATTCATGTGCATTGCATTTTGCTCACAGGCACTGTATAAACTATATTTAGAACTCTGAATGTTGAGATGTACTGTGTCAACATTGAAATTTAATTACTGTGATGGACTTTAAATCCATGTACCTCCTTGCACTGTAGGGTGAATATTACCTCCAGTGTTTGTTCTTTTTCCTTTATGCTCCTTTAGGAGAAGGTTGCAATCTGTTTAACCAGAACACCCACCTGCCCTTCTCCTCCAAATGAATGAAACGAACTTGCAGTTTTATGACTGTTTTATCTTTGTATTGTGAAAAAGAAATATTGTCTTGCTAAACTCTTTGGACACTTCCCAGTATGTGCTATCTCTCTGCTACTCCTATTATCACTCATTCTGGTAATAAATGATAATGTTCATTGCTAGGATTTGTAAAGTGCTGTCAATTTAGCCCATTATTTTAAACTCAGGTTAAGGTAAGGAATTCAGATTTATTTAAGCCCGGTGCACTTTCATTAAGAACCAAAGACATTTTAATTTCTCTCTCTCTTTAGGCAAGGGATTTTACATTTCTTAAATGTTACATTAATCAGTGTTTTAATATTTCTTCAAAATGTATCTATTCTCTATATGCATGCTATTTACTATCTTTGTCAAAGTCAATGAACAGGAATAAAAAGTATCTACATGATATAGAAACTGCTGCCTTTTGGGCCCTGTGTAAGAGTTAAGTGGGTGCTGTTAAAAATGAATCTATCCATGGTGTTTTCTTCCCCATTTCTGTATAGGATTTTGATTTCATTTAAAAATGAATGGCATAAATCCCTGGCCTGAAAACTAATAGAATTTCTGCATTTACCTACTGATCCATAACCTTTAGGTTAGATTATGTGTCAGTTTGCAGTCAGTTAGTTGGATGAAGCAATGCTTTCAAACTGAAATGAAAAGATTTCTGTTATATTCCAGACACCAGATATGAAGGCCAGTTTGGGTGGATTATTATTAGAATGATTTTATATTAGTCCTGATAAATGATACAAAATAAGCTGTAGGAAGTAGATACAGTCCCTTAGATGAGAAGAGACAAGGAAAGAAATGTGTTTGATTACCTGACATGGATTTGTTCTGTGAGATGGAAGGCTAATGAGGAGCCCAGGGATACTAACTGGGACTCACAACATACTGTTGTGAGTCCATGTTGTGAGTCCCAGTTAGTACACAGTGTGTATCTGTCTCCCCGCGAAGATGTTCCTGTCTGTCCAGTTCTCCTCGGGTTATGTGTGTCCACGGCTCTGACTCTGGCTTTATGAGAATTGGTTAAAGGGCACAGTTCTCCAGATGCTGAGAGCCTGGTATAAATAAGGAGAAGCCTGTGGAATTGCTGCTCTGTCCTGGCCCTGGGCTGCCCAGGACAGTATAAATTTGCACTTGCACACAAAGAACACAGTTCCAATCCCATTGTGGCTTACTGGTCAGAGACATTAAGCAAATTAACCTCAAATCTGTCTCTGCACCTGTAAACTGCTATCAGTGTGAAGATTACATGAAATTATCCCGATAAATCGTCTAGTCAACGTGCTAGGCACATCATGGCTCTTGGTATGGAAATTCTAAAGCAAGCTTGGACTTCAGGTGGCCCTATTCAGATTTAATGAGCTCCAGCAGGACAAGAAAAATGGCACGTGGGTTGCAAAGCCTGGAGGCTGGGATTGGTGAGAGGCAGGTTCACAGCATCAAGGGGTGCAGACAGGTCCTACTACTGATAGCTCTTGGGAGCACCTGCCAGGGGGCATCTGCCAGGGCTTCAGTGACCCTGTGGAGGCCAGTAGAGGAGCTATACTTGGGAAACCTGGCATGAGCCAGGAGGGGACAGAGATAATGAATGCCTACAGTATTCTTTGCTCCTTTTCCCTTTCCACCCATTGCAAGAGCATACCTAGCCTAATGCTCATTCCTCTTCCTTCTCTGTGCACCCCCAAAGCCACCTAAAACTAAATGATGGACCCAGTGAACACACAATAGTCACAAATATTTTCCTTTCCTTCCTTTTTTCTTTTCCTTCCCTCCTCCCTTCTTTCCTGACTTCTTTCCTCCTCTCTCTCTCTCTCTCTCTCTCTCTCTCTCTCCCTCGCTCTCCTTCTTTCATCTCTCCTCCTTGAATATTGAGTCTGTCAAAAGCAAGGTAACTTTAAAAAGAAATAGAGCATCACACCCAATTTTCTTAATGAAGCCATATCCAAATAAAGTGTACAACACCTTTTCCATGTGTCTCCTCCCTTAGCTCATCTTCCTGATCTCTGCTTTTCTACCAGAGCAAACTCCAGCATTTTTTGTTACACAGGACACACAGGATGTGTCAATAAAAGGCACTAAGAAACAGAAACAAAGCAAAGAGAAAAGTGAACTGAATTCTCAAGCTTACAGCACAAAAGTAATGGTACTCTGTGCTCAGCCTGTGTGTGAAGGCTGGACAATTTGCCAGCGTGTCCTTAGAATCATTTCCCACTCTTTCTCCACTCTGCTATTAATCATGGGAAATACCATTTGTCAGGCTCTCTTGACAGCCAGTTTCCAGGTGGTTCTGACCATAATAGGATATGTCTTAGTCTTTTTTTTTGCTGCTAACCAGAACACCTGAAGCTAGGTACTTTATAAAGAAAAAAGGCAATTTCACTTATAGTTCTGGAGATGAAGAGCATCACATGGCATCTGCTCCACTCTGGTGAGGGCCTCATGGTAGATGGTATCAAAATGGCAGGGATGTGTGCAAGAGTGGTGAATGGTACACGCAAACCAAAGACTTAGGGGGAGATCCAGGCTCCCTTACAACAACCCATTCTCAAGAGAACTACTACAGTGCACAAGACCTGCCTTAACCCCTTTCAGGGGCATTGGTCCCATGACCTAATTATCTTCCAATAGGCTCCATTTCTTAAAGGTTCCACCATCTCAATACTACCACACCAGGGAAGAAGTCTGTAACACATGAGCCCTAGGGGACCAACTATAGCAGTGTACTAGCACAGCATGCTAGGAGAGGAGAAGTTGAAGTAATTCTCACTCTGCCTTGGGGAAGCATCTCCACCAGAAGATGTGTCTCCTCTGGTTTCACACACACTGGACATCCCTTACTTCCATGACCCAGCTTCTGCTGGGCAGTCTCCACCCTCCACCATGGTACACGTTCCAACTTGATCATACCAGTTGATAAATATGCCACTTCAAAATTCCGGAGTGGCTTCAGGCCTTTGCATTGCTTTATGCTGTTCCATCTTCTCTGATTGGTTTTTCTGGCTTTCTATCATCCATGTAACTAATTCCAGGTATTAAATTTTCTCTACCTAAAGTACTTACAGTAGTTTTGGTTTCCAGTCTATACTCTGACTGATATACTCACTACACATGTGATTTGAATCTATTTCTGCCCATTGAGTCTGGAAAATGGGAAAGTCAATATATCTAAGCAGATATGTGTCTCCACAGCTTTGAATAAAAACGAGAATACACAAGTAATGTACCAAGACATTCCATCACAGTGAAACACTGCTTTGTTCTTTAATATTTCATGACATTTATAAATATCTCCCTGTTTGTTATTCTGGAGATTTTTTCATTAGGACTAAACTACTCCATATGACAGTTGAGAACTTTTACAATAGTTTGCGAGAATTCTTCACTTTCTCTGGGTACAAAAATGGCTCTGAACTGAATTTTCCCTTCACTCTGTGCTTCCATTTCTTACCCTGAGAAGGTCTGCCCATTGCCCTGGAGTAAAGGAATTTGCCAGACCCACAGGGAAAAAAAATGTGCCCTTGCCTGTTTTTCATCATCCCCTCTGAGTCAGAAAGCCTAGAGAGATTTTTATTAAGTAAAGAATAAAACTTGCTAATTCTTGTAAGAATCCAGACAATGGATGGCTTATAAAATGGGCCATTAAAGTAATTCATGTCTGAAATTGAGCATTAATATGATGCAACATGTCAGGTGGGGAAATTGACTCCTCAGAGTTCTACTCCTGACTGCTCCACTTCAGGAGTAATGTTAGAAGAGCACATCTGAAAGAAGGGAATAGAAATACTGACTTGTTTTTAAGTGTAGCTTAAACTAGCTTTGAAAAAATAAGATCCCACCAAAAGTAGAGATGAATTGGGCATTGAGATACCCAGTGTGTTAGAAACTAATTCTTCTATGGCAATCAGTACCCCTTCATGCACGCAGGTTCTTTTCCATATCAAACTTGGGAAGTAGGGAACAACTGTAGTTCTGACTCTCTTCTGGAGTCTAGTTCCATTCTTTTAGTTCATTTTGTATTCCATTTCACCTTCCTTTTCACCCTACAACTGAGTACATTTCAGGCAACTCCAGTGGAGTCCAATGGCAGCAAATGGTCTTGGTAAACATACATGCTCCATGTCGCCATGCTGCACCCCTGTGGTTTCTTTGTATTCAAAATGCACTTGGGTCTCTGCTCCCCATTAACTGGAGTCTGTAGAACTCTCTGTGACATCAAGACTCAGACTTTCCTGAGGCTCTGAGCAGCTGTGCAGCATGGCCACAGTTCATCTGCTATTGCTTTTCCGTGTCTTTATTCAGGAAGAATACATCCATTCTGTAGGAGAAATAGGATTAGGATTTTAAGAAGGCTATAAAAGAATGCAACAGTAAATTCTTCAATACCCAGCTGTCAGATATGTTTCATTAAATTGCAAATATCAGATTACTTTTTTAATTATTTCAAACTCACACCAGGAATTATACAAGAATCATATATTTGAGAAAAAAAGCTAGGCTTGCATTTTCTATTGTTAGACTCCAGGCACCCCTATGGATCTTCAGCAGAAATTTCAGCAACACTGTTGATACTGACTTATTTCCAATCAGAGCTGAGAGATCAAAAAAGACAAACCCTCTTGTGAATCCACTCATATTTTTTAACTCATGTTTAAAATTGATAAATTTTCTTAGGCATTCAACAGTGAATAATAAAACTGAGCTCATTTATTTAAAGTTTTAAAATAGCTGTAGATTAGTTTTCTGTGATACGGGAAGCAGAAATCCAGCAACTGTCCCAGGGTTTCATCCCTGACTGTGTAACCTTGGGCTAGTTACCTAATTATACACAGTATCCATTTTCTCTGGAAAATGCATATAATAACAATGTTTACCTTGGCTAGTTATTATGAGGGTTAAAGTAGATTGTTCACTTGTTTATTATTCAACGCATATGTATACTCCATGTATCATACATGAGCATATCCTGTTAAAATTACGGTTTGAAAAAGAAACTAGAAATTAATCATGTGATCATATACAAATATAATTACAGATGGATAAAGCCAATCAAAGGGAGAGATTTGATTCTAAATGAATACATGACAGAGGAACTTCACTTAATCTGGGTTAGGTCCAGGGAAGGTTCTCTGAAGAAATGCAAATGAGATATGAAAGATTAGTGAGAGCTAAGTAGGCAGGAGGTGTGTGTGGGTGTGTGCAGACACATGCACATGCTCCAGTTCCCTATGGAAGCCACGACACTTGAGGCAACTGTTATTAATCTCCCTTTCAGTTCTGTTTAGTTTTATTTTTCAGCATGATGAATTTTATTTTGATGGAGAAATTTGTGGAGTTCCATTGACATTAGGTATGTGGGTGGGATGAGTGGTTGCCTGGAGATGTGCCTGCATTTTCTTTAGAGTACCGGGTAAGTGTGTATGAAGCAGATGTATCCTAGACACATATGATGAGCACAGGTTGTCAATCACCCGAAAATATTTATCAGGTACCCACTGCATGCCAAGAACTACCCTAAACACTGAGGCTACACAGATGAACAAGACATGGTCTGTCTTTTTTAAAGACTTCAATCTTTATTTTAGTGAGAGGAAGAATTAACAATGCATATATTTATACTGTGTCAAATCAGAGCAGAGGATGCGAGATGAGTAAATTCTGGTTGCATGGAATATGACCTGGCTGCCTCTAGCCAGGAGGGTCAGTGAAGACTGCACAGAGGACGTGATATGTGAGCAGAATCTTAAAGGAAGCCTTACAAGGGCATTCCAGAAGAGCGTGTGCAAGGGCTCTGCACCTGTATGGATCTAGAGAATGTTTGGCACATAGTATCTAAAGAACAAGCATGTCTTTTAATTCACAAATGGATCCATAATGATCAAACATACAATGAAGGTAGAGGAGCAACCTGCAGTATCAGCAGTATCAGAAGTATCAGCAGGGATGAAATTCTGAAGATTTTCTTGCACGAGGTGAAGGACACTGGATCGTATTCTGTAGCCTAGATGGTAGAAGGCAATCGAAACATTTGAAGTGGAGGATGTCGTAACCAGATCTGTATTTCAGAAAACTCACTGTGGCAGCAGCTTAGACATTAGGTAAGTGGGAGAAAAGACTAAAGGCAGAGAGATCATCTTGAAGTGATTATAGTTGTCCAGCTCAGAGACAATGAGGTTCCAAGTGAAAGAAGATGGAAGGAAAGAATTTAAGAAACATTTTTTAAGTAAAATCTAGCAGTAATAAGTGGGAGTAAGGGAGAACAAATAGGATGATGAGGAAATGTTTTCAGCCTATAGGACTCTGATGTCATTTTTTGAGATGAGGACACACAAATTGGAAAAGGTTTAAGGAAACAGGCAAAGGTCCTTTGGGGGCATGTTGTAGATGAGGCACTGGTGTACACATGAAGGAAGTGCCCAGATGGAGGAGGCATCCAGAGATCTTTTGGGGGCTGGGAACAGAGCCCAGTGGTAGAGCAAATGCTTAGCATGTCAAGGCCCTGGGTTCAGTCCTCAGCACTAAAAAAATACAAATAGAAAGAAAGACCCTTTGGAGCCTGACTCTTGTTCTGTCATCCCGAATTCCTTTTTACTATTCTCTGAAGACTTTTTGAACTTCCCAAATGCCTGCCCTTGCCCAGCCATTTTCCATGGACAGATTAGCTATCACGTGTTGACCTTTTAAAAGACAAGAAAGCCAGTAAAATTGCTGAGCCATCTTGCCTCTGCACAGCTGCTGGGGATAGAGAGGAGAGGAAGTTGCACCTGATGTAACTTGGACCAGCAGGAATTGGAGAACTTGACACAGAAGCCAAAGAACATTTTATAGCACCCATCTGTTTTTAAGATGGCAATTCTTTTCCACACACAAAGACACAAAGATCAAAAATTATTTTGTTTTCTTCCCTTCTTTGTTTTAATGCATAGCCATTCACAATTGCTAAGAATTAAAGTTGTCAGCATGATTTCTCCTAAATAATTCCTTGGAAAAAGTACTTAAGCCTTCCATTTATTTTTCCAAATGTAACTTGAGGACAGGAACAGAAGAATTATTTCAGAAAGAAAATAATCAATGAATCATTTATCAGTTTCCCTGCCCTTTGTATAACAAACTGTAATTAGTATGATGTCTTTGTTGGCAAGTGCTTATCAGACAGAGTGCAGTATAGAAGCAAAGGAAGCTTCTGTAAGGAATTGTGTTGTTTCCCAGACCTAATTGTGATGTTATCACTGGAATTTTGTGTGGATGCTTTGTTAATTTTTAATTTGCAATCCTTAATAGTAACAAGGTTATTAGCACCTACCTAGAGCTCCGAGTGCCCACACTAGATAACAAAATTTTGGCATGATGAACATGTGGAAAATCGAAAAGGGGCCCAGAGGCTCTAATGGCCTTGGATAGGGCATAATTTTGAGAAACTGAACTTGACAGAATCAGAAAAGATTTTTTATCTGGAATCTTTCTATATGACTTTTATATTTTCCCTCGTTGGTAAAGAGTATCAAACTCTGTCCAGGGTTTTACAATCACCTCCCAGATACTCTGAGACTATTTGCTCTCCCTCCCCCAAAGTTCATTTTCCTTCCAAGAATTAGTCATTAAATGCCTACTAGTTGTAACACTTGTTGGGCAATCAAAGATAAATGAGACCTAGGTTCTATTCTTAAAGTATTTGCATGGGATCTCATGGGAACCCAGGCCTGTAAAAAGTGGTTTTGGCATAATGCAGGAAGCATGCTGATGTGGTGGGTGATGAGGACAGGACTGGCCATGGAGAGGGACTGACTCATCTGGAAGAAGCCAGGTAGTCATGGTGGAAATCTCAGAGGGTCGCCCAGATCCTTACAGAGCTCCTCACAAACAATACAGCAAACAGCATAGGGAGATGGGTCCTCAACGCTTCCCTAGTTTATCCATAAAAATCCCCTGGAATGGCTCTGAATATGGAGTAATTTTCAGTGGTTACTGAAATCCAATCATATGACCACGAGTTTGGTTGTGGCTCTAGGAAAAAATATACTTTTCTGAGAGCTGTAAAGAATGAAAAAAAAAATACTAACATAAAAGTGGAGCTATTAAAAAATGAAGCTACTTCTACACATCCAGAACTATTTTTTTAAAATTAAACAGCTAGCAATCCTATCAATCACTATTAAAAATCATATATCTTATTTTTCCATATGTAATATTATTCATGATAAACAGAACACACCTCATCTACCCAATTCTAAAGGTTATGACTTTTTCTTAGAAATATGTTTATACCTAATCTCAATACCTTTATTGACTTTGAGGACTTTAGAAAATACTGAAGATCTCAAATTCCCTCTTTTTACTTCTGGTTTTTCAGAGGACCTGTATTACCAAATCAAACTCTAATACCAAACTCTGATTTGGTAATACAGGTCCTCTGAAAAATTTTGTTATCTAGTGTGGGCACTCAGAGCTCTAGGTAGGTGCTAATAACCTTGTTACTATTAAGGATTGCAAATTAAAAATTAACAAAGCATAAACAACATTCTAATATTGTCCCCCCCATGAAGGAAAATATCAATAACAATAGATAAATAGATGGGTAGATAAATGGGTGAATGAATGCATGGCGAGATGCATAGATAGATAGATGGATAGGTGAAGACAGAGACAGACAAATGCAGGCAAAGAGAAAGTTGCCCCTTTGGACTCTTTACTTCTTTGACCATCTTTGAATAAACTATGATACCACTGAATCAGCCTAACAAATACCTATGCCACCACTAGTCTCATTTATGAGACCACTCAATTGCTATGTCTGTCTGTGTATGACAAAGTAATATACCACCTGCCATCTATCTCTGGCTACCTATGAAGGTCATGATACAATGGTCAATATCCATCAGGTGGCAGTCCTACAATAGACTCAAAATTCTCCCATAGGCCACATTTAAAAACTTGGGTACTTGGGAAACTCTAGCACAGAACATACAGCCTGCCAAGTGAGCAGCACCAGGCTCTTCTCTTGGGGGGACACCTTGAAGAATCCATATGGCCTTCCTTCCAGGAGTGATTCTCTTGGCATCTAGGTAACTGCTTACATTTAAGGAAATGAACCTCATATCAGGTAGGTATGTAAGATTCCTCGATTCAAAGCAACGTGTCTTATTGGAGTCCATATCTCTTGACAACTCAGGGGTAACTTTGATGGCCTCCTTCATCAAGGATCATGTTGGTCAGAAGTGGTCCCTACATTCAAGGAAGCTAAGGCTTCCTATCAGATGTTTATAATTCTCCCAGCTCAGATGAAATTTATCAACCAGGTGTCATTTTATCATAAGCAATGTTGGCCTAGCAACATAGCTGATATTCTATCTTATTAGGTTATAAGGAGAGAGAGCTAGAAAGTTAACTGAAGGTCAAAATCTCATGTACTGGAAGGTGACACTGAATGATGTGTATCAGCTTCAAAGATAGAAAAGGGAGATTTTTAAAAAGAAACTTTGAAAATGTTCAACAGCCTTAGATTTACAAAATATTGCTAAGACTGTAGTATAGACAGCATCCCCTTTATCCCAACCTAGTTTCCCATATTGTTAGAATCTTAGATTTTTATTTGTTACAGTTAATGACCCAATATTTACATATTACATTATTATTACTTCCATACTTTATTTAGATTACCTCAGGATATTTTATTTGGGGGGGCGGGTACTGGGCTTTGAACTCAGGGGCCTTCAACCACTGAGCCACACACCCAGCCAAATTTTGTATTTTATTTAGAGACAGGGTCTCACTGTGTGGCTTAGCCCCTCACTTTTGCTGAGGTTGGCTTTGAACTCACAATAATCCTCCTATCTCAGCCTCCCGAGATACTGGGATTACAGGTGTGTGCCACCACGCCCCACTCTCAGGATTTTTTTAAAGGGGGGATTTTAATTGGCAATTTAATGCACTGCACATTGAAAATGTTCAGAAGCCTCTCGGGATAGTTGGAGGTAGGAATCATTTCAAGTACTTAGAGCCCTGAAGTCTTCAGCATGTGAGAGTCTTCAGGTCTAGATACCGAAGTGTAACTCTCAAAGCCTAGCCAGTAACAATCAATAAACAACATTTATGACTATCCATAATCAAACCCAAACAGGCATTAACAATTGATTTTTTACCTTGACTGCAGTTAGGTATATAAAAGAGAATTCTTGAAGTTTAAACCTTTGTGAATCATTTCTTTTCAAGGACACGGATCGTTCTGCTCTCTTACCCCTTCCCAAATAAAGGTCCCCTCGACTTAGGGCATAGAGAGTGTTCTATAGTTGGTTCCAATACTGGAAAGTGTTTCTCAATACTAGTGACACAGTCAGAATCACCTGGGAGATGTTTTAATGGTGGTGGTGACTGAGGACTGAGGCTCGCTCCAAGGATTCGGGTTTAATTGGTCTATGTAGTCCCTTCATGCCCATTTTTTTAAGAGCTCCCCAGGTGACTAATGTGCAGTTAAGGCTGGGCACCATTGCATTGGAAAATGCAGGGTTTATCTTTCCAAGTCAGATAAACACACAAAATGCGGGTCTTGTTTATTAACACGAAGCCTGGAAGACTCCTGGAATACTCTTCAAGGACCTCTGCTTCAGCTTTTGTTTCCCCTTTGCTGCCCAAGCATAATTAATTACTTCCTCCTTAATGATTTATTCATGCCTCTTTCCTTTTGTTCATCTTGTGGATTTATAATTATTTTTTCAGTGCTCATCTCCCCATAAGATAGTCGGTTTTTCTGAGACATGTCCTGTTTATGTAAGAAAGCCTCAGCCTTCGACAATATTCTGGCACATAGTAGTTGCTCAATAAGTGTAACTGAGCATAAATCTGAAAAAAAAAAAGATCTATAGTTTTGTACTAACCGAAAAAAAAATTCTTCTTGGAAAAACACTTCTAATTCCAAGATATTCATCAAAGACATATTTGTACTTTCTTATTCCGTTACTTGTATTTATCAGAAGTATGACAACTATCAAATATGACAACAACTAAACTTTAAAGAATTTAGCCCAGTAAATTATTTCTGGAAGCAAAGCAACATCTAGTGAGACAGAGATTTCTGACAAGTGAATGACTAGTTCCATTAAGCCTTAATAAAGTTAAAATAACTTTTCCTTGCAAAACATGGGTTATAACTATTGCTATTGGTGGTGGTACTCTTGGCCGGCCGGGGTCCTTTGGCATTCCATACACAAGGAAATGTATGACATGCCGTTATTTAGTCTCTTTAGACCCCAATTCAATTTTGAATGGACATGTTTATACTTGTGAGCCCATAATTATCCTTGAGTTCATTTTAAGAGATGATTTCAAAGGTTTCCCTTTCCCATCTTACGATGTTTTCAAAGAGATTTACTAGCCTGAAAGATTTCTGAGGACATTCATAAAAGAAAAGAAAACCCAAAGTTGAGTCTGAAAGCATAAAGCAAGGGAGTGTCGATTAGCTTTTCACTGATTACTTTCCCCCTCTGAACCGGGAGGAAGGCCTGCTCAACAGTAGAGGGAAATGGAAGCTCCAACATGGTCACAAAGAGCCAGCTGTTCCCATTTGGCCAACCAGTCATTTAGAACCACATTATTCTTTAGTAACATGCTGTTTGCTTATCATGTGCTATGCCCGGTGATGGTGGTAGTGCTGCCTTGCCTTTCTAGTGGGAAGCTGTGACTATATAATGACTAGAAGTTCTCCCACACATGGCCCAGGCATGCACACGATGTCCATATGTTTGTGTCCCCACAAAATTCACAAGGAGAAAACCTAACCCCTGAGGTGATGATGGTACTAGGAGGTGGGGCCTTGGAGGAAAACAGGATTGGAGCCCTTATACAGGAGGCTCATGTAAAACCCCTGACCTCTTGGGCCATGTAGAAGACCACCATCTTTGAGGAAAAGGTTCTCCCATCGTTGAATCTCCTGGAAGCTTGATCTTGGGCTTCCCAGTCTCCAAAATGGTGAAAAATAAATTTCTGAGTTTATAAACCACCCAGTCTGTGGCATTTTGTTATATGAGCCTAAACAGACGAAGAAGACACATACACATGCACCCCACTTTGCCTCACTGTGCCATCCAGAGCACTTGGATGACCAGCTTGACTGAACATCTGGTTTCGCTCTCAGAGGAGAAAGGCATGGGAGCTGGAACCTTTGTCTTTTCAAGGCAATTTTCCAAATGGTAAAATATGATGTCTGTCTCCAACCTGCCTCTGTCTCTCTTTACCTATATGTCTCTGCAAAGGATACCAGAACTCCTGAAGGATCCAGAATGCCCTCAACCCCTCCCGCACACATGCTTTTTGCTTATTGTAGCTAGTATTTTATGCACAGATCGATGTCTGTCACTGCTCACCTCACTTCCCAAGCAAGCTGATTTGTCCTTAGAGCTTTTCTTAGAATATGATTCATCTAATGATTGCCAGAAGACAAAAATAAGGGCAAAACAGCATATGCTATTTTGTAGGTACTGTTCTAAGAGCTATAAATTAGTTCAATGTATCTTCATGATAGCTTTATGCCCCTACTTGTCGATTATTATTATAATGCCCATTTTTGGATGAAGAAACTGAGGCATAGAGAGGTGGTCAGCACACAGATTAGTGAAGGGCAGAGCTGGGATTTGAGCACACCCAGTCTGATCCAAAGTTCATGCTAAATGAAGTAACTCTCCCAGAAGGCAAATTAACAGGTGATTTTTGAAATATAATACTTGATCCTGTTCAAATGAACCAGGGAATATAATCAGATAGAGAGGAAGAAATCAGTGCAGGCAACCTCCATGACATCACAAACTTCCATAAACAACTCCTACTATACATGGATAATGGCAAACTTGCAGGGCCCGGGAGGGACATTCATTACTCTAACCTACCTAAGCTGGTTATCAGCAGAACTTTAAAAAGGAATGCTTCAATTGCTTTGCAGCAAGCATACTGATAAGAACTCAAAACTAATAGCAACATTGGATGAAAGGAATGAATTGGTAGAGAGCCCATGACAGGCTTGCAGGCCCCTCTTCACTCCATGTAGGAGAAGTAACTTCTTGTTCCCCATGAACACAAGACAGACTCAGAAGTTGCTGAGAAAGAACAGTATGCTGTTTTGTTGTTGTTGTTTGTTTGTTTACCATAGATTACATGGATCAGTGACCAGAGACCCATTGAGGATAGAGATATCTAGGTGGACACCAGCATGAAGGTGATCAGGACCAAGGATCAGATCCACTGCATAAACCTCAGAAACAAATAAGCATCCTCGAAGATGAGGAATGGGGTAATGCCAAGTTGACTGAAAAATGAAATATAATATGTCAAGAGCTTTGTAATGTTTTGAACAACCAATAAAAAAAAAAAAAAGCCCTGAATTGATTGCGATTGCATTTGTGTTTCCTGGAAAAATGGAAGTTTAACATAAAAATTAAGAAATGTAGGTCTTGAACATCTGATTTTGTGTTCTGAAATTCAAACACACTATACATTAACCCAGGAATGGTCAAGCAGGGTTTGAGAAGCATGGGAAAATAGCTGTTCTGAGCCAGGGACGGTCCCATGGTTCAGAGACTGCAGTGGAGTAGACACTGAGAGCAGAAACTTCAGCTGGTGGCACCCTCTTGGATCATTGTGAGCATATTTGTAAGAGGACATGAGTGGGAAATAATTGTTTAACTTTTTCCTCAGAGTTTTTCTTCATGAGCAAGTGCATTTGGACTACAGAAAAGCAGGGAGGCCACACATTCCCATGCTCCTGTCCACCCCACAGCATCCATGGTGATGACGGGTTGAGCTGTACTCAGGTCTGGGGTCCAACTGACAGCTATAAATGTTTTGCAAATAGCTTAGATTCAGAATTTAAACTGATAAGGAGGACTTGGGAAAGAAATATGAATTATCCTATGTTGATATTTCTGGATCAAAAACCCATTTTGAATTATTCCATTGTATTCCATGATGGAAAAAAGTAAAATACTTTTTCAAACCCCCACTAATCCTTTTATGGATCTCTTCCATACTCATGATTCAGGTTTGCTTTATAGACAAGCTGAGATCTTCACTGCTTATCCCTGCCATAAATTGAAAAATAAGTGCTAAGCCTCTATTACATCTGTGACAGAGAAGGATTCTTTGCACCAGTGTTTAAGCAAGAACTGATTAGAGCATATCTTCGATAACATCCATTTCTACTATATACCTCTTCCTGTACCTATAGAAAAAATAAATTTCTGACAAAAAATATGAATATAACAATTCTAGCAAAGTATATGAGAATCTAACAATTCTCACTATTTCTGTGGGTTTTTTTAATTTCTTTTTTTATTGGTTGTTCAAAACATTACAAAGCTCTTGACATATCATATTTCATACATTAGATTCAAGTGGGTTATGAACTCCCATTTTTATCCCAAATACAGATTGCAGAATCACATCGGTTACACATCCACATTTTTACATAATGTGTGTTTTTTTATGGAAAGAGAAAATAACTTGATAAAAAGTTTGGTACTGAAATATGTACTTTCAAAAGTAATCTAGCTTTATTAGTATTATTTGCTTCTGTTTTTTTCCCCCACTCTTATAGGTTCATTGTATTACTATTTTTTTCTTCTGGGTAGTTTTATGATTGTTTATTTCCATAAATTTAATAGAAGAAATACCATTAATACTTCTCATTTATTTTTCATTAGCGATTCACATTAAAATAAATTATCTTTTGTAATTCTCTTATACATACAAATAATTGAAAGGTTTATATAAGATTTCTGGGTAATTTTTTCAGCTTGAGAGTATGGGCTTATTGTAAAGGGACTATTATAAACATTTCATGGTGAAAAGCATCTAAGTGTTATATCTACATCTAAAAAATAAAATATCCTTCTACCTTGAAGGATGAATTACCTAAACTATCCAAGTAATTATGATAAAACATTGTTTATTTTATTACTCCTCTCATTTTAGCCCATTTTTTATAGGAGGGAAGGAATGTAGCTTAGACAATGTGGATAAATATTTTCATTCTTCATCATATTTTATTATTTTGGATGATGCACATCAATGAAATTATGATCATTGACACACAATTTTCAGAACATAAAATTTTATGTTTTATATGCTTTGTTTATTCTCTAAAGCTAGAAAATTGATAGGGTGGCAAGAGAGAAATAGGTAGGCATTAAAATTGACTTTAGACCAAAGGTGATTTTTAAGGTAGATGTTATACACCAAATGTTTGCATAACTTCAAACTCTTATGATGAAATCTTATGACGAAATTCTATTTCCCGAGTGTGGTTAATACCTAATGGAGGTAGGGCTTTTGGGAGGTAATTGGGAGTAGATGAAATCATAATGGTGGAGCCCTCAGAAAGGGGATTAATGCTGTAATGATTCAAGAGAGCTTGCTTCCACCCTGTGCACCAGAGGTGAAAATAAAAAGTTGAGTCCACATAACTAAGAGGTCCCTCACCAGCACTCAACCATACTGGCACCCCAATCTCAGACTTTCAGTCTCTAGAACCGTCAGATATAAATTTTTGTTGCTTATATGACACAAAGTTAATATTATTTTCTTACAGCAGCCTAACTGACTAATACAGACTGGTATAGAAATGGATCAAATAAAGAGTCATTTTCATTTTCATCCTCATATTTAGTCTAACTTTCTCTAAGTACAGACATTTTGCTGGGAACTAAGAACACAAGAAGTGATAATACAAGATCTTTGCTCATTTTTCTCTGCCCCTTCCCTTCCAAAAAATCTTGAGTAGCATGCCAGTCTCTACCTCATCCAGTATATAAATTTGTTCTGACCCTGCAGCTATTTCACTGTTCTCTGAGTGCATTGTGCTGCATCTTGAAGATGTCTGGTACATTTTAAAACATGTCAAGGTTATTATAAAATAAATGCATCAAAGAAATAGTTTTTTCCAGCTTTCAGCTTATGCATATGGATTGGCTTTAATAATTAGATTAGAACAATACTTAGAACACGACTTCAGAAGCCATTTATCTAATGTATTTTTCCAAATGCAATTTCACTGATAAATTTCATGGAAATGGTCATCTACAAAATGGATAAGACATATTAAGGTGAAACATACTACCTACAACATCTTCTTTTTCAGGAAAACAGCATATTCAAGTTCACTAATTTCAGTTCTTTTTGCTTTTTATTTTCTACCTGTCTTTGTAATGAAACTGATAAATAGTAAGAATTAGATGAGTAAGAATTAGATGAAGTGAGGGCTGGGGTTGTGGCTCAGTAGTGTGCTTGCTTAGCACATGTGAGACACTGAGTTTGATTCTCGGCAGCACATAAAATAAATAAATAAAATGAGTATTGCATCATCTACAACTAAACCCCCCCCCAAAAAAAAATAGATGAAATGAGTAAGGTAATTGAGGGATGTATATAGTTATTTTCAATAAAAGAATTAGGACATTGGGCCTTGGTTGAAAAAGATATAATTATAGGATAGAAGTATTTAAATCATTAACTTAGGAAGCAAAATAAATTTATTTTTCAAAGTTAAAAAAGATTAAAGAAGAGGAAGTTAAATTAGAGGATTAAAAAAAGCAAACTTACACATATAGAACTCCCACCATGTGCCTCCATGAAGCTCAGTTTCAAACATTATGTTGTGTGTAACCCTGGCAACAATCTCATGGGTAGGAATATTTTTTTTTCCATTTACAAGGACAGTTGGCTGAAATTTTTCTTGTCTTTTTTACTGACACTAGAACAAGAAGTCCGTGGTCACACCAGAATTCCAGCCTATGTCTCCTAAGTAAAACCATGTGGAGTCTGTTAGCTAGAAACTGCAAAGGAGGAAGCTAGTGAGGAAGGAATGGGAAAGGAAATAGAGATGAGCTCAGTGCTGCAAGTGAGTAGCTAAATATCATATACTGATAACAGTGAGGAAATGGAGAGTTTCCAAACAAGAAGAAGAAGTCAAAGTGAAAGTAGGGGTCCTGGATATGATCTTCCACCTTCTAGAAGATATCTTTGTACCCAAATGAGCAAAAATAGATAACAGATGCAGAAAAATTGGAATGATGGGAGGTCAGGGAGGAAGACATTGCAGAGACTTTTAAGTAGTCTCTCATGACCTTGCAAAGTAAGAGGTGAGGTCATCATAAGAGAGGTAATCAATGTTGATCAGGCTTTAGGAAAGAAAAAAAGGATTTGAGAAAAAGAAAAGTGAGCCTTACCTACCAACAACTTGCTATTCATAGCAAGCTGAAGTGTGGAAGTTTGCTAGTGCCAGTTTACCAGAGTTAGGGGTGGTAACATTTACCTGGGAAGCAGAACTGGAGATGAGTTTGGTTGTAGGATCTTAGAACAACAAGGGCACACAAAAGTGCGTGTGTGTGCCTGTGGGCATGTGAATGCATGAATGTGCACACAGAAGGAAATCCTGAGTGTTTCATGGGTTGATGAGAGAGAGTGTTTAAGTAGATAAACCAAAGGAGAGACAGGAAGGGGAACAGCAGAAAGAAAAAGACAAAAGTACACTTGAGACCTCCCAAGCCTTTATATTTGTAAATTGTTAGCATAATAATATTAAGTTGGTAAAGTAACAGACTTGTGATTTTAAGTCATAGGACAAGAAAAGAAAACACACTATAAAAATATCTTATAAATATATATATGTACATATGTATCAAAACATCACATCATATTCCATAAATGCATGAAATTATGATGTGTTGATTAAAAATAAAATGCTTTTTAAAAAGTCTTAAATTATTTATCAGATTAGACATGAATTTCTTAAAAACAGCACCCATGCACTAACTGCACAGGAAAAGACCCATATGTGTGGTTACTTGTGTAAATTTATTTTTATTAATTTTATTAACACGTTATGTATTGCTTTATTTTTATTTAATCATTTTAATTAATTGATTAATTTTAAGATGTAAAGTTTCAAAGAAAAAAGTAAGAAGACAAACCATACTGAGAGAAGACTTACAACACATTCAAGTGGGAGTAGCACAAAGCACAACTAAAAACTTAAAGAAAAGACGAACAATACATTTGAAAGAAAATAAGCTGAACTGGAATTTCTCAGAAGAAACATGACCAAAGGCCAAATGTTTTCTCTGATATGTAGGTGCTAATTCACAATAAGGGGAGGTTGGGTAGGAAAGAATGGAGATACTTCGGATTAGACAGAGGGGAGGGATGGGAGGGAAGAGGGTTCAAGGACAGGAAGGATAATAGAATAAATTGGACATTATGACCCTATGTGCATATATGATTACATGACCAGTGTAACTGTACATCATGTACAACCAGAAGAATGAGAAGTTATGCTCCATTTATGTATGATGTGTGGAAATGCGCTCTATTATTATGTATAACTAATTAGAACAAAATTTTAAATTATTTTAAAAATGATTTTTCAACCACATTAGTAATCAGAGCAATGCAAATTCAAACCAAAATTAAGTATAATTTTATACCCATGAGATTGGCAAAAAATTTAAAGTCTGAAAATACATATTTTTTGAAGATGAAGAGCAGAGGAGTTCATATATGCTGTTGATGGGAGTATAATTGGTCCCCATTCCTTGGAAAACAGTTATCTTGTAGTTGAACATTTGCTTACCTTTCCACCTAACAATCTGATTCTAGATATTTCTCTAGAGAAACATTTGTACAGGTTGTTCATTTTCAGAAAGAAACTGAAAGCATCTCAAATGTCCATTCACAAAAAAATGGGTAAATAAATTATTATGAGCTCATATGGATTTAGTGTGATAGTTTAAGAAATGAATAAAATTTGGCTACAAGCATTAATTTAAGAGATCAAGTTCACAAACAAATGCTGAGTGGAAAAACAGAAATCATAAGCATGCACACAAAATTATGTCATATATGCAACGATGAGAAACAGAACTAATATTTTGATCAAGGACATATTCGCATATAGTAAAATTTGAAGGGAAAAAAATGAATGATGTATCTAAAAACTAAAATAGTGATTACTTTTGCCAGGGATATGGGATAGGAACATAAATGTTTGAATCGATAATTCTTACTTAAGCTTGAGTGTTTATTCTCTATGGACCCATGAACACATTACATATGCATGTCATTTAAATGTATAAAATATTTTACAATAATAATAAATGTAGATCTAGAAAAAATTGAATAGGAGATGAAAAGTCACCCATATAGAACAAAATGTGGTGGTTGTCTGTGTACATACCCTGGTTTCAAGGTTATAAACCTATGTGGCTCTTAGTTTCCAGTACATAAAGAACTAACTGGGCGTTAGAAAGTCACAGTTCTTTGAAAGAAGGGTTGAATATTTGAATTGTGAGGTCAAATCCTCTCAGTGTTTCATTTTTAATAAGTAAAAAGTACTTTATCTGTCAATTTAGCTTCTTTAACATAAGATTACCAAAAGTGTAGTTTAGTATTTTCCTAAACTATGTTCTATGAAACACCAGATATTCAAGATTCTATAAACAAATTTGTTCTGGAAATTCTGGAAAAACTGTAGTCACTGTTGAAATTCATTAAGCACCTATTATGGCTGCCATATTAGTTTCTTTTCTATTTAAAAAAATTAATGAAAATCAATACTGTTAATGAGAGGTGATGAGTCTATAAATGTAATATCTAACAAAGCAAAGGACATTTCTACCTGTGTCTTCTCCATCTCTCTCTTTGGCCTCTTACTTACTCACACATCATATCTTTGTGGTCCCCTTAAGGACTGATTTCTTGTTCCTCTTCTTGATTTTTATTCTTCTACATTCATAATCCGAATATTGCAAGATCTTTCTCTATTCAGACTTGATCTGTCCAGTCTCATATTCTAAGTTCATCTTGGAATTTCCCAAGCTGTGATGCTAGACACACCTCAAAGTTAACACCAGACTCCAGTGTTGTCTCATATCCTAAAATAACCGGAGTCTATGTTTTCATTATGGTATCATCATCCCACCAGGATTTCAAACTAGAAATTGCTTTGGCTTGACTCTGCTGCATCCAATTTACTAGTTTTCAGGAATGTTCTATGATTTGACTCTCTCTTCTCTCTAATCCTTTTTACAACTTGTTTCCCATCTTAATAATGTCTTAATTGGACCTTCTATCTTGTCATTGTGTCACCAATGTTTCCCAAATGCAGTTTATATTTCACATGGACTGTCATAAAAATTTAATCATGTTATTCCCTGTAAATATGAAATAACGTATTACGTTACTCCTCCTCTTAGGGAGTGCCTGGCTCTCCTTGCTTAAAAGACAAGCTTAGTACAGAAGGTTCTCCTGTAGTCTAACATTTCAAAATCTTTCTCTACCCTCATTTCCTGCTACTCCGTCATATATACCATATGGTGTGGTTATGTTAAACTCCTCTTCATCCCTCGAATGTACCATAATTTAACTTCTCTGTCTTTTAATCATATACTCACTCCTCTGTTGGGAATGCTCTTACTTTATCCACTAGGCAAACTTCCACTCATAGTTAATACCCCTAAATATTATTGTTCAACAAACACCTCTCCAACATGTCCAATAAAAAATGATCACTTCCTTTTCTAAACTACTAAAATCCTGTTGCATTCTGCACACATCACCTAACACATAGTATAGCCTCCTATTTCCCCATAACCTACTACCACTTGGGAGAATCTCATTAAATGTGTCAATTCACAAATAGAAAAACCAATGGTACTTCTGTAACATTTTTATTATCAAGCTCCATCAACTTTGGATTTAAACTTATTCAGAATCATTCTTAAGGTTATAATCCCAAGATTGTGCTCACTTTGGTCTCTCTGTTCAGAAAAGTTATATGTTTTATTAGTCTTATTGAGATTTATTAGAATGAGATTTGTCTATCCTAAATGCTCTTTAGGAGTGGCTCTTCTCAGGACCTTTCTTTTTCCCTCCCAAACAGCAAATGTGCTAGTTTTGGAATCTCTGATGATTTCCTTTTGTCTCTGCCTTCTGAAATAATTTACTCAAGAAAATCTTGATTATGAACAGCCCCAATGCTATCATTATCCCTAGTCTTTTTGTACAATTGAAAAAGGTTCCCCTCCAGGTGAGGGATTACTTAAAGATACCCCAAGGAAAAAACTTGTTTCTCTAGGCTTAAGGACAATTTTTCTATGCCAAATATGTGAGATCTTTTTGCACATTCAACCAATTCTCAGACACCATCCGGCTATCCTACAATTCTATTCAATTCTAATGCTACCTACCAAAAGTTAGTGTAGACCCCACAGGACTCAGTCCCACAAAATTGAGATGCCAATTGCAAATCCAGGCTTCTTGTGCTTCTGACCAGCATCTATAAACTGGAGGTGTCTACCTATCAATAGTTTTGATAATTTGCTAAGGTTGCTCATAGAACTGAAGAAAACAGTTAACTTGTTATTACCTATTTATTATAAATGATAGAACTCAGGAAGAACCAAATAGAAGAGACATACAGAGCAAGGTATGTGGGGAGGGGTGTGATTTCCCACCTTCCCAGCAACTCCATGTACTCAACAATCCAGCAGCTGTCTGAACTCCTTTATTTATAGGTTTTATGGTGATTCTGTTATGTAGACATGGTTGATCAAACCACTGACAATTGGTAACTGAGCTCAATCTTGTGATTTTATCCTTGTCTTGAAATGAGGTTTAAAGGTTTAAGTTCTAACCCTCTAATCATATGATTGGTTCCTCTAGCAACCAGCTCCCATCCTGAGGTTTTTTTTTTTTTTAATTGATTTTATTTTTTAAAATACACAACAGTAGAATATATTACAATTCTTATTACACATATATAGCACAATTTTTCATATCTTTGTATAAAGTATATTCATGCCAATTCATGTCTTTATACATGTACTTGTTTTTTCTTTTTTTGTATTACAATTCTTATTACACATATATATCCCAATTTTTCATATCTTTGTTTATATATAAAGTAGCTTGACACCCAATTCAAGTCTTCATACATGTACTTTGGATAATGATGTCCATCACATTCCACCATCCTGAGGTTTTCTAGGAGCCCCAGTCATCAGTCATGCCATTAACATACCAAAAGGCACTCATGCCACTCTGAATATTCCAAGGTTTTTGAAGCTGTTGTGACAGGAATCAAGGTCTAAGACCAAATATTATAACAAAAGTTGCTCTTATCATCCTACACTCAGGAAAATCACTGAGTTTAAACTTGAACTCTGTGCCAGGAACTGGGGGAAAGAATCCCAAATATTTATTTCTTCTTTCATCACAATAGTATAGCATCCCTCCCTCTGGGCTGATACAGCCAGAATGAAGGAACAAATCATGGCTGAATACAGGCAGGATTTCAAGACACATGTGTGTCCAGCCTCTGTCTTGGCCTATACCTTTATGTAGGGGACAGGCCTTTCAGCTAAAACCTGACCTCTGTTTTTGACTCTTCAGTCCTGCATCTTATATAATCCTAGGACTGCCCCAAACAAACCTAACGTGGTCAACAAATTCTCTTAGTTACTAAGATGAGATAGTCTGACAAAATGCCCCCCTCATAGGCCTTGATAGGTTCCCATTAAAATATAGTTTTTATCCAAAGTTTTAAAGTCCTGTTTCATATAAAATATAATTTCATTACAAAATAGCAAGTTCACTCCAAGCCAAATAAAGTAACCCTAAGTTTTAAGGCATGAACATGCTGATATGAATGAAAATGACAGTCACACATAAAATACATTATTCAAAGTGTCCAATGAATATAGGAAATACTTAGAATTATTAAAGGAGAGTAGATGGTATTTATTCACTTAACCAAAGAATATTTATTGAGCTTCTGTTATATGATGATTTTTACTCTAGATCCTGGGAAAACATACATTGACCAGATGAATGATACTCGTGAACTCCGCAGTCTAGTGGGAAGAGAAAGAATCAATTTAAAAAATCTGTACCATGTCAGGTGGTGATGAATAGTTTGGTGAAAAATGAAGTCAGATGAGAGTCTGGAGCAGCCACTCTAGTGGGGGTGGTTGGTATCTGATATAGGCTGTCAGGAAACACTTACCAAGAAAGTGCACTGTCAGAGTAAAACCAAAGGTCCTGAGCTGGAAGTGCCAGGTGGGTACACAAGCCCACTCTGCAGTGTGTGTCCTCTTTCAGTCATTTAACAGATCCATTGTTATGTTAAAAACATTAACCCTTCAAATTCCACATGTTAACAACATTTTTCCTTCACTTTATCAATGTGTTTTCCTTTTTTATGAATATTTTCACATCAGTGGAATTTTGATCAGAATTGCATTTAGACTTATTCATTAACTTGGGAAGAACTGACATATCTTCCCATTCAGTAAAATTGGTAGTTCAGTCTTGAAAGTCCTGCAAATTTTTATGAAGATTATTCCTTAATATTTTGCATTATGTTGGCATGGAATGAACTTGCTATTTTGATACATTCTATTTTCTAACTATTGATTCTGGTCATAAGAGAAAACTATCAGTTTTTTAAATATATATTTTTTTATTTAACCATCTTATCTAACTACCTCATTCTAATAGTTTTTAGTTTTCTTCTTTTCTTATTAGGGCATTATAGTTGTACATAATGGTGGGATTTCTTGTTATATATTTTTACGCGCACACAATATGATGATATATTTTGGCCCGTGTCATTCCCCAGGCTTGACATTCCACTTTTCCTTTCCCTCTTCCTTTCCTCTAGTCCATTTCCTCTAGTCCTTCGATTTTCAGGAGATCCCTCGTCCACACGTTTCTTTTCCTTTTTCCTCTCCAGTTTCCACATATGAGAGAAAACATAGGAACCTAGACCTTCTGAGTTTAACTCATTTTGCTTAACATGATCTTCTTGAGTTCCTTCTACTATTTTTCATTCAGACATCATTATTTCATTCAGATTGAAGATTCATTCAGATAGCTATAAGATTTGTTTCTTCCCATTGTGAACAATTATGTGTTGATTCCATTCACTAAAGTTTCTAGAATAACGTTAGAGTAAAACAACAGTCTATGCATTTCTCATTATTGACTTTAATGACGTTTCTCTAACATTTAACCATGACTTACAATGTCAGCCTTTATTTTACTAGCGGTGTTCTTTATTAAGGATTAATGAAAACATTTTAGTCACAGACTAAAACATTTTTATTTGGGTTGAATATTGAATTTTGTCAAATTCTTTATGTCATCTGTTGAGAAATGATGTAGTGTTTCTTCGTCGAATAACTGATACTTTGAATGAAATGAATACAGGATCCATCAAAAAATGTTTGCCAGAGACATTCATTCCACAGGCTGGTCCATGAAAAAAAAAAATGGGGTAGGGATCTATTGTCTGGATCAAATAAGTTGAGGAAATGCTACTTAATATATTTTCTTCTTATAGATTATATTAGCTCATTATCAAATGAAAGCTCAGATATCCAGCAGCCAAGAAATCCAGTTAATGTTGTAAAACTCTTCATTTCTAAACATTACATGATTCCCTGTCCTTCATGTAAGGCCGATTGGCATGCCATTGACAGGGTTCAACCTCCCACTTGTGAGAAGTGTTTTATTAATAGCTTTCCTTATAGTAAATCTTCCTGGTATTCCTGGAGTAGACACTGCTTGGCCATAGAGTATGACCTTTTAATTTAGTGCTAAGACCAGTGAGTTAGGTTTTAATTGAGGATTTTTGAGTCTGTAATTATAAATGGGATTGTACTGTCATTTTTTCCCTGTACCCCCTTTTGGCTCTCTCTTGAATTTTAGTATCAGTGTGACACTGGATTGGTAATATGCATTGGGAAATGCTCCATATTTTTCTGGGCTCTGTAACAACTTATGCAGCATGGGAATTATCACAGGATTTTATTTTCTTAATTTGAAATATTTTCTATAAAATAGCCAAGAGAGAAATGAACCCAAACACAATGCTAACTGGTTGTCAGTGAGCTTGTAATTAAATTCCCCTGTTAGTTTTATTCTCTTTACTGATGAGGCTTCAAGTGTCTCCATTTTTCCTCACTTTAGTAAACACACTTGCTCTTTGCTCCAAGGGCTAACGGTGCGGACAGCCTACTCTGCTTAGAGGCAATAACTCCTTGCTCTTGTCACCCCAGTTCAGTGCAGAACAGGGAAGCATCAAAGTCAGGTCAGGGAAGCAGAAAATGATAGAATCCCAGGCAGGAGAATCAAGCTTCTCTATGGGTATGCTGTCCCCGACGCTGAGAACAAAGTGAGGTGACACGTATGTGGGCCTGGAGGGAGGGAGGCAGCAGAGCCAGGTGAATTGTGGGGCCTAGAATCCCAAGAAGAAGGTCGAAGAATATTGATCCTGTTTTTAAAACACTTTCTTTGAAGTGGCGTTGAGAGGATGTTGGACATTTGTGGCCTGTAAGCGGAAAGAGAAGGTGTTAATGCCACTTTTGAGACCAATTCCTCCCTAAGTCATAGAACCCTTTATTCAGAGAGATGCCATATTATTACAGACAGTGCTTCATGGATCAGCTAAGGGCCCAGCAAAAAGATGTTCATGCGTTTTCTTTCCTGACGCAGGAATTACTCCATACTGAAAAGCAAACTACCTTAGCTATGTGGTGCCTGACTCATAGCAGGCTGCTTGCTATGTGCTTGCTGTCTGTTGAATAAGGGCATCGTGTTTGCGAAATAAATGCACGTAATTTCATCCCTCAATTTTGTGAAATATTTGTGCTCCTAATATGTAGAGTACAAATTAAACTGAGAGGAGTAAATCCTTTTCTTCAGGTGGTTATAAATACTATAATTGCACATATAATATATGTATTACTTATAGTATATATTATACTATATAGATATGTGAATACACATATATCTCTATATAAAATGCCCTAGCCAATAAATATGTGTTTTCAATCCTATTTTATGTTTTTTGAAGCACTGAAGCTTTTTTACCTCTTTTGGTCACAGAACTCTCAATGTATAATAACGGTCTTAGATATTCAATATACTCAGTAATTTTAAATTTTGAATATATTCATATTCAAAATTATTTTTTTCTAAATTAGCTATTAAGTTATTTATTTTCTCTACTTATTTCTTCATATGCCAGGTAGGCTACAAACAAAACAAAATAACATACCTCTCTCTTAAAACATAAGTTGCTCATGAAACAATTCTTCAATCAAAATGATGTATTACTTTTGAGACATATACACACACACACACAAACAAAAAGAGAAGAAACTATTGAGATTACATATCCTTGAGTTACTCTGAAATAAGAAACATGTATGTTAGAGAGAAAAATAACAGTGATCAATAGGAAAGTGGTTCCCTCTTCAGCCTCTCCCCTCTTTAAGGAAGCAAGTGAATTGTTGGGAACAACTAATGGTCCACCCATCCACCCAAAGATCCTTTTTATTAGTAGTTTGGGGCCTATGTTTAACATACTTATTAAATGGTACTGCTTTTATAATAGTGTATAAAGTCTAAAAAGATTAATAATAATCAAAAGAAGATTTTTGTGGCATGTTGCAATATAAAATTGGGATTTAAATGGCTTTCATATTTTAACCAACACTGAGTTCTTTGAAGTTCCTTGATTATCACAAAGCTAAAAATCATTCCTCACCCTTGATTAGAGAAAAATCTGATTTTCCTCTTGCATTACCTTCTTGAAAGAGATGATGTGGGAAAGTACCATGATGAATTGTCAAGGCTGAATCAAACAATATTGATTTTGTGTCTAACTCAGCGTGTAGTTTCTCAGTTCTAACACCTCATCTGTAAACACATAGAGGTGGTTTCTACCATAAATTCACCTGTGACTACAAAAAAAAATTACTGGGTAGGAAGATAGGAAAACATATCTTTCTCCATAGTCATACTTGAGTGTTTTTTTTTTAAATTTACCTCTTTCCCCACCTTTAATTTTTTGGGATTTGTAAAGACTGTGCCACAACTGCAAAAAAAAACAAAAAGATGGCTCCCTGGGACCTGATTCACTTTTGTCACCAGTCCAGCCCCACCTTGTTCCCCATATAGATTCCATAATTGCCACAGTGGGCAGAGGCACTGATCTGAGGCCTATCCCAGCCTCCCTGTTACCGGGGTTTTCAAGTAGCAGTGTAAAGTAAAGGGAGAGATGGATGCCAATGACAACATGAAGAAAGAATTTGGAGCACCAAGCAGAAAGAAGGGAAAGTCAGGCGTCCCATCCGTAACCTTGAGAATGATGTTGCCACTGCGAAGTGGACTTACTTACAAATTGATAAAATCACCCAGAGTAACTCAGGGACTGAGCCACTTACCACCTAAGATGTTCTTTGGCTGCAGGGACATCATGTTTCATTCCTGAAGTGCCAGAAAAAGGAAACAGCACTCACTCACACCTATGGTTGTGAGCACTTCAAGTTTTTCTTCTCTCACATGGTGCAAGTCAGCGGTTGAACTCTTAAAAAGTCTCTTCAACAAATCCAGTAACGATCTCCAACGCATTAGTCCTATTAACAGAAGGTTTATATGAAAGAATTGCTGTAAGCTCAGCCTGAGGAGAATAGCAACTGCTCTTGTGGTCAGGGTTACTCAAAGAAAGTGGCAGGTCCAAAGCCATTTAAAAACTGTAAAATGACCTTCTGATGAATAAAATGACATTTCTGAGCTGGACATAATTGAAAGAGCTTTGTGCTAACAGAAAAGCTAAGGAAGCTTTCCTATGGGAAGCTAGTGTGCAAATGTCATTTCCGGCCTGTGTGAAACTGAGGACCTCAGCAGCAAGAGGCAAGCACAGTGGCAGCAAAGGTAGAGAGGAGCAAGTCTCTCCTTTGTCTGTGGGATGACCTAAGATCAGCTGCCATGAGAACCCACCGGGGTGTGTGCTTTCCTTCTCCAGGAGGGGGCAAAAGGCACTACTAATTTTCTGAGAGTTTGCTTTGTGGTGAGGATTTAATTAATTTAGTTAAATTGATATTTCACCGCATCATTTCGGGGATTTAGCAGTGATTAAGCTTCGTGATGTTGACACATCTTCTGTGCGTGAAACTAACTATGGAAACACATCTTTCCAGCATTTGGAGCCCCAACTTTGTTTCTTCTTTCTATTACATACAGTTCGTGATCAATCCTTCACAACAATTTCTTATTTATAAAAAAGTGGAGAGCAGATTTCAATCCTAATAAAATCAGAATTGCATCTGAGCTATGGGTTAACTGACGAGGAAAAAGGAGAGTGCTGGGGGCCAGCAGTAGAGAGATTGCCTCGCATGTGTGAGGCACTGGGTTCGATCCTCAGCACCACATAAAAATGAATAAACAAAATAAAGGTATTATGTCCATCTACAACTATTTTTTTTTAAGGAGAGTTTAGAACTTGATTCTGGAGGTAAATGATAAGAAGAGCTGCGTGTGAAACTCATGAGACTTTGAGTGCTGACTTGGCCTGTGTCTCTGGCATGTCCCTGGTATATCCTCAGACACATCACACTTCTATCAGGAAGTATCTGTTACACCATCATTGAGACGATAACAGCAAAATGTTTTAAAATCCTCAGGGAAAAATATGTTGGCAGTTTCTTACTTGGAACAGGCTACTTTCCAAAAATTATTCAACTAAGCTGGACAAATTGAGTGCCCGCTATAAGCTAGACATGGCTGACTCAGATAGATGGGGCACCTTTGCCCACCAACATTCCCTCCACTGGCAAGATTCCAGTCAGGCTGCAAGTTGGCCATTTATAAACTGGGACACATTTTCCTAAAGAAACAACTTTTAAAGTAGTGGCTAGATTCTCAGGCCAATTCTCAGAAGCTAACTGAACTCATAAGAAAGTGGAACTCAACTTCTAATAGAATCTTCAAACCTAACTACCATTTACATCAGTGATTTTCAGCCCTGGTTGCTATGCACCATTCTATAATCACCTAGGAAGTTTAAAAATATATATATATTTTTTAATAAGTACCAGTACCCAGTCTATGCTGACAGGACAATAAAATCCAGTATCAATAGCAGTGGTGGAGAGTAGAGCTGGGGAAGAGGGGAGAGGACTCAGAAACAGTACTTCTAGGGAGATGGGGGCTGTGACCAGGAGGTAGAGGCCAGGGACCCAGGGGCAGGAGATCCCTCAGGGATCCCTGAGGAGGGAGCTAGTTAAACCTCCACAGTCAGAACCCCTTTCCACTTCCTTTGTCGGGCTCATGAGGAAAAAAAGAAGCTACCTTTAATCCATGTTCTTATTTGGGGGGTAAGTCTTTCATAAAATGTTGTCTTGTGTTTCACTTCCATGTAGTTCTTTTCATTCTTTTGCTTTGATTATAAGCACTGAAGGATTCAGCTTCAGAAGTAAGGAGAAGGAGAGGGGAATGGAAGGAATACAATAAGAGGGCTTCAAATACAGTTATCCAACAGCTTTCAGAATTCAGTAGTTCCCCTGGTCACTTCCCTGCAACCTCTTTAGTCAGAATTTTAGAGTGCAGAAACATGAGCATACAGCAAATGTGCCAGACGGAGGATCTCCTTCCCTGTTTTGTGGAGTCCTCCTCTTTTTTATAGTTGGGCATGGAGATTTCTTTTTCTGACATTCTGTGACTGTTGCAATATAGGAAAATCTGTGGCAATACAACATTCTTGCATTTTAATCAGTTGCTTTCACATAAAGAACATTTTCTAGGTTCTACTTTGTATATATATTTTTTTGTCTTGGCATTTCCTATGATATACTGCTTTGGCTCTGTGTTCTAGTTTCCTCTTTATAGCATTTTGGCTACTCTGGATCAACAAAAATATAGCACTTGAAGAATTTCAGAGACACATGAAAATTATATCTTTTGTTTAAAGGAGGAGAATTAGTGCTCTCATCTTCCTCTGATCAGAGAAGTGAAGGACTATGCCTTCTTGAAATTTCTTTATATTTCTGATTTTTCCCTTGATTTGGGCAGAATAAATTACTGTGAAAAGAGAAAGGTCCCCTAAATTTCTGGAGGTTCTGGTAGTCAAAGAATCTGGTCAGAACAACTATTATTTGAGGGCTCACAGTTTCCGAGGTCTTAGTCCATAGAAGGCTGGCTCCATTTCCCAAACTCAAGATGAGGTTGAACATCATGGCGGAGTGTGTGGCAGAAGGAAGCAGCTCACATCATGGTGATCAAGAAGCAGAGAGAGAGACTCCACTCTCCAGATACAAATATATACCCCAAAGCCACGCTCTAATTCCCACCTCCTCCAGCCACACACTACCACTTCAGTTACCACTCAGTTAATACCTATCAGGGGATGAAATCACGAATTGGGTTTAGACTCTTACAACCCAATCATTCCTCCTCTGAACCTTCTTGCGTTGTCTCACATATGAGCTTTTGGGGGACACCTAACATCCAAACCCTAGCAGTAAGCAACGAGTGCCAGGCTTTCCCCACCGGTATTCAGCCAAGCTCTGCAGCAGCTTGGTGGGAAGGGCACTACCTCCACCACACAACAACAAATCTAAATCAACAGGAAAATCTGGATGAACACAAACAAAACATTTTATGCTCCTAAATCCCATCTCAACAGGCATCTAAAAAATAGAGAAAAGGAACTTTTTTTTTAGAATTGAAATTTCTGGCAATTTTTAATTGAAATAGCATTCTGGTATGGTGGACAAATAGCTTGTTTTAATAGATGAGAATCAATTATCCTTGAGTTTCAAGGAAGATTCCATCACTAACTTGTTTAACTTCAGGTATTCAGATAGAGCAGGCAGGCTGGAATAGGAGCACTAGACCAGCCTGTTTTGAGAGGCTTATGATACCCTTCTGTTTGGCAAAGATCTTACACATAAGATAGTCAATTAATGTCAGCATACTGGGAAAATGGCAGGCTTTAAAGCCTCTCCTTTAGGTTAGAGGCTCTAGAATTCTAAATGCCTTAAGACTCATCTGTCAGTTGTTGCTTTTGACCTTTTTGGATTGAATTATTTTCCTTTAGTGAGCCAGATAAAAACAATTTTAATAGACGGTGAAAATGGTTTAGCTTAGAGTTTCCTATTGAAAATAAATATTCCCTCAAAATAATTTATTCCAGGACTTATTGAGCCATACAACTCAGTCAGAAAGATGACAATAGCTTTGAATAAGCAGGATGTGGCTGCAAAATTAGTCTTTTTTTTTAACCAGAGGAAGGTCAGAGCTGCTTTGTGTTTTTTAATCTCATTGTTGCGTGAGACTAATCACTTGGGCTCTAGCTGAGGGTGGTTTAATGGTGATCTTAGAGGTGCTGGAGGAGCTAGCAAGACTTGGATCCCCAGTCTCCTCTCCGGGGTAAAACAACCTCAAACCACTGTTACAAATCCTTGTTTAAAATTTTAGCGACTTAAAAAGTTATTTTTAAATCTAAATTTTCATCTCAAAAGAGAACACAAATTCAGAAAGCATTTTTGTCAGGAGCAAGTTTTAGTCTGTTGCTGTGCTAGAACAATTTCTGATGGGAAATCTTCGCTTAACTCAAACTCTGGTTATGTCACAAAGTTAGGGGAAAGTAAGTCATTTCATTTCTCTTCCAAAAAAGGAAAATGGAGGAAAAGTTCTTTTATCTGTTTAGACATACACCTACCTGATTATAATCTCTCCTTCCCCCCCTTAAGTCATAAGGAAAATATATGCATAAGTTACAGCTGATAGAAGAGCTGGAAGAGAAAGACAAACCCTTCCTTTAATTACATTTATCAGGTTAGCCGAGAACAGGCACCTGTGCCTTAGGTAGAGAAGCTGATTAGCATTCAGAATACTGAAGCCCACATCAATTTAGGAAGGGCATGATTTCAAGATAAGTTGAAGGGTAAGCTGAGAAGAAGCAACTATTTTAAGTCCAAGTATAAAAGTAGGATCAGATCAAAGAAGGGTTGCTAATAAGAGTCAAGGATTAGTTGAAAGTAAAGTCCCTAATTATACCTAGAATATTTGATGGACTCAGTTGTGCTGGAAAAGATCTTAGAGGTCAACCGATCCAACTTCAATCTTTGGTTGCAGAGATGAGACTCCTCCTTCAGCTGACACCAGCCAAAGAGGGGGATTTATTAAAAGTTGATAGAAACAAAGAATTGGAAGGAAGCCGGGCCTAGGGAGTGGAGTGGATCCAGGAACTTCATCTTTATTTCAAGAGTTACCTCTTTATCTCTTTAAGTTAATGCATATATCCACATCAGTGGCATAAAGCTATTGTTTGAACAGGTCCACAGCTGAAATTCTGAAAGTGCTTTGAACTGAAGCTACAAGGACAAACCTATAAAGTGGTGATAGATATATCTCTGTACTAAAAATACAACTGTACATTTATAATTTCTCTAACGTGGACTTTTATAGAATTGCAGCTAATGATGAAAGACCCGAAGCAGATCTCCTAATTCTGCTTTCAGAGAAGCCATAGTCCAGGAAGAAGTGACATGTCTAAGATTTCCCAGAGGGTTAATAGTGGAGCCAGAAGAAGAATTGAGATCCTTTGCTGGCTGATCTATCAGACATGCAATGCCTCGTACACCACTGAGAACAGTGACCAAGAAAGAATTCATTTAAGAACCTGAGTTCAGACTCTTCTTGGGCAAATATAGTACTTTGTACAACCTTGAATGTTTATTTGTATAATGGGAATACTAACATTCCCTAGAGGGAGGGGTTTTATGAGCATTACTTCAGGAAGATAATGTACAGTTATGACAGCTATAGATCTGGCACATATAAATTCTCTGTAAATAATAGAAATTATCAATTGAGATATCTCAATCAGCTTTTGATGTATGACAGATAACTCTAAAACTCAATGATTGGCAAAAACAGTTCTATTTCCTACTCATACATCCCTGATCAGCTATATGTCCATTAAGCTTAGCTGGATTTGGTTTTAATTTTGGCTCACGTCTGTTCCATAAGATTCCTCCTTCCATGACTGAGGCCAAAGAAACACCTCCCCTAAATGTGTTATTCTTATGATGGAGGAAAGAGTGTAAGAAATGGGAACCATGTAATGCATCTTAAAATCCTTACAGGGAACTATCACAGTATTTATTTCTACTCATCTTTCAGTCTCAGCAAGTCATTTGATTAAGCCCAGAGGCAATGAGTCAGGGAAGCTACTACACCCATAGCAAGCCATGCTCAGAGAGGGGACTATACATACCACCAAGTAGAGGGAAAAAGCACAAAAACCTTTGGTCATTGTGATAAGGACCTGTAGAGTGTCATGAGTAGTCATGTACCCACACAGACTTTCTGCATGCCGTGGATCTTCAAGTCTGGGGTCATTTAGGAAAATCAGAGATCCAGAGAAGATAATGAAGTTATCTAGGGTAGAAATTGGGGTTATGAAGGTGCATAGAATCATTCGTTCTCCTAGAAACCTTACTAGGTGGAGGGGATATTTACAAGTCATTAAGTTCAACATTTCCAGGTCTGAAAGGTATTACAAGGTATTCACATGCTTAGAGGAAGAGTATGTCTTCATTTCCATGTAAGTAAATTAAAAACTGTTTCCTTTGTCAATGGAATAGTCATGAACCTCCAGGTGTGTACTGAGGAAGCCTGCCTGGTGGTAAGTGGAGATTAGATGAGTTTGCTAATGATTTGTAACTTGGTTTATAACACAGATGAGCACTACTAGGTGCATTCATCATCACACATTTCGAATTGTTTTTATTCTTCGTCATATGTTGTTTACATTTGTTCTCAACTCTGAATTAATGAGGAATTTAATGAGGAAGAAAAAACATAATTCTGCCAATTTTCTTCTGGATACTTTTCTCCAGACCCATAAATTTCCTACATCTAAAAAAATAACTATAAAAAACATCAAGATATCTACAATATTTCAAAACACAATGTAACACTGGAAAATAAATCAGTGCTTCTTATGCATCCTGTCTCTAGCCAACAGTGTAGTATGGAAATAACCGCTGATGGTGTTTAAGGTCCTTTTCAGATTAGGGGACAGAGCCTCACTAATTCTATTCCCATTATTCTGCATGAACTGTTCCCTTAGCGTGGAAGACTGTCTTTCTTATCTTTTATTCCTAGTTTCTACTTGATCTTCGACTCTAGCTTAGCTCCTACCTCCTATTACAGAAGGAATTCCACAATTTCCAAATTGTGTTTCTTGCTCTTCCCCTGATACTCCCATAACACTTGCAGAATTGCACACTTGATAGCCCTAGTTTTGAGAAGTTTTCAAGTCTGGTCTCCCTGAGTCGAGCCTTAGCTGAGGTGGGTAGGGGGCAACTTGTTATTTCTATGGACTAGGTCATCTTTTGGATGTGTGAGAGGAGGCAGATTTGAAGCTCAATCAATTAGAAACTGGAAAGGTCCTTTCAGGAAGAGGAAAACCATTCACAACCATGAAAAGCCAGAGGTTAACATGCTCTAGGTGTGCTTAAGGAGAAATATGTGGGCCCAAATGACTAGAGCAGAGAGTTCAGGAAAAAGAGTCCTGGAAAAAAACAAGGTGAGTTTAGGTTTGTTGGGAGGGGGACTTATAGGATACCCACTGTCTTAGTTTTCTCTGGCTGTCATATGTCAAATTACCATAGACTTCATGACTTAAACAAAATAATTTTTTTAATAGTTTTGAAGCCTGGAAGTCCAAGCTCAGTGTACCAGCAGTATTGATTTCTGATGGCTTTCTTCCTAGATATAGATGGCTGCTTTTTTGTTGTTCTTCATGTGGTAGAAAGAGGCAGAGCTCTGGTGTTTCCTCTTCTCCTTACAAGGAAACTAATATCATCATGAGGGACCCACCCTCATAATTTCACCTAAAGTTAATTATCTCTCAAAGGCCCTATCACCAGATATCAAATATACCACACTGGGATTAGGATTTCAAAGTAAGGATCTGAGGGAATGCATTTCAGCCCTTAGCACTCATCCATTTTGAGTGGCTGAGAAACTGGTTGCTGGTAAATGAAGGGGTCAAGGAGATCTCCATCACCCATCCCTGCCTTTCCTGGGGTTCCATTGTTCATTTAAGAAAATGAATGAAATCCCAGAAATCAGCATCTCCAATTGAAAGGGCATTAAAGCCCAAGGGCAAGAATGAAATAACCTTTTAATTTTTGAGATGAATGAACAAAGTAATTTTTGTGAGTGGTATCTTCTATTTCTACAGCAGCCATAAATCATACCTTTGGGAGCTGTACCATTTTACTTTTAAATGTACATTTTGAAAAGAACACAGTCGTTTCTTATTACTCTTCTTTTGTACAATTTCATTGCATTCATCACTAGTCAGAAGGTCCTGTTGATTCTGTGGCAGGAAAACTATTTGTTATATTCCCAGTACAAATGCCTACTGATTAACACAGGCCTTCTGCATCAGCTGAGGGGGACAGCGGTATAGTCTTCCTCGAAGATCTATACTGTTTTTCTTCTTTTATCCATGGTAATTCTTATTATTTTCCAGGCCTGAATTCCCTGAACTTGGTATATTCTCTTAAGAATCATCACCCATAGGATGATGTTTTTATCCATTTGAAAATTTAATGTCCATTTGCAAATGATTCAAACTGAGACTGAGAATTCTGCTGCCTGAATTGCAGAAAGTTGTTGCTGCCTAAAGAATTTGCTGGTCATGTCCCACTGATAGATAGTACAAATATACAGTGTTAATATAATGGGCAAAGTCTGGAGCATTTCCATATCTCTGGACTATTGAATAATATACAAAAATATATGACTTGGGGACAGCTGAAATTATTTCCACACTTTGAGCTCTGCTTCCATTAGACTGGTTCACAATATTAGATTGAATCCCAAGGTACTACTGATAACCATCAGCTGTTTTTCTTGCCTAGTCTCTTTGTTTAAATGTGTTCTTTCATTATCCATGTGCTTTTAAAAAAAAAAGTGGAGGAAAGAATGATTTTAATTGAACAATCTGTGTTCTGCCAGGTATTCCTTCTTCCTAGGAAGGCATTTGGAAACTTACTCTGCTATTTTTATTTACCCTGCCAGTGTAGTATATTGATGAGAGAACTGAGGTCCAATAATGTTAAAACAAGACATGAAATATTGATTAATTCTTTTTTTAAAATCCCTTTTTAGTCCAGAGTATAGCAGATTTCAGAAGCTACTGCCAATACTGTGCTCTCCAATAAACCTCCATTATTGGGAGGGTCTTGATCCCCTTCAGGCCTTGATAAATGCTTATTATGCTTCTGAAATGTTATCTTTGAGTGCCCCAGGATTGGCTTTCATTGGTTCCTGGAAGAAATAAGAAATGGTAGAAATGACATTGCAAAGCTTGAGTCATAGGACCCCAAAGGAACCATTCCATAAAGGGAGGCAGAGACGGAGGCTCCCAAACTCCTTGTCTTTGTTCCCACCTGATGCTCCTTTCCTTTCCCTAGTATGCATCCTCCATTACAGATAAGGACTTGCCCTTTGGTCAAGTCCAAGAGACAGGGGTTGCTCATTCCTAGGGTTGTGTGAAAAGGTAAGATAATGCGTAAGGTTGGGTCAAACCTGAATGGTTTCAGATAGACTTATAAAGGAAAGAACAAAGAAAGATGCCAGTCTGGATAAGGAAAGTCTGAGGAACAGTGAGAAGACAAAATAGGAACCATAGTTAAGGAAAACTTGGCATTTCAGGATCAGGGGCACCTTCAGAGGAAACCACTCTATGCTAGGATTAGGCATGGGAGCCAAGAGTTCTACTGTCCTATTAGGACCCAGGTGAGCTTGCAAAAGAAAGGAATCTGAAAAAATGAGAGAACTGCACTGGAAAATCCACACAACAAAAATGGTCTCATCCAAAATTCCAAAAGTGCTGAAACTGAGAAACCCTGAACTGGAGGAAAGTGCTATTATTTTACCCATCAAAGTATAAGCTTATTGAGTTCAAAACCCAAGTCATGAAGTGACAGTTTTGAATAATTAGCAAAGCATCCTGTGAACAAATAATAAATTCAGCATAATCCAGTTTTCTTTTGAAGAGTAACCTTTGCAGAGTACTCAGTTCATCCTCTGAAATTACCCAGAACAAAAATGTTACTCTGTAGCAGTTTCCAGCTTGCCAGGTAATAGGAGAAAAGTGCCTCACAATGTTTCCAAAAATAAGGTATATGCTGAAAAGCAGGCAAAGGAGAGATGTTGACAGCCAGAAATATTGAGAGTGGTAAAAATGAGGATAGTTTGACAGACAACGAGTCCTTGTATTCAGGTGATGGCCTTAAGATATCAAGGAATAGGGGTAAACATCAAGGGGGTAAAGTTGCTTACATTTTATCAGTAATAAACTAGATGAAAGATCATATTTTAAATGATACGCCTCCGAGCATGTGCTACATCAAGGTGTTGACAGCATCATTTTTTCCAAGGGATGCACAGGTATATTTAAGTAGTTTCCAAGTTATAAGTATCTTGATTACCAAGGAGCAGTGGGAGGCAGAACCTGGCCAGTGAAAGCAAATGATTGATAGCTTCCTGGTAATTCTTCAGCCTTTATTTTCCCCTGCCTGGCTCACTGGCGCATTATTCCACTGCATTAATTTAAGCTTTTTCTATTGTACTGAATTAGGAGCTTAAATTCTCTTATCATCCCTATGGGAATCTTGATTGTTTATTTGTGGATGACAATAATTGCTTTTATTGATCCTTAAATATGGAAGGTATAAAAAGTACTATGGTTGATGGCCAGCTGATACATAGTGGCGTATGCATGACAAAATACAATATTTGGCCCCAGAATACACTCTTGAAGAATTTTAAGCTATTTGATAGTGATTACTAGGTCTCTTCAAACTGAAAAGTATAAACAATTTCAAGTACATCAGCTCAAGTCTTTGTGTTGTTTTACTGAATCCTGAAAGTCTTCCTTGGGTATGGTTTATACTCCTTTCTAACACACCCATGCAACAAGACATGGTACACGTGTAGTTGCATATAGTACAACTACAAGAATTACCGGAGGCAGGGCCATCCAGGCCAGTGCATTCCTCCAGGGACTCAAAACACCAGCTATTTGTTTGGAAGAATTCCTGGATGGAGCTAGCATTTGCTAGTATGCCATTCAAGCATCTTTGTAAGGACATTTACTTTGAGCATCTTGAGAACAAAGCACTCTGAAGGTCTCAGCATGTACTACAGATAGGAAACCTCATGCCATTTCATAACCCAAATATATGACAGGCATTAGGGGGGAAAATGCAACTGTCTAATTAAGTGCTGTTTTTTAGGACAGGACACTTGGGCAGTATGAGCCTCCTGCGTCTGAATCAAATGCAACACACATTGTTGGAAGAATTTTTGGGCTAATTAGCATAGACTATCTACCCCGAAACAAAATAAATCAGGTTAGGCCTAAAAGGAATCTAGTATCATAAGTTCTTATTAAGTGGTAAGGTGGAAAGATCTTTGAACAGATGTCAAAGCCTATAATTCCTGACCCCTTTCCTGTGGTCAAGTGAAGAAAGATAGAGGAATCACAGAAACAGTTATGTCCTAATACCCTTTGAGGGCTCTATCTCAAATGCTTACTGTTGAACTCTCAGAATTGACTATCTGGGCTGGACCTGAATAAGTCAGGAGAGCTTCTTTTGCAGAATAGTGGTCCATATGTCACACAAAGGATCCCCCTTTATCTTGACCTGGAATGTCATCTGGATTCTTGACTGTTGGCAATTGTGTGGAGGGACTGTGTCAAAGGAATGACCGTTTACCCCAACTTATATTTATCCTCATTCAAATTAAGCTTTACCCCTAGTACCATAGTCCAGTTGCGTCGTCTGCCTTGGACAGTCATCTTGTATTTTCCTGAATGGCAGTGAGAAAAGGCAAACACAGAGCTCCTCCACTAAAACTTTAAGTGATTATACCATTGCAAGGAAAACACTTTCTGTACACTTTTTTTTAAAACTTAATATCTCATGCATTTTGTATCACACCCAGCACACAAGTTAGCACTAAATATAATCTAACTAATGTGATTGCTATTTGCAACAATCCAACATGCACAGAGCATGTTACTACGTAACGGTTAATGCTTAATCTCAGATTGATGATGGAGGGTGATGATCACAGAATCATCTATTTTAAATCTGGAGGAAGATTTACTGATGACTTAGTTCAACAATCTCATTTTAGAAACAAGGACACTAAGACCCAAAGAGTCTGGCTGTCCACAGCCTCTCATTCAAGCAGTGGCAGAGCTAGAATGTGAGACCAGGCATCTCCACTTCAGTTCTGTACTCCACTCGGTACTGACTCTGAAATAAATTGGCCCATGCTTTGTTGTATTGTATTATGATCAATTGTATTAATGTGTGTTCCTCCTCCGGTAGATCATGTGCTCCTTAGGAAAATATTTATCAACAGCCTCTCACACAGTCAGTGACACATAATAGGATACCAATAAATATTTGTTGGAAAAATAAATAAGTGGGTGAAGAAATGAGACATATTTTTCTCATTATGTCCAAGCAAATGCTGTAATTTTCAGTGATCTCTACTAGAGCTTATCTAGGCTAGTAATGAAGAAGGAGAGGGAGGATATAAGAGAGTAAAAATGTGGGAAAAGTAGCATGAGAAAGCAAGGAGAGGAGAAGGTATACAATTCCGTGAAAATAATAGCCAGACAAATTCAGAACATAATGCCTGCATTCTCTTACGGAGCTTTTTGTCCAGCATTTGCCTCTTCTGATATCTCCCAGTTTTCAAACTAGCAGATCCCATTATTGATGCTCCTTCTCAGACCCTTTACTGCAAAATGACAGCAGGCTAAGTTTTATAGTAAGCAAAGTGCTCCATAGTCTATCTTGCGTTCTTCTGGAATCCCTTCCCACCCACACAGCACATACTCCAGATTTGCGTTGCTGCTACTCTTCCTATCACAAAGGGAAGTGCGTATAACTCAGTGTGGTCCAGTTTCTGAAAATGAGTGGCCCCAGTCAGTGCTACATCTAAAGGCATCAGCTGCCCTCCCACCTCAGTTGTGCTTCCCAACTCCTTATTGGACATCCAAGCACATTTCCATTTTTGTGATTTTGCCCTTGTTGGTTCCTCTTCCTGAAACATTTTTCTCTGGTATGGTCTACATGGCTTCTTCTCATCTGCCAAACACTCCCATCCCCACCCCCATTCCCAAACCTTAATACTATTTTTTAGATTTTTGCCCCTATTATCAAAAAAGCCTTCTCTGTCTAATGTTTATAGCACAGTTACCTTTAAACTTAATCCTCTGGGCTCCATAAAGACCTGAATGGATGTTTGGATAACTGCTATATTCCTAGCATCTAGAATAGTGATTAGCACATAGTAGGTGTCCAATAAAAATGTGTTGATGAAGTTGGTAACATTGTTCTTACAAGGGAAAAGTCCTGTCTCACAATACCTGGAAGACAGTTTAGGAAAACTTTGGGTGCTTTCATAGACTAAGCCACTCACCGACACTGCACCCCATTTACACATAAAAATCCAAGAAGCCTTTGAGAAAGTAATCTGTCCAGGTAAGCACGACAACACCATTCCCATTCAGTTCCCAACAGGGCTCCAAACAACCTTTAGAAAACCTGCTCTCTCATAGAGAGCACTAATTTGTGTCTTATGGAAAATCAAATAAATTATTTTTCACCTGAAGGGAGCAGGATTATTTGACTTCAGATATTTGCCATATGGTTTTTCTATCACACAATGTAGCTTTGAGGCTTAAGGTAGTAAGAGCAGGAGCATGTCTATAAATTATTCAGAGATAATTCAAAATAAGTGTGCATCCTTGACAGATTGTCAAGTTTCTTAATGCTTCTTGGTAACAAGTGCTATGTTTCTGATGAAGTGTTGCTTATTTCTCACCACACTTCATTTCTGCTCTGTGTATGTTTTCTGTGTTGTTTTGTTTGTTGTTTTTGTTCCCCCCACAGAGTGCAGTCTGGCTCTTACCTCAGCACGGGGTGGTTTACCTTCCTTCTGGCCATGGACGCCTGTTATGGCATCCACGTCTACGGGATGATAAATGACACCTACTGCAAGTAAGATCACAGGAAATTATTTTTATGCAGCTCCAATTCTGATATCTTGTCAAAATATCACAATTCATTTTAATGTCATAAATCTGAGAAACAGATAAAGCAACAATTATTTCCTGGTGTTCTTTGCTGACATGACATGTTATTGTCAGTGCATCAAGTTGTGACTTTCAGGGGTGATAAAAAGAAAAATATTTACCACAGTCTAATGTCAAATGTCAGAAGGAACACTTTTTCCTTAATCAGTGGCATGTCAGGGACTGGTAGCTTGGAAATTTGGAACAAGTTTAGAGGCAATTTAATTTGCAAAAGTGAGTTTGTCATCTCTGTGCTCTAATGCTTGATGGATGGCTATCCACTCAATGGTTATATTTGATCATGAAGGAAAAAATGTCCTGAAGCCTCAGAGAAACTGACAGCTTAATAAGAATTCCTGGAAATTATATTTCACTAATAAGTGAGTAATCTGCCAGATCCTTATTTAAAATGAGTGTGTTTATCCATAGTATATCCTTGCTGGGGGGAGAGTTTCTAATTAGATAATAAAACAAACCCTCCGTGCTTCATCAGGGTAATGAAATATATTCTCTACCAACAATTGGCACATTATAACTCAGAGACTGTTTTAATCATATTGTCAAAATGGTAACTCTCAGCCACAATCTTCATGAACAAATATTTCTACCCTAACTATACATATAGTAGAGCACAGATGAACCCAAAGTCTTAACTGTTGAAAAATCACAAAATTTCTTTAAATTCTGCAAGAGCATCAGTCTGCCCAAGTTCGCTTCCATTATACACCATTTCCTCTTTCAAAGGATAGCCATATGTTTGAATGTAATTGGTGTGATGTATAAATTTTCCTTGATCTATGAAAGCACTAAAAACCTGGTACATCTTCCTAAAAGCTTTCATACATAATAGCTTTTAACTGAGTTCATCAACAAGAATCATCTATGGGTTTTCAAGTAAATGCATTTACTGGGCACCTAATGGATTCTTGTAAGTGAATGCTTCATTCTTCATCTCAATCTTTCTCTCCCTTTCCTATTTTTTTTCTTTTCTAGGACAGAAGGTTATAGAAAAGTCCCCTATCATTACTATGAACAAGGAAGAGATGAGTGTGATGAATATTTTCTTCATGAACATGCCCCATATGGGGGACACAGGTTTATTACTGAAAAGAAAGTGTTTGCTAAATGGGCCAAGAAACACAGAATAATATTTACACACCCAAACTGGACAGTGTCTTGATGTTGGATTTTCTGACCCTGCCACATCACTTGTCCTGATCGTGATATAACAATTGTGATGCTGGTGATGCCGATGACCATGATGGTGATGATAAAGAAGACAGTAATGATGCTCAAGTCCCTGTACGTTCTCAGATATGGATTGTGACTCTGCTAGAAATTTGAACCTGGTGGGATTCCGTGGAGGGTGGTTGTACACATTATGTTCTTTCTGAAGGTTCAACACTACATACTGCACTTTATAATTTAACTGGAATTGAAATGAAGGCCAGTGATATGACAACTGTGACTTAAGAAATGGAAGATTACCCTTCAAGATAGCTGCCCAGAATTCTTCAACAGTAACTTTTAAAAGTCATGGAATTTGACCTCCTGAAGACAGATTACCGAATCTGTGGCCTCTGGAGCCTGGGCAGCTCCACCATCTTGAAGAATGGTTAACTGTCAAACACTGTCCCAAGATATGCTATCAGGGTACAAGTATCTTACTGCAGTTTACTAATTAGCCTGAGGAAGGGAAGATATCTTTTTGATATGTCATCTTCCCAGAGCTGAAGCCTCAGGCCATTACCTAATTAGCAATGAAGACATCAAGGAAGTCTTACAGATCAGGGTACCTTGACTGTCTCAACACTTAATCTGAAATGTACCAAGTAGCAAATCTTGAGGAATCTCCACTCTGACCACTTCATGCTTACTACTCAAAACAATATCAATATAACTAAACATAGTATCAGAATTAGTGTTTAGTTATTTTGGCTGAGTCTAAAATATTTGTGAAGGCTATTTAACATGTAAGATACCAACTTCAACACTGTAATAACATATACTGTGAAACTTTCCTAAAACGTAACCAAAGGGTTTCCTAACTCTGCTTCAACATCCAGCAACACAAAATTATACGCTTTTTAAAATCATGAAACAGGGAAAGCAAAGCATATTTTTACATCAATTTGTATCCTATCATACTTCATAGTATATATTTGTATACTCAAATTTCTATTTTATAGGCCCAAGATGTGTCTTTCCATACATTACAGTATCATTTGCCAAGTGCCAACTGTTAAACATGGGTGATTCCTTCCTTATATTACATCTGAACAGAACTTTTGCCTTCTTGGGGTTAATTTTCCCCATAGTTTATCAGTTGTTATACCATAATAACAATAATGATGACCTTAATGTCCAAAGTGCTTTGTTGTTTAGAGTCCTTTTCATATCCTATACCATGTGATGCCCGTGACCACCTCACTGAATTATCACCTGCAAATTCTGCCATCTGTTTTAGTAGTTGATCTGTAATTTGTTGATTGTTCTGATATACACCGAATTTCTCTACTTGCTAATATTTGCATAGACTAGCATTTATATAGATTAGTAATCAATTGATTTCAGTGCCAAATACAATATATTATATCAAGGTTATGCAGAAAGTACCATAAGGATGGTCTTGGCCATAGACTAAGACCCCTATAAACTTAAGTACTTTTGATTATTTTCTTTTGTTTGTCTGGTTTTTTAATTGATGTATTTAGATGGGGAAAGATGGGGAATTAGGGACAATAGAAATGAATGAAAGTAGAGAAATAGTTTCCTATTCTAGGTTTAAGAAAATTGTTCTCTGTATTCTCATTGCTCATTAAATATTAGAGGGTTTATTCACTGAGAGAGTAGCTAGGAGTCTAGATACTTCCTTGCAGAATGATTTAAAAGACAAAAGCCAGGCTTAACTTAAAGAACCTTTAAGAGGATGGAAGAAATGATGCATTTCACCTCAGGAAGAGTTGGCATGTATTTACCAGTGCTAAATATCAAGATGAGTTATCATTAAAATATACTGATCTGGGTAAAAGCCTCTCTCCTGCTCCTCTTCTGCCACTTGATACCCACATCCATAAAAATACCCAAGCTCCGATTTCATCATGGAAGTGAATTGTTGTTCTTTGGTTGTTTCCTCATATGATTTTCAGGTCTCTGAATATTAAGATTTTTTTGATGAATAGAAATGTCCACTCAAAAATAAATGGATACAAATGTCAAAAATTGTAATACACTGTTTTTCTCCTTGTTGTGATACAGAAATTCCACTTTTAAATAAAAAGGAATCCTTGATTAATCAGAATGCTTTGGGGAATGCCATGACCTGATTTGTTTAATTTCCCAGTAAATGGAGGCCTGACTCGTTTGTTTTTGCCTTTACTGATGATAAATTGTTAAGATATGCTGCTCTCTGGCCTCTGTCTATGGTTCCCTGATGAAGGAGACTGCAGTGCTCTGTCTCCTCACTGCATGTGTGGGAAAGGCCGGCACTGGGCATGCGCTGCGGAGGTTGCTCAGGGCAAGTCCTCTCCTCTCTTCTCTCTTCCCCTCTTCCTTTCCTCTCTCCCTCTTCTCTTGTTTCTTTCTTTTTGTCTCTTTCTTTTCTAAACTAAATTCCTACTCTGCATTTTTTTTATTATTGTTTTCTTTCATACTTTTTTTTCTAAAATCAAGAAACAGAAGTATTTTATTCTCAAATTGGAGACCCACTTGGATTATCTCCAGTGTAATTGGGGTTTTGATAGAAACTCACGACTTACTTTCCTCTGTCATCTTAATTTTCTCTGCTTTCATTTACTATTTCTTCTTCTTCTTCTTTAGGTATCGGGTATAGAACCCAGGGACACTTGGCTGTGGAGCCACATCCCCAGTCCTATTGGTTGCTTAGCACCTCATTTTGCTGAGGCTGGCTTTGAACTGGTGATGCTCCTGCCTCAGGTTCCCAAGGTGCTGGGATTACAAGCATATGCCATCATGCCTGGCTCCGATTTTCTTATTCCAGCTTCCTAATTTTAGTGGAAATGCAGTTGACTTTCTCCCATGTTGGGAGAAATTTTCCTTCACAGATTTGCTGATAGAGAAGTGTAAGGCAATTTCTAGACAATTCTACAGGTTGTGGTCAAATGAAAAAGATTTCATCCAGAATCTAAACACTGGAATATATAGATGAACTCGTTCATCACTGAGGTGCACCTATCCTGAATGTTAATTAATATCTGTGGAAAAGAAAAGTGGTTCAATATCACCTGAGACTCTAGGCAAAACTATGGAAAATGCTGTTATTTTCTGAAATCAGTATAAAAGAATGAAAGTTAAAATAATAAATTCTATTTCTAATTCTGCAGAAACCTAGCAAAAGTAAATTTTAAAATAATTTTACAATAAATGTTTGAATCCTATCTAAGTTAACCTAGTGACAAGTTTTAATGATTTGTATTGTTATGATGGTCACACAATTTTACATTGTTACCAAACCTATCAAAGAAAACAAAATTTGGAAGGATTTGGGCTGATATTTGAATATATGCTCATAAAGTTCATTTGTGTGGAATATAATTATATGCATAAATATACATATATACTCATAACTATATATGAAAGCATACATGTAATCCTATATTCTTCAATGATATGTGAATCACAAAAAACCCTATTTTAGCCTCCATCTGAAATTTGTTGGGTTTCATTTTGAATCCTATGAAAAAAGCAGAAATTCAAAGTAAAAGTACTGATTGCTGAGAGTACATAAAAACATATTCAGTAGCTGGCCAGAAGGATAAAGCAAGATAAGGCACTAAATCTAGAACTGGGAACACAATTAGATGCCACAGTTGTCACAAATCAGACTTGTAAGTATAGCAATCTGTATCGTAAGGCTCTGCCGATTACAGCTTAGCTAAAATCACATGAAAAACATTGCATCAGGCTTCATTCATGCAGAAGTAAATGAACACTGGTCCCCCTATTCAAATAAGCCAGTCTTTAGCATAAGCAGGACTCAGATTTGCATGATTTTTATTATATAGCTAGAGGACTGTGACCATTGTGAAAAAAGAAAAATTATATAAGGAGATTGCTCTTTGAGGATTTGGTATGAATCAGCTGGTCTGGGAACAACAGTCTGAATTGGAGACCTGCTGACCTTCCAAGAAGTATAAAGCCATCAGAAGAGAATCACTCATGGCTTTTTTAGAATAAAGACAACACTGGAGTACTTCACCTGGTGGTGTTAATTGGATGCTAATTATGAGATGAGTTTAATTTTGATAAGCAAGAAGATATAAACAGATGGCTTACTTTTTTAAAAAACAAACCCATCTAAGCTTTAAGATGACATGTCAAATGTCAAGAATCAACTTTGTTGTCCAGTTTCAATTTGCATGTCTTAGCATAGCAAATTAGTTAATGCCCCTGAAACACAAGGGAAAACTACTTTGAATTTAACTCCATTTGTAAATGGCAAGATCTCATTATTTTAATAGTGTACTGAAAAAACCAATGACTGAAGGAACCAGTGCTAGGCTTTCTAAGTAGTCTGAACTTTTAGAGCTGAAAGGTCCTTAAAGACCAGCCAGTCCACTTCCTCCACCTGAGAGTTGAAGACCAGACCCATACAGAATGAAGTGGTTACCTGTCACTAGAGAATAGACTGATGGCAGTACTAAGACCCAAACTCTCATCTCCTGTCTCCTTCTCTAATAATTTTTCTACTATACATTTTTTTTTTCCTTTCAGTACTGGGGATGGATCCTGAGGCATTGTATCACTGAGCTATATCCCCAGCCACTCCCATACCTACTCCACCATCATCATTTTTTTTTTAAACAGGGTCTTGCTAAGTAACTCAGCCTGGCCACAAACTTATGAGCCTCCTGCCTGAGCATCTCAAGTTGCTGGGATTTTTATGGTGTGCACCACCACATCCAGCTCCACTACATTTTTTCAAAGCACAGAATAGCAGCTGGGAAAAAAAATGCATATGTGTATACTAAAAGAATTTACATTCACGGAAAAACAGACTCCAATTTGTGTTGGTTCTACTCAGGATCAAAGAATCCCCACAAAGAAGTATAAGAATATTTGCATAATTGAAGGAACATAACCCAGTAATTGTCTATATTCTCCATTCTCTATGTTTTTTTTCTAAGACTAGGCCATGTTCTCATATAAAGAAATTCTAGCCTGCCAGGTTGGCATATGCCTGTAATCCTAGCAATGCGGGAGGCTGAGGCAAGAGGATCTCGAGTTCAAAGCCTCACAATTCAGCAAGACCCTAAGCAACTTAGTGAGACCCTGTTTCTAAATAAAATATAAAAAAGAGCTGGGGAATGTGGCTTGGTGTTTTAGTGACCCTGGTTCAATCCTAGTACCACAAAAAAAAAAAAAAAAAAAAAAAAAAAGAAAGCAAGAAA
>NW_026000068.1:23865030-23884195 GCF_001458135.2 Marmota marmota marmota
TTTTGGTCTTTTTCAGAATATACATGATTTGTTTTTGAGGTAGAAAAGCTCTTCTTTCTCCATATATATGTCTCCTTTTGTTCATGCCTTGGAGACTTCAGAAAAATAGAAGCTCAGTTTCATAAAGGTAAAGAAGATCTTGATGAATAAATAGCCAACTTCCAAATTCAAGCATTTGCCTACAGAGAGCAGCTTCTTCTAAGAAACTCCAAGGGACTAGAACCAAGGCATTTCATGATTCCTTGTTACCCAACCTGAAAGCACTAATTTCCTTGGGTTTAACTTTGTTGTCACTGCTACTGAGTAAATACCCATTTCTATTACATATAGTATGTTTTATGCTTCACTCGTTTTTCTGAGTTCACACAATTTTGCTGTAGTCTCTCATTCACTTTTAAAACCTGTAATCTTCATCTATTTACAGAGGAGACTGTAAATGCACAGCTCTACATTAGGTGAGGGATTTTTTTTATGATATCATATTGCTTTATTTATAGGTACTATGTCTTCAAATACAGCTTTCCCAGTGTCAAAGGGCTATTAGCATTTTTCAGGGTTTTTTTTTTTTCTTTTACAACTAGACAAATAAGGATATGTTAACAAAGCCAGAGACTATTTATTATTGAAAGAAAAAACGGTGGGAGTATTCAATATATTCAATATTTAAGGCAGAAAGATATCCAAAATTCTATTCTGGACAATAACAAGAGAAGATGTTGGTCAAATCTCAGAATTTGTTTAGTCCACCTTAACTGTCTTAGGCTGAGAGAAACTTCCTTCCAAAGTCAAGTTAGTAAAGATGCAGCTTAAAATAAATCCCCCCTTCTAACTTTCCTTTTAACCATCATTTTCTTTGTTTGTATAGTTCCTCATTTTACAAATCAGCTTATATTACTTGATCCTACTCACCACATATTTGGATGAGGTTTCAAATAAGTATTTTCTGTTTTCGTTTTTTGTAAAGGAGGAGGGTTACTAGGGATAGAATCCTGATCTATACCTTCAGCCCCAAAGAGTCTTCTTTGGGAATCACTAATAGTAACTTATGTTCCAGGTTTACTAAAGGACTGTATACCTCATCCAATTCCCTGAATACTCTGTGAAGTATATGTTGTTATTGTCACCATTTCACACACAAACAAATCAAAGCACAGAAAGGTTAAGTAGTTTACCCAACATCACACAGATAGTAATGGAATAAGGTTTGAACAAAAGCAGTTTGGCCTAAAGCCTATATCATGTTGGAATATGCTAATATCTATAACCAAAACCCCCCAAATTTAGTGGCTCAACATAAGGGGCCTTGGGTTCCACAGGGAAGGGGGGACTCCTCTCCAACCAACCAGTTGCCCTCCAAGGGCAACTCAGAGATGAAGGCACATTGCATCATGTGGCTTTGCCCTCCCTTTGGCCTTTCAAGTCCTCTGTATTTGACCTGCTAATGCAAAAAAGCAAAGAGGACCAAAGTTGGAGGGTCTTACAGGCAAGCCTGTAAGTGCTGAACATCACACCCTCTGCATTCCACGTTCCGGATTCAGGAACATGACCTACCACTTAGGTGGGCTATGTTGTCTAACTGTGGGCCCAGTAGGAACAGAACAAGGGTTTGATGAAGATCTAACAATATCTGCCACAGTATTCTTGTTAATGATGACATATAGCCATAAAAAGAAAAAGAAAATTCACTCAGTTTTGTGCACCCATGCGGAGAGTGGTTCGCATTAGTATTTCTCTGCATGGATGTCAGCGCCCACACCTGAGACAGAATAAACCCAGGAACAAAATATTGATCTAGGTTCCATTATGCCAAGAAGAGAGGATATGATTTCTTCTCCCTGAGAAAGCAAAGAAAGAAACTGATAAGCAGGAAACACTTTTAAGTGATTTTAGTGAACCAACAATAGAAAACATGACTTTTAATGTCTTAATGATCTGTGGTTAAGGTAAGGTAGATCCAACCTCACCTCTGATGAACCTCTTCTGTCTGTCTCTTCCTTTGCCAGATGACACCAAAAGATGCCTCTCTTTTCACCTCACCTTTACTTCAGGTCCATGCAATGCTGTGATGGTTTTTTAAGTTAAAAAGGCAATTTCTGGTGCTCAAATTTTAACATTGCAAATATCCCTCTCTTGCCCCTCTTTTTCTGTGTTCTTAGGGGCATATGAACTTGCTCAACAAAGAAAAAGTACCAGTATGCCATAAATGGACTGGCCATTATCAAAATATAAGGTACATGCCAAAGAAGAGAGGTGCCATGCTTTCTCTCTCCCCTACACTTTCTTTCTACCAGTTGACATTATTTTCTTCAATGTATCTAGAAATCCTTTTCCCTTAACACAAACAGAACTTGGCATCCTAAAATTCTTTTTTGCCTAATAGGAAACTATTGGCTGTCTTGGGAAAAAGTGCTTTGCATGTTAGCATATAAATTTTCTTAGTTTGCCCATAAGAGAGATTAGCTGGAAGTCTAAAAGCAAAATAATTAGAGAAAGGAATCTGCCAGTGTTTACCTTCTTCCAGATCAATGTGAAATTTCATGTAAGGACAAGAAAGTGCAGTGCCTGGAGTTGGTATGGTAAGTGACAGATTTGACTCTGTTTCTAGAGGTTCTAGTTGGTGATAAGATTTTATTATGGTTCTTCACAGGGATAAATTATTCAGTTTTATCAGAGTGGTATTGTCACTATCCTTATGTCCATAGCTAAAATTCTGGAGTAATACAATTTATACCATAATGTAGAAATTTACATTATGCATTGAGAGTTCTTGAACCTACAACTGATAAAACTTTTTAAATATATAATTTTCAGTGCTTATGAAATCACTTAAAAATCTGTATCATCATCCAAAACTTTCTACCACATGCCTAAATTTCTCTAGCAATAGAACACATACAATAAAATGTACATATAATGGTCTTTCATCTTCAGTGTCAGGATTACTTCAAATTAAAACAGTTTGGCCAACACATCATTTGCTGACACTGATTATGATAGGTTTCCTCCCTAGTGAAAAAAGAATATACTTCACCTCTTTGATGGAGAAAAGGGCATTAGTGCTAGATAAGGACATTAATGTCATGCAGATGAAGCTGTGAATCATATTGAACTATAAGGGGCTGCTGCCTACAGAGCAACAGAAATAAACTGAACAATATTCTGAAACACAATATATGAATTCAGTGAAACTCAATGATATGTCATAGGAACAAATATAAAGCCAGGACACTTTGGTTCAAAAAAAAAAAGAAAAAGAAAAAACAGAAACATGATTTAATAACAGTAGTTCTGAAAATACATTTGGAGATTTTAGAATACTCCTCTAGAAGAAAAACCAATTTAAAAGGTCACTAATCCCTTTAGATATTAAGATCAGGATATTAGCATCAGCAAGGATCAGAAATGATCAACCCATTTCTCAGTATATTTTTAAAACTTATTTTTATTCAATTTCTGGTTGGAAATGGAAGATATTAGAATATGTAAAGGCAAAAAGGTTAGAATGCCCATGTTCGCTGTCCAGTATTCATCTAGAGTTTTTTCTATAAATATTAATAAAATTTATGTGTGTAGGTAGTTTATAGCTTTATTTGTCTCCTCAATGAAAAAAAATTCAAACATTTTCCCTGATGTCATCAGATTATCCCAAAACATTTTCAATAGCTATATTGTGACCATAATCTACTTAACCATTCCTCCTTTCTCACCTTTCCCTATGTGGTAAATAGCTATGGTTCATGAATTTTTGAACACTTCTCTGATTTTTTTCATTTTAGTTTACTAGCATATAGTGGTGCCTGCTGCACTGAACTCTTGCCAAAAATGGTAGGTTTTTCATTTTTGCTAACTTTATATATACCAAGGGTGAGGGGGGGAGTTTATAGTCTTTTAATTAGCATTTAACTGATTACTATGGAAATTAAGTTTTTGCATATTTATTGGCAATTTACATTTTTTTTTCATGAATTAGCTCTTCCTCTATGTTTGGTCCATTTTTCAATTGCAGTGGGAGTCACCACACTCTAAAGATGCCGACAAATGAGAATCTAGTCAAAAGAGTTGGAATAAGGTTGAGAACAATGAGGATCATGAGGGAACTAGAAATTTTATTGCACAGGGAGTTAGAAACATGTGATCACCTTCATAGAATGTTTTAGAAAAAACTAAATTCAAATATTTAAAAGATATTAATTCAGGTGCAAAATTAAGTTCTGTGGCTTTACTGGACAGAATTAGAGCCAATGAATAAAATATCAGATTTTTATCCATGGAGAACATTTAGAGGAGGAGTCCAAATTAGACTGTGGATTTTTAGAGCGGGTGAAATTGTTATAAAGGGTTTGCAGATAAATCAGACTACACCATTTTTCAGTGATTCCATTGATTAGAGAGTTGAACTCAATAGCCACTAAAGATCTTTGAAGAAGCCACCAAAATTCTATGAAATAGGATGAAACTCCCAGGCATAAAGGCTACCAAAGCTCTGAAAAAGTGTGCCCAATATGTGTAAGCTTTGGGAGACTCTTATCTTAGCAGCAGCATATTCATAAGCTATCTCTTAAAACAGTCATCTGCTGATGACAGATTTTATTCAGTTCATGTTCAGAGATGGTTCCCAAAATTTGGGAGTACCTTTGATAATGGTAGGTAAACACACACACACACACACACACACACGCACGCACACTACCCAGAACCCTCACACTACCATCATCATTTCAGCTCCATGACTGCCTATTCTCAAGAAGGTATAAATTTTTTTGCTTCCTGTGGAGGAAATTTGTTCACATTTCATACATCCGTATTTTTATAAAATTACTATTGTGATATGTCTTTGAAATATAATGACTCAAGAAAATTGCATTTAGTATCATAGCATTCCTCATGTTGGTAATTTATGATAATGGATGTCACTGTAGATTTAGGAACCATTTATATTTTCCACCTTTGCCTATTTCTGTTAGAATAAATAAATTCTTCATATTGAGTTTTGCTGCATCTTTCACTTTTCTGGTCTGTACCACTCACTTTCAGTACATTTATAATCCTTTTATCTGGTCTTTGTAGTTTCAAAATGATACCTTGGATATTTTAAGTTTTAAGCAATCAATGCCCTTTTCAAACTGCCCTCTTAAGGTTTTTGTAAAATAATATTTTCCATAATACAACTTTAAATTACCTGCCTTTTCCTTTGCTAGACTTAATCCAAGAGAACTAATTGAACATAAAGCATTCTAATCATCACACCGTGTCAACCTGTCTTCTCAGTAGGGAGGATTGGAGAGGCTATGAGTTTAATTGTATTCCTAGCACCCATAGTGAAAGTTTGATAATATGCTTAATGTATAACTGGGGAGTTAGTTCCAGTCTTTATCTTATCAAGAAATATCCAGTGGATATAACCAAATTCATGGTACTGCATTAGAGCTTTGGAGGATATGGAGATGGGTAGGATGGGTAGGCTGCAGTATTTATCTTTATGTTTTTTCCAAAGAGTTAAAAAAAATCTAAATTCTAAATCACTACAGGGTGACTCAGAATAAGGTAATGCACATAACAGTGATGCAAACAAAATGCATCATGTGTAATACAGAAGCATAAGAGGCACAAGGAAATGATGATTCTGATCTAAAAATTGTCATTGCATAACGTATATGTGCAGGTAATATTCCAGTATTCCTACATGGTGATTTAGACTCTCAGGATGATGCAGTATATTCTGGGTCTCAGGAAGTACATCTTGAACTTCTATTAGCAATGCCTTATTGAAATGGCTAATATAGGAGACAGCCACCAAGACATAAAAACACTTTCATCTAACATAAGATGAGACTTTCTGACAGCAGTGTCTTGTAGAAGAGCAATGTTTATTCAAAAATGTAGAGGTTATTTTTGAAAAATGAAATGAAAACATTCATAGTATAGTAAAATGCTAAGAATTCTTTCCCATCTTCTCTGGAATTTGCTAGGGGGCCAGGGTTCATTTGAGGCTCTGGTACTATTTTTACATGTATTCATTGAACAAATAGCACCTTTCAAAGGCATTTCAAAGTAAGCTGTGAATTCAAATAGCAGAGGATGTGGAACCAATTTAGGTGTAAATATGGACCCATTTTATCCCTTTTATCCATGTAGATCAATTAGTCTTGTGTTATTATTCTTGATATGCATTCACTCTCAGCTTTAGGAGTTACCATGAATGTGAATTATCCTGATTATGCTTTTCTTATGATGGTTTCATCTATACTTATCTACAGAGCTTGAATGAAAATTTCCTAATGTAATGATAGCTGTATGCATCCAATTGGAGACTTCAGCAGAGCTCAGAAACAAATTGGGAAAGCAAATTTCATAATATGCCCTAACTCAACTTTTACCTGTTGCTAAAGAAAATCTAATGGAGAAATTACTCTCTTTTATTTGATTAAATGACTTACACGTTCTAAATAACCTACTTTTATCTTCTTGCAAGTGACCCATTAGGTCCCAGGAAAAATTAATGATTTACTGTGAGTAGAGAAGAAGGGTAACCAGAGGAGGAGATAGCTAGTTGAGAGATCATAAATCAATACCTTTCTATGTCTTTTCTCAATTTCTGCTGAACTCTCATTTTCTCCCTAAAGATTCTTCTCTCCTCCATATCAGCTAAAGGGCCACCCAGGTGATTTCACGAACTCTGTCCATTTCTGTACTCTAGAGTCCAGAAACAGATCCACATATATTTGGTCAAATGATTTCCTATAAATATGCGAAGGTAATTCAGTGGGAGAGAATGTTTTTTCAACATCTGGTGCAGAAACAAACAGATATCCATATGGAAATGAATGAATATCAAATTCTTACCTTATGCCATATGGAAAAAATTAACCTGAAGTGGATGATTAACCTGAACATAAAAGACAAACTCTAAAATTTCTAGAAGAAAACAAAGGATAAAAATCTTCATGGTTTGGGGATAGGCAAAGATCTGCAAACACACACACACACACACACACACACACACACAGAGAGAGAGAGAGAGAGAGAGAGAGAAAACAGAAATCATGAAAGAAAAACATTGATAAATGGGACAAGACCAAATTTAAAAACTCATTTTTGAAAGATACTCTAAGAAAACAAAAAGACAAGCCATAGGCTGAAGAAAATACTTGTAGCACGCACATATCTATATCCATCTGCCTCTCTGTGAATCTAAGGACTCTTTAAAACTCAATAATAAAATGATAATATCTCAGCTAAAAGTAGGCAAACAGTTTGAATGGAAACTTTTCAAGAGAAGAACTATAAATGGCCAATAAACACATGAAAAGATATTCAATACGAGAGAGAATAGGAAATACAAATGGAAACTGAGCACTCTGGTAGGCATAAAGGATCCACTGGTGAACACTTTCAGTGAAGTTTCTGCTTTTATGGAGTTTACAGTGCAATGAGAAATTCCACAGGTAGGCAGCTCTAAACAATGGCTTAAGTATTTGACTGGGAGAGATGCAGGTGCTTTGGGAGTGTTGCATAATGTAGGATGTCTTCACGCAGACAGTAGTGTGGGTAGGCAGACAACCCAAGATAATCATGACAGGCTTCCTGAGGAAAGTGGTTTCAAACTGAGATGGGGATGATGAGAAGAAGTGAATCCAGCAAAGGGGGATGTGAAGAGGCAAGTGTGGGCAAGAAACAGCAGAATGCAGGGAGTCCTGATGAAGAGAAAAAGCACAACACGTTCCAGAATCTGAAAGAAATTTAGGATGGCTGGTTGGAGGAAAACCTCAGCGGTGAGAAGTGGATGGTATTAGAGATAAATGAGCAATGTGATCAGAGTCCAGATCACCCAAGTCCTACAGGCTGTGGTATGAATGTTCAAGAGCACTGCATGCAAAGTGTGGAAAGTTTCCATTAAAAAAGGAGTATTATATCTGACTTTTTCTTTAAAGAATCACACAGAGTGGGGAGAGAAATCGAGGGTGGTTTACAAATTTGGGAGGTTGCTGATCCTACAACCTAAAATAGTAAGCAGAGGAGAAGATTTTAATTGTTTTAGATATGGTCAATTTGAGGAGCATAAAGAACACTGAAGTAAAGTCTTACATACAAAGTTCAGGAGACAGGACTGATGATAGATAGATAGATAGATAGATAGATAGATAGATAGATAGATATTCCTTTGCACAGTATAGAATAGGTTCTGAAAATGCTGTGATAGAAATATGTACAAAATGTCATAAAAGCACAAAGGATACAGTGACCATTTCAATTATTTATTAATTGCTGAGCAACTAATTACCACAAACTTGATTGTTTAAAACAACATATATTATTATAGCACAGTCTCTCTGGGCCAGAAAAACAAGCATGGCATATATGAATCTTCTTCCTTAGCGGCTCTCACAAAGCTCCATTCAAACCAACCAGGGCAGATATTTAGTTTGAAAGCTCAACTGTAGAGGGATTCATTTCCAAGCTCATGTGAGTTTTGACCACAATCAGGCCTAGAGGGCTCTTGATGGGTGCTGGTCTACATCCTTGCCATGTGTATCTTTGCTAGAACAGCTCACACCATCACACCATCATCAACACATGAAAATCATCTAAGAAGAATGTCTGCCGATAACGGTCACGATCCCTTCTAATCTAATATTAGACATGACACCCTCTCATTGTTGAGGTATTCTACAGGATAGAGGCAAGTTCTTTAAGGGAAGGAAATTATACAAGACCAGAAAGCAGAATCATTAGAAGTTCCCTTATAAAGTACCTAACACTCCATCTATACCTATACAAGGTTAAAAAAAAAAAAAAACCTTCACAATAAGAATGACACTTGAATCTGAAAGCATATGTATGAACTAAATAGTAAAAGATGAAAAATAAGTAAAATGAAGACTTCATCACCCATTTGATATAGATTAGCAAAATTTTCATATTTCCATATCCACAATGATGATAAACCAAATTTACCAAAACATACAAAGTTGGAGTAAATCTAGTATATCTAGTATATCATTTTTATTTTTGTTTTTGTTTTTATTTTTATTTTATTTTTTGTACCAGGGATCGAACCCAGGGCCACTTAACCACTGAGCAACATCTCCAGTCCTGTTATGGTTTGGATGTGAGGTATCCCCAAAAAATACATGTGTGAGACAATACAAGAAGGTTCAGAGGAGAAATGATTGGGTTGTAAGAGTCTTAACTCATTCTGTGATTTAATCCCCTGATAGGTATTAACTAAATGGTAACTGAAGTTGTAGGGTGTGGCTGGAGGAGATGGGAATTGGGGCATGGCTTTGGGTATATATTTGTATCTGGCCAGTAGAGTTTCTCTCTGCTTCCTGATCTTCATGTGAGCTGTCTCCCTCTTCCATTTTCTTCTGCTGTGATGTTCTGCCTCACCTCGAGCCCTCAGAGATGTAGCAAGCCTTCTATGGACCTCTGAAACCCTGAGCCTCTCAAATAAACTATTCCTCCTCTACAATTGTTCTGGTTGGATCATTTAGTCATAGCAGTGAAATGGCTGACTAGATGAGCTCTTTTATTTTTTATTTTGAGATGTGATCTCATTAGGACCTTGATAAATTGCTGAGGCTCGTTTTGAACTCACAATTCTCCTGCCTCAGCCTCCCAAGTTGCTGGGATTACAGGTGTGTGTCATCACACCCAACCTAGTATATATCTTCAGAGAATGAATCCAGTGAGAAATAACCTATGGAGTTGGCTTTACAAGGAAAACAAATATCAGAGGGTAAAAAGGACTCTTAAAAGAAGCTACCCTGTTTACAAATATACAAATAACAGGTGAAAAGAATGCTACATATTTTAAATGGAGATTCGTGCTCTCCACAGGGGTCTTAGCAGAGAGTGCATGTAAGAATGAAGGAGTAGTAGTTAGTTTGTATCAAGAGTTAAGGGAATAAAATCTGGTTCCAAATATGGATTTTTTGTGATGTGGCTTCCCAAACAAGAGCAATCACATTGTGAATTGAAAATCCCTGGCACACTGGCACTGGGTAGGTTTTGAGATGATGGAAAGACAGAAAGAATGAAAAATGCATTCAAGTTTTTAAAATTGATGTGATGTCAAGAAATGCTGTTTCCAGAAATTCATGAGCAGGCCAGAAAAAAAGAAAGAAGAAAATGCTGAAGTGACATTTTAAAATTAGAGTTAAACATGCATATAATGTTGTATATAGAGGGGAAATTGCAAGATCTCCAAAGAAGATGAAAAAACTTTGATATTCTGAATGACTAGTATTTATCGAGTACCAATCATTCCTTTATTCACCTAACAAATATTTACTGTTAGTTAAAAGTTTAAGTAAAAATAGTTTGAGACATTTTTTGAAGAAAGACACTATAACATTTCAAATTAACACTCAGGCCTGGTGCTAGGTTATCTATATCACAGCTGGAATGTGGCAAAAGGATGGAGAAAAAATGAAATAAAGAGCTTTCAGATCTGCACCACCTATGGCTAAAATGAAGTTGAGATTTCCTTTCTGGCTCTAATGATAGAAAATATTCCTGACTTGGGGACACACAGTGACAATTCAGAACTCTTGACAAAAAGAAGAAAGTTTAGAATATACTGTAAGTAATAATTTAAGAAACTTCTCTGATTGTGATCTCTCTCAAAGGAAAAACTTAGTGCCTGAATTTTTAAAATATCAGATACCCAATCACAAGAAAATATAGGAAAATAAACTCAGGTATGATACTTTCATTAGCACACAATATTAATTTGGGGTAGCTGTTATTTCTCCTTTCCCAGCACACATTTTTTTCTTTCTGTTCATCTACTAACAAACCACACGGTGGGCCCATAATCCAGGATGGGTCAATCTTTGCATCATGTCATAGTTACCATGGTAATTGCTTCAGAATAGGCATCTATCCCAAGCGTGGACAATTCAAACCCTTCCCTACATGTATAGATTCTAAAAGAAAGGAACTGCCTCTTTCCAGTGATGTTATTATAAAGGAATATTGACAGCCTATCTGGCCAACAGTTATCTTCCCCTTAATGGGAAAAATGTCCATGCTGCATGTTAAATGAAGAGACAAAAAGCTAGTTGGGATATTCTGAACCCTCCCACCCCTCACCCCACCAACATCACCACCAAAGTGTCACTGATGCCTATTTCGGTATATTTTTCTCAATTGCATGAGCAAATAAATGCCCTCCCCCCACTTGAAAAACTGCCTAAAACATGAACTGGATTTTCAAATTTTGTTATTTGCTGTTCAAAATAACCTAAAGTAAGAAAAATCTACAAATATCATCAAGACTCTGTTTTGAAAGACAATGTCTACTGTATTGCATATATTAAGTTAAAAGTAATTTGTTTTACATTCTTAGTAACTGAGAAATTTTATGTCTATTATAAACTTGGAGTCAGGATGAGAACACTAGAATTACTAATTGACTTCATAGAATTCCAGCTAAAAGGAAAGAAGTTCCATGCTTCATTAACTTTTAAAACTTAATCAAAGGTAAACATACGACTTCTGTGAAGTTTCTTGAAATATTACAATAGTTTTGAGACTTACATGACTTTCTGTAGAGTACTTAGGATTTCAGAGACCGCAGTATGGAAGCCATGCTCATAAGGACAAATATCTCATATATCACTTTCAAAATAGTAACAGATGGATTACATGCCTGTCTCTTCTATTAGATCTAGAGGTTTTTTTAAAGCTAACTGGCATGCGATAGCTATATATTTTTTTCTTGATTACAAAGCCTTTTTTTGGCTAGCTATAATGTCATTTACCCTATCAGTTTGTATGTTCATATTATCAATTTCTGGTCAATGAGAAGTAAGCATGAGATGGAAATTTTCTTAAGAGATAGCTGACAGTTTGGGCTTCCATTTAAGAAGTGAGTACTCAGCATTAAAAGAGAGTAAAATTATGGCATTTGCAGGTCAAAGGATGGAGTTGGAGAATATCATGCTAAGCGAAGTAAGCCGATCCCAAAAAAACAAATGCCAAATGTTCTCTCTGATAAGTGGATGCTGAACTATAATGGGGTGGGGGCTGGGGAGAATGGAGGAACTCTGATTGGGTAAAGGGAGGGGAGGAAGGGAAGGAGAATGGGGGTAGGAAAGATGGTGAAACGAGGTGAACATCATTAACCAAGGTATAGATGACTGCATATGTGGTACTACTCTATATCATGTACAACCAGAGAAATGACAAGTTGTGCTTCATTTGTGTACAATGAATCAAAATGCATGTGCTAGCATGTATAACTAATTAGAACAAGTAAAAAAAATAAACACACACACACAAAGAAGAAGAAGAAGAAGAAGAAGTAAATACAATCCACTCTGTTTCCCATGGATTACAGCTAAAATTTCAAGACACAAACATATAAACGAACTACCTAGAACTTCAAAAAATAATCCATGACAATTAGATTGAAGATGGAACAATAATTTGAAGAATATCCCCTATAGCAATGAATTTCTCCTTTTTGTTTTTCTGTGAATTTTTTCTTCTCCTATCTCCTTGATTTCACTTTAGGGTAGCAAAAGCCCATAATAATATACCATGCATGGCTGGAACTATCTCCAAGAAAAATAGTCTCTCTCCAATCAGAGGACCAGAAAGGCAGGCTCTTATAGGAAAAAGTCTTTGAATTTTTCACTTTGAGGTGAACTCAACTAGAGTAAGTAAACAGTGACACAGGGAGGCCGAAGGTCTGGATTTCTAGGCATAGCACCAGAATGAGAATCAGAGTGTGTGGGAGAAATCACAGAGAGGAAGGAGGCAGAAGAGGGAAACCTTTAAATGTTATAAGAAAAGGGCATCTACCCAAAACATACAACCTAATATCATGTTGAATGGTAAAAGACTGAATGCTTTTCTCCTGTATTTGGTAACAAGGCAAAGATGTCTGCTTTCACCTTTTCCTATTTGTGTTTGTACTAGAGGTCCTCACCAGTGTGATAAGGCAAGAAAAAAAATACATAAGAAAGGAATAGGAGAATAAAACACTCCATATTCTCAGATAATAGTTTTTTTAATGTAGAAAATTCCAAAAAATATTATTTTAAAAAACACTCTAGAAATTCAATATTTCCTACAATATTGCTAAATAACTTTAGCAATATTGTAAGAAAGAAGCTTAACATTTAAAAAGTCATGTTTTTAAATACTGACAATAAACATTTTAAAACTAAGGAGAAAAAATTATCATTTGAAAATCCATAAAAATATTTAAATATACTTAAGGCATAATTTTCTGGGAGACAATTCTTTACATGGGAAAATTTTGCTCTGAGAAAGACACTCTTAAAAATGATCCAGAGTTTAGGGAAAATATTTGCATATCATACATCTAACAAAAAGATTTTTATCCAGTATATATAAAGACTTCTCAAAGTTCAATAAGGCACAAAAAAATACAATGCAAAATTGGGCAAAGGAATTATTCAAGGTTTTCCAGAGGAACAGAACTAATAGAATCTCTCAAAGACTTGACTCATCTGATTGTCAAGGATGATAAGTGCAAAATTTGTGAGGTAGGTTGTCAGGCTAGAGACCCAGGGAAGAGTTGATGCTGCAGCTCAAGTCTGAAGGCAGCCTGCTTCAGAATCTGGCAGGATTCCCTCTTCCTTAGAGCAGGTCAATTTTTTTCTTAAGGCATTCAACTGATTGTATGATGCACTTTCACATTATAGAGGATAAACTGCTTTACTCAAAGTCTACTGATTTAAATGTTACTCTCATTAAAAAAAAATCTTCACAGCAACATCCAGATGTGTTTGATGTACCAAGTAATTGGGTACCACAGCCTAGCCAAATTGAAACATAAAATTAACCACCATAGGCAGATATTTCTTCAATGAAGATATATAGATTGAAATAAACACTTGTAAGGATGCTCAACATCATTAGACATCAGAAAACTGCAAATTAAAACTACAATGAACTACCACCATATATACATCTATTAGAATGGTTAAGAAAAAAATACAACAACAAAAGCAAAGCAACAAAATATCACATATTATGTGATGATGAGAACATGTAGCAACCTGAACCCTCACACACTGAAAAACAGAATGCAAAATTGTACAGCCATCTGGAAATAGTTTAGCCATTTCATTTAACATTAAGTATATACACTTTACTCTCTGACCCAATGCATTAAGGAAATAATTTATCTATAGAACAAAAACCTGTACATTAACCTGTATATCAATAGTATTCATAATTATCCCAAACTGGAAGTAACCCAAATGTCTGTCAGTGGGTGAATGGATTAATTATGCAGTTTTCACCCAATAAAATATTGCTCCTCAATAAAAAAATAAACTATCCTTCACACAGCATGGAGAACTCTTGATTGCATCATGCTGTGGGAAAGAAGATAATAGTAAAGGGTTACATAGAAATGATTCCACTTACATACTAAAGAAGATAATACTAAAAGCTTACATAGATATGATTCCACTTACATGATAAAGGACAGGTGAGTGGTTGCCAGGGGTTGAATTAGGTTTGTGGTGACTTCTGGGGTAGCATGAAAGAGTTTGGGGGATTATGATATTGTTTTAAATTCTCTTTATGGTGGAGGTTATACAAATCTATATGTGTATTAAAACTCAAAACTGTGTGCAAAAACTGAATTGTATTATACAAACTACAATAATAATATTTAAAAAGTTAAAATCAGGGCTGGGGATATAGCTCAGTTGGTAGAGTGCTGGACTCACATGTATAAGGTCCTGGGTTCAATTCCCAGCACCATACACACACAAAAAAAGTTAAAACTGGACAGCTGACACCCACCCTTTGCATTTCTACTTTGTAATAAGTATGTGAATATCTGTTGAACAACGAAAACATTAAAAAATCTCTGGAATTAAGCAACATATTTCCCCTGGACTGCCTATTTCTTGGAGATTTTCTATTACTATCAGTGAAAACTATTCTAAGTAACAGTGACTATCTTTCACTTATAATTCCCCAAGAATCTTGTAATAGTAGTAGGCACATTGTATTACCAAATAAATCACAGGGCAAAGAAAGATTAATATAATGAAAATTTACCTCTGAATTATCAAAACAGCACATTCGTCAGTTTGGCCAGTTATAAAATACCAATTCAATGAATTGAAAGAGAAAGTGTTTACCACCATCTTTTTTTTTTTTTTTTTTTTTTTTTTTTTTTTGTAAAATGAAGGACTTGGTTGAGCTCATCTTGTTTCTGTGGACCCAAAACACCAAAATAATTCACTCAACTTGTTTAAAACCATTCTATCAAAGGCAGTCAGATGCTCTACTGGTTCAGGTTTCTGGGACTGACTTGTAAGCTGATAGGTTGATGTACTGAACTCTCTTTACCAAAAGATTTATTGAAATCTTGAATATTTTTTATTTTGATGTAAATAGGCAAAAATTCAAAGATGCATTTATTTTTATAAATCCTATAAGCCTAACTGACCATCTTGATGTGACTTCAGATGAAAGCAACTAGGATCTAAGCAATATCTGCAGCAATTAAAACTGCACTCCAACAATTTTTCTAGAAATCTATTTGTTCATCTAATAAACATACTTTTCTACAAGGCTTCTATCTGGAAGCTGTCTACTCTTCATGCTGTGTATCATCATACACACACACACACACACACACACACAACACACACACCCTCCCCCATTTGGGGAACAAGGGTTCTATTCCTACTTCTCATGTTCCCCTCTCTATGCATTTTTATGGTAATTAAACCATGATAAACATTAAGAATATTTCTTAAATGAATAACAATAACACAAACTGGAATTCAAAAGACTTAAATAAATATTGTTTCTGAACAATAAAGAATAACTAAGTTAGGCCAAGTAACCAAAGAAATGGAAGAAGGAAGTGGACAAGCATTTTCAACAACGCATCTATCAGTTGTCTGCCCCTCGCAGGGCCTTTGGTCTGTGCATAATGATTCCCCTGGTTCCATGGCTGCTGCTGGACTCTGGAGATGAGGCCTCTTTTCTGAAATGGATCAAAACCTGATTATGGTTTTGGATCAAAATCAGAGCAGAACTTTGAGGCCTTAAGGTTTCTGCACTCCAACAACATGAGGATGTTGGATCAAAGTGTCACTAGGAGAACTCCTATTTCATGTAGAATGAATAAATCCTGGGGAGTTAAAGGTTTTCAGAATTTCCGTGTCTGACTCGCTGACATTATTTTAAAACTTTGATGTAGTTTAGCTGGTTCACTTTTCTGAGTCTATATTCATTTATCACAATGACTCTCTTAACTCATTTTTATATGAAATTTTAACTCCTGAATAAAATGAGTTCAGCATTACTTCTTTTATTGGGGGACTCCCAATTAAAAATTCATTTACTCAGTCAGTCAGTATCAATAGAATGAATATGCACTGTGTGTAGGTCAAGGTATTACAAGTAAAAAGAATCCCTACCTTCTAGGAATTTACCACCTAGCAGCAAATATAAACTAGCTACATAAAAAAAAAATTACAAATTTCAGAAGCATGAGAAGAGTTTCCATTTCCAGTGATGGCTTATTAACTTGCACAAGGATAACCTTTACTGCCAAGAACAACTGGGAGGGTTGGATAAAATATGAACAAAAAAATCTGTTGGGAAACACCAGGGAGCTATCAAGGAACAAAGATATTAGCAGCTAAGTTTCTAAGAGACAGAAAGTGCAAAGAGGTAAGCCTGACATTCAGTTCAGCTTTTCCCTTGAAAGCATTTGCTCATTACTAGGCTGGGAAGCTAAGTCAAATTTTCAGCAGTCTCATAGAACTGGGGAGCAAAAAAAAAAAAATCAAATTCAGGTCCTGACAAAGAGAAGGGGTTCTAGCAAACATCTGAGGCCCTGGAAGGACTACTCACTAGAAGAAAGGCTAACAAGAAACAGAACAGCCCACTGGAAACAAAATTCTAATCATATTATTCTCAAATTTAATTAAAGTGATCTGCCACCAGGTTAACTGCCTGCCAAGAAAAAAAATGAATCCTCTCTGAAAGAAAATAATATGATCCAGAATCAAATTATTTCTATATATTTTCATATGCAACATTTTAAAAAGTTAAATTAAAATTGATCAGGCAAGCCAGTAGAAGAGAACAAGAGAAATAGCAATGGAAATGAACTTATGATAAATATAAATATTAGACATTATACAACAAATAACTGTGTCTAATATATTTTTTAAAATGTATGAGAAGATGAACAATTCACTGGACAACTAAAGAAATGAAATGGTTCACTTCTAGAAGAATATAGAAGTTAAGAGAAACTTCAAAATTAAAAATAAGAACTCACTAGATGGGCTTCACAGAAGACTAGACATTTCTGAAAAGAGGAGTAGAGTACTAGTACCAAACATTTAGGTTGAAGCAAAGTTAAAAAATTAATATACATAAATGAACCCCTAGATGGGAAAGACAGAATATTGGATGGTAAGTGACCAAAAAATTTTTCTAAAATAAGAGAGACATCAAACCACAGATTTAAGAAGTAAACTAAATTCCAAGAAAGGTGATTTCAAATTAGAAAACCACTCAGGTACCTCATACTATCACTGGGGAAAGGGAATGTATATTGAAGGCAAAGAGAAAATCTTAAAAGAAGTCAGAGGGGGAAAAGGCACATTAATTTCCAAGCAGCAATAATCATACCGACAGTTGACTTCTCCATAGAAATAATGAAATCAGGACAAAATGTAATATAAAAGCGTCTCTGAACATGCCATCCTTAAACTTTTACAGCCAGTACTAATAGTCTACATATTTGGAGTCAAAACAAAGACATTTTTACACAAATAAATTTCTCACTAATAAACCTTGGCTGAAATAAATAGAGAACTTTTCTTAAGACAGAAGATAAAGGGTTGGGGGGTGTAGCTCAGTGGCAGATCACTTGTCCAGCACGCATAAGGTTTGGGGTTCAATCCCAACACTGCCCAAAGATTTTTTAAAAAAAAAGGACAGAAGATAACTACCTGACTGGAAATAGGAATGTAAAAAATAGTGAAGAATAATGGAAAGAATACAAATGTTTAAAAAGTGGCATAAAACAATAATAATGATAAGCTTGTAGAATTTTAAATATATGTTAAAGAAAAATATATACACAATAAGCTTGAATAAAGGAAATAAAATTTCTAAGTTCCTTATGCAGAAAAAGTAAAAAATACAAATTTATACTAGATTTTAAGAAGTCAAGATTGAATTGAAATCTTGAGGTAACTACTAAAAAATAAAAATAAAAGAATATAAAATTAACAAGCTAACAGAAATGGTAAATTGATAACTTCAAAAATGAAATCAGAAAAGAAAATTGTAATTAAGTTAAGGAGTTAAGCAGAGGATGCTGCTCAGTGGTACAGCATATAACTAGTATGTATAAGGCCTTGAGTTCAGCCCCCAGTGCCACAGATGAATTATCAGGGAGCATAAATCTAGAAGGAGACATGAGAAAGCACCTAAAGTTCTATAAGAGAATTGAGTTAGTAAATTGGTGCAAAATTGTTTGAAAATCCCCATAACCATATTCTGGTCCTATCTGGTTTCAGGACATCATGGGGCTTCTCATTATCTCAGCTACTGGTGCTGTTGCTCCAAATGCTCAGCCTTGACATAATCTGAGAGCTCATCCACTGTATGATCGCAAGAACATTTGTCGTAGGTAAGACATGAGTGCAGCAGAAAGGGGGATGGGGAATTGCAGTCCATCTAAGAATAATGTACAATAGGTAAGCAAACTAAAAAAGACACTAAAGGAGATCATGGAAGTCAAAGAAAACTAGAATATAGGGAGTAATATTTAAGTGTAAGTCTAACAAAATATGTATAAAATCTATAAGAGTAAAACTATACAACTGTAATCAAAGAAGTTCTAAATAAATGGAGAGATATCCCATGTTCATAGATAGAAAGACACAATTGGTCAAAATATAAGTTCTTTCCAATTTGGCTTATAGATTTAATGCAATCCTAATCAAAATATCAACAAGTTATTTTGTGAATATTGTCAAGGTAATTATAAAGTTAATGAGAGACAAAAAACTTAGAAGAGCCAACATAGAGGAAGGAGAAGACATAATGATTCAAGTAAAAGAGAAGGCCTCTCAAGCTAGTCAGACAGAGGAAAAGATTCAAGTAAAAGAGAAGGCCTCTCAAG